>NC_092417.1:15849904-16159071 GCF_040894005.1 Engystomops pustulosus | reverse complement strand
GATCTCTTAAAGGGGAACTCCTACTGAGCAGATGGGATCTACAGGGAGTCATAGGAGACCAAAGAATTGTACCCTCAAGGAAAGTCTACTCACTAAGTCGCCATTAATGCAGGAAATTGTGTCATGTGACTTTTAATTAGCTATGCTGAATGGCTGAGAGGACCCAGAGGGGCGGGGCATTTGAAGGGAGCAGTTGCACCCACTAGTTTGACATTTTCCTAAGTATAAGGCTGCATTCACACACGTATGGGGGACGTATATATATACGGCCAAAGTATATAAGGGGTATATACGTCCCCTATAGCCAGCAATGGGCGCTCGGTGCCGCACCGTACCGCTCCGTAGACGGGAGAAAGATAGGACATGTCCTATCTTTCGCCAGAATACAGCGCCATGCCCCATGTTTCTCTATGGAGAGGGGCAGGGGTGAGCGGCGCTCAACCCCTTCTCCTCTCCCCGGCGCTGACGTGTGCCGGCGGGGCCTACGTCTGTGTGAATGTAGCCTAACGTGAACAAACTACTGTCCCGGAGGATAAGTTTATGCTTTTAAACGGAATAGACAGATCCTGTTAATGTAATGTGAAGGTCAGAGGATCCCTTTAAGTCGCTTTCTGCCTCCAAACAAAAATATTGCCTATCCCTTTAATGGCAGTGGCTCCGCTTCATCACGTCCGTCATGTAGAGGAGCCGGCGGTGCGGTAATGGTTTCATCTCCTAAGTGCTGCCTTCTCCGGCCACGGGCACCGCTCGCACTTATTTACAGCTAAGTGATTTTCGGTTTTCTCTGTAATTCTTATGTAGAAATTGCCTTTAAATCAATCAAGTGTCAGCACTGGGAAACTTCCTTCTCTGCAGTTCCCAGCATTCCTCCTCCATCATGTCCCAGGATCCTTTGCGGATCTCTCATCCTAATGGAGAGGAGTCGTAAACATCCAAGGACAGGGCTTGTTGACAAGGATTCGCGCCCCCCCCCTACCCCCCCCCCCTTCCTTTCCCTCCGCCAAATTAAAGGACCTTGGGAAACGAGAGAAGGGTCAATAGTCTCCTCTGCGGGTCGATATACACACATATCATGGAATACTAGTTTGATGGACTGTTTCGGTTGTTGGTCAATCCCTTTAACCCCTGCACGACTAGACTTTATTGCATCACGGCACAGCTCTATACTTGGATGTAATATATTCTGTGTTACTCACTTACGTGGATCTTGTCCCCCAGGGGCTTACAATTTAATTCCCCCTTCTCATAAACGTTCTACAATGGCTTTGTTACCATAGCTGCACCAATTATCAATCCGTCTTGATGAACTCTCAGGCAACGGATGAAGTTCTTCTCGTTCCTTATACCCTACTTGGGCGAAGAGGTTGGTTCGCCAAACATTTGTCTCTTGACAAGTTGTGGAGGACTGTGGTTATCCCATCAACCTCGGGGTCTCATCAAAGGACCCCCAACTATCTACATATTGGTGACTGACCTGTGTTTTTGTATGATCCCGTAAACAAAGGCCTCTGAGCTTGGGTATGTGACATCATCAATGAGATGTGATGTCACTACAAGTCGAATTAACTTTGAATGTATCTTGGCCGTAACTCGGGGACCTCGTGGTTTTACCAAAAAACCTTATTTATCATTATTGTCGGTGGTAGACCAATGACAACCTATGGTTGTGTCTGTGATATGAGTGCAACAGGGAGGTAGTTTTTCTCAATGGGCCAATCGTTTCTCGGGTAGGCCACAAAGATGGTGGCCATGCCCAAATGATGGAGATAATGGAAGATTATGTCCAGTGTGGTGATGGCACCAAATAGGTAATATTCGGTGACATCACCACACTGGACATAGTCTTCCATTATCTCCATCGTTTGGGCATGGGCCGGTCGTCTAGCCACCATCTTTGTGGCCTACCCGAGAAACGATAACTGGTCCCATAGCTTCTGACTTATGACCTGTGACATTTGTCACTGCAAGCTAAATCTTTTCTCAGAAATAAGTAATCTGTTCCTTTCGTAGTTTAGGGTAATGCTGGATTACCAAAAATTTACCAAAATTTTGTATTATTGGGGGCTCATAGAGTATATGGCTCCTGAGTTGACTACTAAAGCCACCCACTAAATATGAATATTCTACCAAATGGTCGATGCCACTGTTACAGCCATCGTCAAGGGTTAACATTCAGCTCCCAAACTCCCAGTCTAAAGCTCACAGTCGAGCAGAACACCCATGGGTGCAGAGCGATGGCCCCCGGGAGCACACAACCTGGCATTGTTGATGTAAGGGATTCGCTGTGCACATAATTAATAGAGAGAGCAAAAAAAATAAAAAAATACAAATTTGCAATTAGGTCTGCGATACCCCGTCATTACTGTTAACATGGTGAATGTGACTGCTGTGGGTGAAACCGAGTGGCAATTAGGTGTTTAATTTTATTTTCTAATCAGAACACGTTGACGAAGACTTGGGAGAGAGAGAAAAAAATGATGTGTTGACTCATATAATTATATCTTATAGGTTGGGGATTCCTGGGCACGATTGCGAGATAATTATACGGGTAATATCCTGAGATTTCGAGATATGGGGAAAGGCTGTGCAGCGGAGTTTCATAGTATAATGGGGGGGGGGGGGGGGGTGTTTTTGGACGTTTTCCCTCCTTGCGCCTAGATTTACCTCATCATATAACCTATAGGGTGCGTTGGGTGGAATTTTTTTCCCAATTTGATATTTCTACATCATCTAGGTAGAACCTGATACCTGATCCGGCATTCTTTCCATCATAATTTTAGGGAAAGTGGTCGATCAAGGATTTTTTGCAATGTATTGACTGAAACTAGTTTCCTCGTCAATCCCCCCCATCTTGAATCTGTCCCTGTTTTGAGTCATGTGTGATCTCTCTACAACTAAAATTATATCATATTCTCCTATAGGGCTATTGTTACATACATTTTTGGCTTGTTTCCTCTGAACCACAGGGTACTATTTTTTTTTTTAACATCTAAAATATAAGGTAAATGTGTAAGTCAAGTTTTAAAAATAGGAAGGTTCTGGATGCAGGTTACTGCCCCACAGCATTAGATCCTTTGTAATATCCATATCTCCATCACTAGACCTTTTGATGGATAGACTTGCAGTAGTATGACTAAAAAAGTTCAACTTCATTGTAGAAGAACCTCCCCCCCCCCATACTTACCCCATCTCAAATCAACCCTTGTGATGGACAGTTGGACTCTCTTGACCTTATTTCTCATCCTCCTCGCAAGATATTTTTACATACGTTTTTGTTGTCATGTTTATACTGGGGGTTCTCCCATACGGGAGCGGTATGGTGCGGCACCGTACCGTTCCGTAGCCGGGAGAAAGATGGGACATGTCCTATCTTTCCACAGACTACGGCGCCGTGTGCCATACATAGCTACAGTACGGCGGGCACAACGTCGTGTGAATTTGGCCTAAACTTTGCCTTTACTTTTTACCTCAGATTTTAAGACCAGTAGCCAACTCAATTGGAAAGTTCAGGACACGGGTTACTGCCGATAACCAAAGGTACATTACATTATATCCTCAGTGGTCCTCCATGTCTCGAGCACTTGACTTTTTTATGTAGAATTACAGAGGTTTGACAAAAGGAGCTCACCATCATAGAAGAAGAACCCCCTTATGCCTACATTGGTCTCATATATCCTCCCCTGTGTGGTACTTTTGTGTTCTCTGGACAGTCCAGTTCCTTGAAAGATATAAAAGTCTAATATTGGCTTTAATATTTACCTCAGGAATAGACAAGTAAGATACTCCATTGGAAGTTTTAAGAGGGTGGGGATACTGCCGATCGCCCCATTACTTCTATTATCAGTCTCCCTTTCTATCCTCATGAAAACTAAAATTATGGCAGATCTTCCTTATGAGAAATTTTTTTTTTTTTTTATAAATTTTTGTTGTCTTGTTTCTAAGGAACCCCAGGGGTTCTGTTTTTTTAAAACAATTTAATCTTGGCCTTTACTTTTACCTCAGAATGTAGGTGACTCCATTGGAAGATGCTGAAGGCAGGTTACTGCTTATGGCACTTTTGGCCCTTACTTCCCTCATCAGTCTACCTTTCTTTTATCCCCATGACGGCAAAAATTATGCTTGATCACTCTCAATAGATAGATTTGCATAATTTTTTGTTGTTGTTGTACCTCTTCTTAACCATCGGTGGTGCTGATTTTGAACCTTGACCTTCACATTTACCTCAGTATTTGATGTTAGAAGGTTCTGGAGGCAGGTTTGGAGACCCTACAACATATCACATAAGTTCCTCTATAGTATTCTCTTCTACGGTTGCAAAACACCAGGGGTGGTGGGGGGATATGTCTCCTGGGACCCCTCCTTGGTTACCAAGATACATTTTCCCGAAGGTCGTATTCTCTGGATATTGTTGCTTAGAGATATATCTAATGGGTGGCGATGTCTCCAGTGCACTTACTACAATGGTATATGGCTGCTGTCAGAGGAACGTCAGAGAATAGGTCAAAATAGAAGAAAATATTGTGGGAAGGGGTCCTTGAAGATGAACAAAACATTAATTGCACTTCATTTATCTTCTTTTAACAATATATTACATTTATTTATTGTAGTATTTCTTTGTTGGCTCAAGAGAGTCCATATAATTGAGAATTAAATACATAAAATCCAAATTATTTGGAATTGATATTGGTTTGATAAGGAATTAATGGTAGGAGTCTTCTACATACAGTATTTCTTTTAAAATTATTTTTAATCAAATAATTTCCTAATTTCACAAATAACCCACATCACATTCCCACAGACATTAACCCATACTCCTCCATTTACCTAAAAGTATATACTCCAGAGCTGCACTCACTATTCTGCTGCTGGTGCAGTCACTGTGTACATACATGACATTACTTATCCTGTACTGATCCTGAGTTACATCCTGTATTATACCCCAGAGCTGCACTCACTATTCTGCTGCTGGTGCAGTCACTGTGTACATACCTGACATTACTTATCCTGTACTGATCCTGAGTTACATCCTGTATTATACCCCAGAGCTGCACTCACTATTCTGCTGCTGGTGCAGTCACTGTGTACATACATGACATTACTTATCCTGTACTGATCCTGAGTTACATCCTGTATTATACTCCAGAGCTGCACTCACTATTCTGCTGCTGGTGCAGTCACTGTGTACATACATGACATTACTTATCCTGTACTGATCCTGAGTTACGTCCTGTATCATACTCCAGAGCTGCACTCACTATTCTGCTGCTAGTATAATATATTGCTTGTTATTGGAGTTATAGTTTAGACACATTTTGGGCATGTTTGCGGAGCTCTTGTAATAAAATAGGTCAGTTTTCTTCTCCTCCATCAGCTGGCTGCATGGTGCCTTACTAGGATGATTTCCTGTACAGCTACTGAACGAGCAGTTGCATGCTGGGAGATTTTAGCTCTGGAGCCTTTAAACTTGTGAATGCAGCTCTGTTGGATAATACTCCTACCATGTGGTCATCCATAGATTCTCAGGCCAGGCCTCACCTTGTTCACTGTCTAAGTAATCCAAAAAAATGAAGGTGAGGAGGGCCGTGCTCTGACTTCACACCTCCCAAAAATGAGCAGCAGAATAGAGAGATCTATTTTTGGACGGTGGATGTGAAATCTTTGTCCGACTGAGGGAAGCAGTGACTGCAGTCTTTTTTATTAAGCCCCGGCCTTCAGGCTAGCTACAGGCATAGCTAATCCGGCGGGGAAAGGAGCGCGGGCGCGGGCACCATACAATACCATAAGCTTCATTATATTAATTGTCCCTGAAATAATCGCCTCCCTCCGAGTTTCTCGCTTTCCACCCCTGATCTCCTCTATCTGGGTCACGGCACCCGCTACTAATAAGAATTAATTGTGTCTCGCTGTGGGATGTTATAGTCTAAGTAAAAATATCCTGAAGGAGCTCTTTTGACGAGCTTGGTCATATCTGCGCTTGGGAAAGCTGAGTGACAACCAAAATGACTATCGGTGTGTTTGTCGTGTCAACTACATAGGAAAAACCAAAAGATGAGGAGGCATTGTGGGTAATTTACCCATCTATTTAGGGATAGGATAAAATATTTTACCTCATGTATGTACTCTTAGAGGAGACATTGACCATCTGATTGGCTGTTATTGACCGGCGTGCGTTTATGAAATTAGTCTTCAAGCGTCGGCCATTTTTTCTTTATTGACGTCAACAAGTCAGCACGGGCGGCTGTTACGAGCAACTTCTGACCTTGGCGTCTTAATTAATGGGACGAATGTTTTAGTCGTCAGGGTCTGTCAATACCTGGGATACAGTCTGGTGGCTTTTAACATTCCCCTAACAAGAGATGGGCAATCGATATTTGTCAGCAAAGGAGACAATATGGCCGCCACCTCCTCAGAAATGAGGGTCAGTCTGCGTCTAGTAGGTAAACCAGGCCTTGAGTAAGGGATGTAAAGCTTGCGTGATCAGCCAATAACTATATTCTGGATTATCAGACGGACTGATTCTAACTTAAAGGTGATTTTCTTTTTTTTTTTTTTTTGGTGTGATTAATTTTTCTCCGAAGTACATGGAAAAATTTCAGGCGTGAAATGATCCGCATGGCCCATGGTGTAATCTGTTTGTGTACCGTGCAGCTCACGGGGTGTAGCCCCGCAGACTCTCAAACACACCCTGCTTCTTTTGTAAGATGACTTTGTATTAATTATTTCTACGTCTTAGTCACTGGCAGCCATGTTTCTGGTGATTCATAGGCTGTACTCACTGACTGAAAACATGGCACTGGATGTGAGAAGTAAGATGCAAAGGATTCTGGGGAACTTTCCAAGCACACAATCCCATTTTGTGTCACAAAACTATATTTTAGATATACACCGCATACAACTTTTGACACATAGGGGGAGATTTATCAGAAGTGTCTGAGGTAAATCTGTTCCAGTAGTCCATGGAAACCAATCAGAACCCAGCTTTGATTTTATAAACAGCTGTGGTAAAATGAAAAGTGGGCTCTGATTGGTTTCCATGGGCAACTCGACCAGTTTTACCTCAGACACTTCTGATAAAGTTGTATGGGGTGTCCCAAAACCAGTGTCATGGGTCACAGTAGTGTTGTGTGTCACAGAAGTAGCTTAGTTACCCAGGTGTGAGCTACGTCTCTAAAGTTGAATCCTGTGTCCCAAAAACCTATATTCTGGGTCGCAGAAGTAGCGTTCTATGTCACAAAAGTGGTGTTTTTGGGTTTCAAAAGTATTAATTATTGCTCTTTTGTGTATGGTGTCCTATAAATTGTATTACTCAGCAGTTTCTGTGTCACAAAATGGTATTTTTGTGCGTCATACAATCATGTTCCGTATCCCAAAACGAAAGTTTTGTCTAGTATTCAGTCCTTGGTGTGGTAGTTTATTTTGCTATGTGCAGAAATAGAAAACTTGAAGAAAGGCTATGTTAAGGAAAATTTTCCCTCGGGTCGCGGAGAGGTTGGGAAACACTGGGTGGAGACGAGTAACGATGACTTATTTTAATCCTTGAAGTCGTAATACGGCGTTAGTATCCAGAAATCTCCAGATACAACAGTAGGTGTGTGGTAGCTGTCACAGCCTCCACACCTGTACTCCTTGCCTCTTACCGGCACTTGCGTTCCTGTCCCCATGATGGTGAAGGTGGCCATTTTGGAGTCTGGCCCAATAGAGATGTCTCCAGGATAACAAAGGTCTCACTTGTTTAATAGGCCACAAAAAAATGTCCGCCCCCTCTGTTTTTGGATATATACGTCATTTTTCACTGGCAAATTTGCAGCAGTTATTTAAATTTTTGGCCTATAAACATCATTAGAGCCTACCATAAGTGTTTCAACCCTAGAAGGTAAGATCCACGTACGACTTCATTAGTCTGTGGAAAGCTGCGTGACATCTTTCGTCAGCAATGCAACAGGGGCCTCTTTAGTTGTCACCCAACTTTCCTGGAAATGGATACTCGTCTGAAGTGGGGGAGATTGCCCTCGGAGCAAACGGCTTGAATGGTTGCCATGGGCACAAAATGACACGAATCCCTCAGCGGAGGTTTGCTACTTGGAGTGCTCTTGCAATGGCCTTCATGTGACGCCAGTCTGGCCCCATCGCATATTTCCATGACACGGCCTGGCAGCTATCAGCTAACAGTGAGCAGATTATCCACCGCTCTTTACTTATGGCTGCCCGAGCTGAGATTTTGTCTGAACATATTCCTGGACTGAGTCACCAACCTCATCAGACCCCGCAAAATCGCGAAAAATCACCTCAGATGTCTTCTGTTTACTATAGTCTCATCCAGCTTTGCCGGAAAACAGAGGGACAGGGCGATATAGAATAAGGGGACTGAGAAAACTTTTTGAAATTCCTTATGGTGTTCAAGGGGGTTGTCAAATTTTTGGGTTTCGGCGTTCTCCTCGTGTAGGTGTTGTAGAATAGTTCCAATGTCGGCGCCACTGATCCCACCGTACACATTTAGCTCTGGGGTGGGTATTGCTCTGTAAGTGTTAACAGGCTCGGTGCCCTCGGCGTGATGATTTTTGGCGTCCTTACCTGCCAGCTCCCTGTGTCGAGAGCAGCTGCTGACAAGATTCCATCAGCCGCCCGGTAACATCTTGTCCCCTCCATTACGTGACATCAGCGGGCGTCATCCCGCTGGGTGCCAAGTCTGTCTACCTGGCAGGAGCTGGCGCACTAACCTTATTACAACACAGGGGCCGCTGCCGCTAATTTCTCATTTTTGGTAATGAACATCTGTATAGAGAGTCTGAGTCTGCAAGCCCCCCCCACCCACCAAGATCGTACCTAAATTATTCATGGGAGACGTTCGTCTTCTTTGACCTTAAGGATTTTGTGACGGCAGAAAACGTCTGGAATTTAGAGACGAGCTCTGAGGACAGGAATGGTGTGATTCTCGGAGGTTGGGCAGGCAGTTCTGCAGCAGCTGAGGCAGTACATTAGCGATAGATATGAAACCTGCTTTAATGTTATGTTTTTCACGAAAAATAAGCACAAATTGGCAAAGGGCAACGCCTCTTCCCGTGACTCCTTTCTCTTCCTTTGTGGGTGTTAGTCACCCAGCTTTTCTCTGGAGTTCTCTGGAACTTCTTTTGTCTCGGTAAGTTGAGTACCCATTTCCATGAGAGCTACAATGACGGCCATTTTGATTGTTACCCAGCTTTCCCAGTACGAAATCGGGTTTTGTTGTGCAGATGTGTCGTTGTACGGCTAGGTGATCCCATTGTGGTCTCCTGTGAGTTGAGCGCACCCAAAAATGGCCATCAGTTATGTCAAGGAGCTCTTTATCTATAAATACGTTTTTTTTTTTTTCTGTTATTTTGAGCAGGATAGTGATTCATCAGCATGGGGGCGTCAAATTAATTCAGTGGTTGGGTGGGAATCTGCATGTGTTCTTGACGCGATGAGAAGGCAAAGTTTTCTGGGAAGACGCCACTAGATATAAATGTGTCGTAGATGATCTTCATTTCACACCGCCGTATTCCTTCCCCCACACGCGAGTAAATATGGCCGTCTTTGATGGTCTTCTGGATTGGGTTGCCGGCTCATACTTGGCCTTACTAACCGTGGAATTTTTTTTTTTCTGGTAATTTCTCACCTCGCCCTCTAAATGCACTTAAATGTATAATGTAGTCAGTAGTAGCATGTCCATTCAGTGGTGGCCCCCCTGTGGTGGTGGTTGCTTGACAACTGAGTAATTGTCTGCCTCCAATGGTAAGCAGTTGTTCAGTAGTGGTGTCGAAAAGCTGTGAGGTGGTTATGATGTCTACTAGGAGGTGTCCCATTTGGAGGGGGTTAGTGATTTTGGGGCTGGAAATCCTTTATGGTTCCTATGCCAAGAAGACTCTAAAGCTCTAAAATATTACTTATTACACCGCAGTTCTGGGGTAAATTGGGGGTGGGGTGTCCTGGAGAACGTTTTCCCCTTCAGACAAACATTACAACATTTCCATTTCTGTCTGAAGAATGAGACTTTCATGTGATCAATACGATTGATGCCTTGTAGCCTCCGAGACACATATTTGAAGGAACGTTTTGGGTTCTTCTCAAATATTTGCATGTTTTTTTTACTGTTTGAGTACAGATAATTTTCTTTTACACATAAAAATGTAGTTATTGGCTCCAAAACGCGTTACCACTTTCTATATTTACACCGCTACAGCCGACGCTTGACATGGTGACCTCAGGACGTTGTATGGCTCCTTAGTCTTTATGAAACATCTGAGGTTCAGTCCGTGGCATCGCAAAGTGAATTTTTCCAACATGGATATTTCCTTTCATATGGTCTCCATGTAATTTGTGTACGTGGACTATCACGGAGTCCCAACCCAACCAGTAGTTAGTGGGCTCAAATCCGTATTTTTCGGGTACAAAAGAAAGTACAGTCGAGCAAAATCGTGACCCGTTTTATTCAACGGTTGTCTCCCTCAAGTTGACTGCATGCAATGACTGACTATGGAGCTACGGGCATGGCCAAAGGTGTAACGCACATATAGCATACGGGGGGGGGGAAATATTTTAGAGACAACATGTTCTGACTCTGGTCACCTATTGGTCCATGCTTTGATACCCGTTACATCCCCAAGACTAGGTCATCCTGTCGAGAGCTTTGAAGAAAACAAATAATTTCCTCACCAGAATCCCTCGAAGGGCGCTATTGACCCTACATTTCATTACCTGACATGTCGTCCTGCGCTACAGCCTACAACTTCCTTTTGTCTTCCACGGAAAACAAATTACATTGAAGGTCCCCCGTAACGGGCAGAGGAATTCATTCCTGGCAGGTCGTATTGTTTCGGCGACCGTTCACCTTGCCTGTCCCCACGCGTTTCATCATTATCTGGCTAACAAGCTCAGGCCTCTGCTCCGAGTCCGCGGAGATGGTGGCGGTCCTTCAACGCGACCCATTTATAACGAGTTAACTAGCTGCTCATTACCAGCGTCCACACCCTGTTTAAGGGGGCAAAGAACGTATCGAGAAGAAGGAAGCTCCGAGTCCCACCTACACGATCTGTCACCGTTCTTTCTCGCTTTCCTGACAGAGAACAGTTGGCGTACGGGGATACGGTAATTTTTAGATATTTTTAGTTTAACCCCTTAGGATCCTTTCCCCCAATCCTTATTGTAATGGGGATTGTATACTAGTATAAGGGAGACCCCCCTCATAATTATGATCCAACCCAATCCCAGGGGTTGCGTAGACACAGGGTCGTGAAGGAGGGGGGGGGGTCGCACCACTGGGATCCGAACAGATCGGCAACCAATCAAAGGAAAGAGGATAACTTGTGATTGGACAACACTTTTAATCTGGCTGTGTGTGTGCTTTTAACCCAGCTTTCCTAGACCCGGAATGATTTTTTGAGTTATTTTTGGAAAAGCTGCATGCTCAACAATAAATCAAATTGTCATCGACCCCTAAATGTTATATCTGTCTAGTTAGGTTTGTCTTGGATCTCCTGTTTCTTCTACATGCATTCATGCACTTTTTAGGTTAGTAGGAAAGCTGGAAGGTAAGTACTAGCCGCCATATTGGTTGCCTCCTTGTTTATGTGTAATGGTTTCCTATGAATATGTAGAATCTCTCGGATAAAGGCTAATGAGAGGCGGCGCAGCAGTTTGTGTTCTGTGTAATGACAGGGCGATGCTGCCTCATCCTGCTGGAGTATCCACCCTGATCATGGGGTGTAGTGGAAGTTAGGGTGCACCCTGCTCCACTCCCCTCCTGGAGCTGACACATGATTGCACTTCCTGCCGCTGCAGAGCACCTGTCTACACAGAACAGGTGCCGGACCACCAGCCCACATCACTGCCGACACCAAATGGCTATTGTTTGTCCTGAGACTTGATGACAGATCCGGACTTAACACACCTCATCTGGTAGCGTCATTCTGATGGGGGTCTGCAGCTGCTACCACTAGTGTATTGTTATAGTATATTACCACCACAGACAATAGTGTAGCAGCTACTCATCCATAGGGGGCAGTATTATAGTAGTTATGTTCTTTTATATAGGGAGCAGTATTGTACTAGTTATATTCCTGTACATAGGGGGCAGTATTATAGTAGTTATATTCTTGTACATAGGGGGCAGTATTATAGGAGTTATATTCCTGTACATAGGGGGCAGTATTATAGTAGTTATATTCTTGTACATAGGGGGCAGTATTATAGGAGTTATATTCCTGTACATAGGGGGCAGTATTATAGTAGTTATATTCTTGTACATAGGGGCAGTATTATAGTAGTTATATTCTTGTACATAGGTGGCAGTATTATAGTAGTTATATTCCTGTACATAGGGGCAGCATTATAGTAGTTATATTCCTGTACATAGGGGGCAGTATTATAGTAGTTATATTCCTGTACATAGGGGCAGTATTATAGTAGTTATATTCCTGTACATAGGGGCAGTATTATAGTAGTTATATTCCTGTACATAGGGGCAGTATTATAGTAGTTATATTCTTGTACATAGGGGCAGTATTATAGTAGTTATAGTCTTGTACATAGGGGGCAGTATTATAGTAGTTATATTCCTGTACATAGGAGGCAGTATTATAGTAGTTATATTCTTGTACATAGGGGCAGTATTATAGTAGTTATATTCTTGTACATAGGGGGCAGTATTATAGTAGTTATATTCTTGTACATAGGGGGCAGTATTATAGTAGTTATATTCTTGTACATAGGGGGCAGTATTATAGTAGTTATATTCTTGTACATAGGGGGCAGTATTATAGTAGTTATATTCTTGTACATAGGGGGGCAGTATTATAGTAGTTATATTCTTGTACATAGGGGCAGTATTATAGTAGTTATATTCTTGTACATAGGGGGCAGTATTATAGGAGTTATATTCTTGTACATAGGGGGCAGTATTATAGGAGTTATATTCTTGTACATAGGGGGCAGTATTATAGTAGTTATATTCTTGTACATAGGGACCAGTATTATAGTAGTTATATTCTTGTACATAGGGGCAGTATTATAGGAGTTATATTCTTGTACATAGGGGCAGTATTATAGGAGTTATATTCTTGTACATAGGGGGCAGTATTATAGGAGTTATATTCTTGTACATAGGGGGCAGTATTATAGGAGTTATATTCTTGTACATAGGGGGCAGTATTATAGTAGTTATATTCTTGTACATAGGGACCAGTATTATAGTAGTTATATTCTTGTACATAGGGGCAGTATTATAGGAGTTATATTCTTGTACATAGGGGCAGTATTATAGTAGTTATATTCTTGTACATAGGGGGCAGTATTATAGTAGTTATATTCTTGTACATAGGGGGCAGTATTATAGTAATTATATTTAAATATAGGGGCAGGATTCTATGTATGACAATTACAGATATGCATATAGAACTGAACAGGTAGCATATTTTTTATGTTTGGTTTCTCTGGACTATTACAGCAGTTGTTTTTATATTTTGAGCATTTGTCTTTTCAGTTCTTCTATATCAGCAGGGTTATGCTATATACTATGCGTCCTCCTTGCTGGGTAGCCGGCCTCTAATTGACCACGCTGGTATATTGTGGTGGTTCCTGAAAGCTCGGTGATGTCATTCTATCAAAACAAGTTGGCGGCTTTGCATGAGATATACGAGTGATAAAAGCCAGCGATGTACGTCTTGCGTTTATTTTTCTACCAGTCGTGATTCATTTATTGCTCAGAATTGCTGCTCAACATCAAAATATTAGTGGAAATGAAAGGTCTACAATGTTTGTCTGCAGCCAGTGCCCAATACTACCAGTCGGTACTGTTTGCTTGCCAGGAGGAGGTGATGATTCAGCCGCCCCAGTAACTAAATCTAGTTCTGTCTCTACACCTTATTCAATCCATGGGGAGAGATGGTAATTAGATTGATGGCTTTCAGCCGGATATTCATGGAGCAAACGTAATAGGTCTATCTCCATCTTCATTGTAGGCCGAAGTGCTGACATCATCGGTCTTGTTACTTACCTTCCACCACATGGAAAAACTGAGCAGAAGTCACCTGACGTAGAGGTAATAACCACTCAAACTTATTATGTGCAAAAAACTTGTGTCTATAGACCGCATCGGTGAAGGGCTCTAGTTTTCCAAATTTTCCAAATCTATGAGTCCAGGGGGTTATGAAGTCGGCATAAACTTCTTCTCCAAGCTCTTGCCTTCCACCAGTGGGATTCTTGTCTAGCCATATATCTCGTAAGATGAGTTTTGATTTGGTTACGACTATGATTTTGGCCTCTTTAGACCTTAAAGTCCAACTGCTCCAGTCATCGTTGGAACATCAGTGCACCCTTAACTTTTGATATTTGTTGATGTTGATAGTCAGACCTTGCCCAATGACCAAGGTTTGGTTAGAATATTTCCTGTTATTTTTTTTAGGCCAGTTCTGTTGTTTCATATGAAATGTGTGCAAGACAGAATTAAGATTGCCCAGGGCTGTACGAATATTATAGCCCCTACATTTCCCGATTCATTTCCTACTTGCGGTACTAGAATCAAGCTTCTTTGGGAATGGAGGATGCTTTCAACCTGCCGTTTCAGGTCATTTGGAGGACCTTCAGACCTCCATTTGTATTGAGAGCAGGAACAGATATACAAGGATTTCATGGGTGTAGGTCTTTCTGAGTATAAAATTTGGTGGGTGGTTTGGGAGGCCATGGGCCCCCTAGAAGACTTGGGCTCCAGACTATTGCCCAAACTGCCAATATTATAATCCACTACTGAAAATGAGGTATGTTTGGTCGTACTGTCCTTTCATCTACGCAAAGTTTGCCCAAATATATTTTTCAGTGGAGTAGATTCCGGTGTTTTAGTAATTGTTGGAAGATCTAGAGTGGTCTATAGTCCATGCTCTTTTTGGTTACAGTACATGTGACTTTGGTGGTATGTAGACTTTGGTTCGGCTCTTGTGAACACAAGTTGTTGCCTACAAACTTCGAGCTCCATTAGAATCTTTCAATCTTGGTGATGCCGCTACACGAAGAGCATTGTGGCCTACGAAAAGCATTGTGGCCTACGAAGAGCATTGTGACCTACAAAGAGTGTTGTGGTCTACAAACTTTGAGCTTCAGTAGAATCTTTCGACCCTTGTGATGTTGCTACATTTTGGTTACAGTACATGTGACTTTGGTGGTATGTAGACTTTGGCTCGGCTCTGGTCAACACAAGTTGTTGCCTACAAACTTTTGAGCTCCATTACAATCTTTCAACCCTGGTGATGTGGCTACATGAAGAGCATTGTGGCCTACAAAGAGTGTTGTGGTCTACAAACTTTGAGCTTCAGTAGACTCTTTCAACCCCTATGATGTTGCTACATGAAGAGCCCTCTGACCCTTTCTTCTTCCACCATCGCACCCTCCAATCTCTGGGACATGTACACGCCGCTCATATGTTCTTTATAAATAATTCTACGCTTTTCAATAATTCAATCAGAGCAGAAGAGCTTTGGATCTTTAATAGCAGTAGCATAATGTCTCTCGTCTGCCAGCGACGGTCAGTTAAATGCCTCCGCGCCCGATCTTAAGTGCTGAAATCTCAAGGAGATCTGTATCCGGCATTTCTCTACTTCTCTTTCTCTTCTGACCTTTCACAAAAAAAAAAAAAATCCATAATGAATCTTCTGCAGGTATTGATGACTTCTAGTGGATTGACATGAATGTTATTAGCGAGTGTTTTATGAGGCTTTTGCGCTTCTGTAAAGTCTCTATCCAGTGCAATAAAAATCTCCAGCAGACACAGACGACAGGATAATCTTTATTGACTTCTAATTTTACGAGTCTCTCTGGCTCTAACTGCACCTGAATTTTTTTTTTTTTTTTTTAGGATACTTTCACTTTTGAACCAGTGGCTATTATTAATATTACAAGTCAATAAATAATCCATTGAAAATGTTAGTTTTTTAAAAAAAATATTTTCTTGCTGTCGAAGATGCTGGGTGACCATCACTGGCGGTTATTACACTGACCATAGACAAATTTGCCATTGCGTTTGCAAAATATAAATACACTTGTTCGCTATAGGAGAATACAGGCGGTCCCCTACTTAAGAACACCTGACTTGATGACCCCTAGTTACAAACTGACCCCTAGTAATTGGTAATTTAGCCTTAGGCTACAATAAACAGCTATCACAGTGATCAAAGTGTCTGAAGCTTTATTGATAATCCTGGTTCTTATAAAAACCCAACATTTTTAAAATCCAATTGTCACACCAAAAGAATTCTGGCTGGGGTTACAATTATAAAATATACAGTTCCGACTTGCATACAAATTCAGAACGTATCTTGTACTTAACCCGGGGACTGCGTGTACTGTGAAAAAATTTTAGTTCTAATCCAGCTCTGCACCGTGACCAGGGCTGTGGGTGGGTCTTTCAGCCTGAAGAGCTTTCTGCTCCCCCCCCCCCTCTGCATTAAGCAGGAGCTGTATCAGAGCCGAAAGCTCTTCAGGTTAAAAGACCCACCCAGAGCGCTTGAGGAGCTACAAACCTTAATTAAAAGGTAACTTTTCACAATCCTCTGCTACTTACTACAAACACAAAGGTTTGGTTACACTCTTTAGGGTCTATACCTAGCACTGTGCGGTTTATTAGGTTAACGAGTATGAGGTGGGCACATTTTACCTGCTTTCATGCCATAAACATGTAAAGGCTGAGAGGATAGACTTGATAACTGTTTATAATCCCCTTATAGACCCTTCGCCAAGGGCATTAGGTAGCTGTAAATGCTCTCGCTAACTTATTATTATTTTGGGGTTTTATATCATTTTAAGGCCTGATTTAATGGGTCACATATATACATATGTTCTTGGATAATAGAGCTTAGCTCTCCGGGCCTAACCTCCTCCCAAGAGCCGCTCAACCTGCAATCTACACAGTCATTAACCTGTTTAATGATTGTCAGAGGGCGTGTGTTTGTGTCCCAAGACTTTTAGTCGCGCTGTGTCGGCATTGGAAGGGTTAACCCCTTGGTACCTCGGAGCCACCCTGAAATGGAAGGTGAAAAACACAAAGCGCTGCAGCTGTTGCAAGTTTTCAGCATAATTACCAGGGGCTCGTCCTCGCCAAACCAGTTGCGTTACTTCACGGTCTGACAAAGCATTTTCTTCCCCTTTGTGACAGTAAACACCACTGTGACTGTCAATGTCCCCCTTGGGCGGTTCTAGTTTTTTTTTGTTATTCTTTGAAGCTTCACAGACATTCACTGACCATGACCCTTTTAGGAAAAGAAGTCATGACACCTTTATAGGGCTTGGTGCTCTGGAAATCACGCCATCCTGCGAAAGGTTTGTTAATAAGATGGCCTCCTCGAGTTTCAACTCTTGGACACATCCAAGGTCAACTTTGTTGAAGCCCAAGTTACCATGGACATTAGATCTTGGTGGATTTAAGCCACTGATGGGCGCCCCTCCTGGCAATTATTTTACTGTTGGGCTGGTATGTTTATTCTCAAGTCCCAGAAGATAGGACAAATCTCTTGAACCCCACAGAACGCTCTTAGATGCTTTATATGTCATATAGGCCTGAAAAGAAGACACGTCCAACAGGTCCATTGTAGGGCGGTGGTGGTAAAGCTATGGCATGGATGCCAGAGGTGGCACTTGGAGCCTACTCTGTGGGCACCCAAACATAACGTTTGCGAGACAGGACTCAAAGCCTACTCTTAAAGTCTTGGACAGCACAAGATTTGCCACACTGGGTGATATTTTGAAGCAAAATGTCCAAGACTGCAGGTGTGGACAGGTTCGGGTTGTCATTGGAGCTCCTGCTTCGGGCCCTAGCAATTTTTCTGTTAACGCCCTGAAAGAAAACTACCATAATAATCTGAATTTCAGCTTCTTTCAACCGTGTCGTTGGCCTGAGGTCACCGATACGGTTAAAAGCTGTGGCAAAGCAGGAAACGGTAATCAACTTCTTAAATTGCCGTGTTGGCACTTTGTGTTTTGGTTGTAGTTTGGCCACTTGTATAATTTTCAAGTCCAGCTACTGGATAAAGGAAATCTGGACTCGAGAGACGGAGATGGCCCTCGCTTTCGTTAGGTGCATCTAAATGAGTAAGTGGTTTTTTTGAGAAGAATCTTGATTGTCAAAGGTCCACCTTTTTTAGTCACATGAGGTTTTCATTGACCAATAGGGTTTAGAAGACCGTTTTTTTTTTTTTTTTAATGATCTGACAGTTGACAAGTGACTGGCAGCTGCGTCGGAGCTCCACGATGCGACTTGCAGTCCTCCCAGCAGCTGCAGTGCCTCATCTGGCTAGGTTGGGGTGTTTAACAAGCGGAGCAGTGTATAGGGAGAGACATCTGTTTTCCTGTCACACGTATGCCTCTCGCACTCCCTCCGCCGCCTTCTCAGCAACAAAACATGTTTGTTCTTTAGCACTTACACAGAATAGGATCATTATCTGGGCTCGGATATGACGGCTCCATCTACTGAGAAGGCACCTGTGTGTTGGGGGGGGTGTAGCTTTACTTTCTTCGATGACTTAAAGGGGCAATAGTATCACTTGCAACTATCAGGTGTCCAAGCTACTCCCCTTTGTAGGAACATGTTCTAATATTAGCATCATGAGTTTTTTTTAAATTTTTTTGGGTTTCCCAACCATCTTTTATATTTTGTATTATTTTGGGTTATCTTTAGCCTTATTTCATTTCATCACGAGTAGTCTCACCGAGGTATGAGGCAGACTTGCCTCATTTTGGGATCTTATTGAAGGTGTTAGTGTTGTATAGATGAAGTTCTTTCACTATCTGCGATGTTGCAATGAAGTGAAACCTTCCTTCCAGGCTGTTATTAAACTTGAGGTTTCTCGTCAGACGTGTTTTCAATCCTTAATAAAATATGCCATATTGTTATATAACCTAAATGGGCGTCGTGTATGGGAAATGTACAGGATCTGTGAGGAGAAATTCATGGGACATGTTCCATCTGACGACTTGCAGAGATCCAGAGCTTCATAGAGGCTCCATAGGATAGGGGTGTCAAACTCACTTTCGCTGGTGCCCCATCAGCCATGTTGTTTTATTACTGTATCAGGCAAATTCAGAAAAATGTATACATAGGTCTGGTGCACTGGACAGGAGTAGGGGTGACCTCTCCCCTCTCCATAGAGATGCATGGCCGTGGAAAGATAGGACGTGTATATCTCCGTGTATGGAGCGGTACGGTGACACAAGTGTGCGGCACCATATTGCTTGGTGTGCCTATTGCCGCCTAAGGGGGATGTATTTATGCCTGCGCGCTTGTGCCCCTCTCATGTTTGTGTGAATTAGGCCTAAATTTATCTACTCGAGCTGTAAATTGGGCACTTATATACAGCATAACCATTACAATAAGCCACTATAGGGCAACCACAAAGCTGAACATATTGTTAAATAACCAGAGACACCTGCATGCCAGTCGGTGCCCCCACAGTAGCCAATTGGCCCGGCGCCCCCCCACAGTAGCCAGTAGGCCCGGCGCCCCCCCACAGTAGCCAGTAGGCCCGGCGCCCCCCCACAGTAGCCAGTAGGCCCGGCGCCCCCCCACAGTAGCCAGTAGGCCCGGTCACAAAAAGGTTTCTCTAGCTCCTTCACATGTAATGGCCCCCTCTGTGTAGAATCCCTTGTGCCCCCTCTTCTTGAAGACTTCTGCTGTTTCAGAGGAGTGGGAAATGGTGAGTATCTGAGAACCCTGTGCTACTATCCTGACTAGTGGAGAAAAACGGTACTCTCTCCCAATTAAGAATTATAAGAAAGAGATAGTCCAACTGCTATGGGATCACTACTGGCAGTAAATATAGCGCACTTCAAGAATATGTACTTCTAACATAAGTAATGTACATAAGTATAAATATATACCTGAAAAGAATATACTACAATATATACTTACAATGAATGTAGCCAAAACATAAATGCATACGATCAACGATTATACCAAACACATACCTCATACAAATAAATATATCCTGCACATATAAATCTCTATCAGCAGTGAATAACCATACGTAAATATGACAACAATAAATGTATTTGACACTAGGGCTGCCATGGGGCAGATACAGACATTACTTACTGCTCAAATTAGTTTGTAACTGTGTCCTTCTCCCTCTGTGCTGGCCTTGTCCTTCCTGGTCTTCTTCCTAAAGACTTGTCACAAGTGACAATCTTTCTCCATCAGGTAATGACTTCTCCCTTCCATGACTTATCACTGCAGATTTTACAGTGACTTCGACCTTTGGAGCACATCTCCACACTGCGTCCCTAAGAACATCACAGTCAATACAATGTCTTCTTGATGACGGCTATGTCCCACAGTGCCCCATAGTAATATTTACACCTCGAAGCTGACAAATACTTGTCCCACATATATACATTTAATACTCTGATGCCTTAATATGGTGGGGATGCCTTCCTCTCACTAATTCATGCAATCTAGCACAGGGCCCCCCTTTAGTATTATAGAATGGGTTTGGATCGCTGTATTTATTTTTCAACACCCCAAATTTTTTCTTTACCTTTATCTAAAGTTTTAACATTTTTTTTAATCCCCAGGTACTTAAGTACTACATTTTTTTAAAATAAATAATTCCTTTATATAGCGCACACAGATCGGTCCCTATCCGCAATGGGCTCACAATCTTATCAACCTACTAGTATGTTTTGGAGTGTGGGAGGAAACCGGAGGAAACACACACAAACACCGGAGGGAACATACAAACTCTTTGCAGATGTTGACCGCTGCAAGGCTGTAATGCTAACCACTCAGCCACCGTGCTTAGAATTTTCACCCCTTGGCTGTTTTCTGCCACTTGTCGGGATAGATCAAATCGTAACAAATCGTAATCTGCCAACCAGCGGTAATGTATTGCTTGCTGTGTGTGTACAAATAATTTGTACACCCCCTCTAACCAAAGTCACATGACTATAAAAGTGACTTTGATACACGTTTAACACAACCATCCTAAAAAAAAAAAAAAAAAAAGGTCCAACAGTTAAAAATAACACCCTAAAAAATCTACTGTGTTCATAGGATCACATGGGTACCAATGGCAGAGTGGCAGCTTATTTTCCCTCCAAAACCCATAGATATTTAAGTGCTACAGTATGTGCAAGTCAAATTGCGACAGGTCCCCTACGTTGGAGGTATATTTGGGTACAGTAAATGAGTGACATATGAGAGATCGAGAAGATTTTAGCGTGGGGGAGGACAAGCGGATGTTGGTTTTCTCACAGGTCTGTGTGTTGTGGTTTTTCTGCACACCAGTCTGTGTGGCGTGGGCTGACAGTCACTAGCTTTACATCTATGGAAGGTTTTATACAGCACGGTGCATATATCTTATAGTAAAAAAAGCATAAATATAATGATTTCCTTACGGAAACGCAGTTAAAAATTCCACAAGAAATCCTACATAATGTTTGCGCATGCTGCCCATGCACATATATCATGAGGTAAAAAAATTTTGTGTGGTAAAAAAATGGGTTGACTTTTTGTTAAAATTGATGAGGAGATTGTTCATGATGGCTTATGTGTGGTTTTGGAAAATTTTGGATGTGGTTTGCTAAAGGTTTATGGCATGTTTTAGCCACTTTGTGATATGGGACAGTGAAGACCTTTTGGGGTCTGGGGACCTTGATGATAATGACCCACAAGTCCCCAGAGTGCTCCTTATGAATGGGCCACTGGGCCTCAAGCTCAACCAGCACTCCATACACATCTAAGGGACTTCAAAAGATGGCTGAATGTACTTCCACTTGGAGAAAAGATGGCATCATGCCCTATTTTATTGTTATTAATGGCAGACTTTCAGCTGAAACTGTAGTGGGTACCCTCATGTGGATAAGACCCTCTTAAAGTCATAAAGGACACTGTGGTGGTCTCAATTACGTGGATGGACCCACGTATGATGTAGATGCTGGTAGTTTTTCCAGATATATGCAATACATGCATCAGGAAAACTGTTTACTGCAATTTTGTGGCAAATGTCGTTGTTTTTGTGACAGAATTTGACTTCTTGACGTCACCGCGACACGTTAGTAAGAAGGGAGGCATATGAGGAACAGGTGTAGCAAGCGGCATCACGAGCGGGGCAAGTGTGTGAGGCTGGCATTCACCATCTCATTTCGGTAGGTAAACAAGATTTGAGAAGGCCTGGCCGTCTTCTTCCTTTTTAGGATTGGGGGAGAGTAGCTGTGGTCTGACTCGGCCCCGTTTTCCTGATAACAGCAGCTATGTAATGCTGGATCGTGGGAATTCAGTCTTCTGCTCTCTGTGTTCACAGGCTCCATGATGCTGTTACATCTCTGGGAAGGTTATTCCCGGGGCCATGGGGCATCTCGATGGCATTTTTCTCACGTTAATCCATTCTTGAACATATCACGTTGCCTTGTCTTCCCAGTGTGGAAAGATGGGTACAAACTACCAGGGAGTGAACATCCATCAGAGCAAGTGAGAAACTTCTAGATATATACGAGTAAAGTACAGACCTTTTATAGCTGCAGGTAGTGATATCGGATTAGGCCCCATTATAGTGCCGTCCTTTATATGTTTTAACCCCCCACTAACATATTTTTAGTATTGGACTGTAACCATTGCTCCACCACCTACTAGCTAAAGATTTGATCGGTATAGGGTACCTATTGCCTTACTGGCCTAAGGTTTTGCATATTTGTAAGTTCTTCTCAGAGTCGGTTCCTTCCAATATGATTCGATTGTTGTAAGAGTTAAATCCGTGCCTCCCCTTTTTCCACTCCCGAATCCCGACATGGCCAATTTGTTCTCAAATAGCGATATCTGTGAATCTTGGATTGTTCGAGTTCCTCTGGGACCCACTTGAAGTTATGTTTCCGCGTCCCAAACATGACCTCAAAAATCCAAAGGAGAAACAATGAATAGCCATGAGTTGTTTCATACATTCTCTACCTCCCGGAGAATGAACATCGTGGCAGCCATTTTGTAACCACCAGGGAGATTGTGTCATAACTGGTCTCTGTGGCCATTTTCGTGGCTTTCAATTTAGGACCAAACAGTTGATGCAAATCTACAACTCTTGGCTGGAGATGAGGTATGCTGGGAGTTGTAGTTTTGCCTCAACTTGTATGCCTCAACCATTCTATCTTGGCTTAAAGATACTCCAGCTATCGATATGCTGAGGTAAAATCGAGAGCAGGGAGATTTAAACTACATGTTTCTCTCATAATTTGTTATATATTTTTTTTAAAATAGATTTTGGTGGAGAATTCCTTAAAAAATGTTTTTGCCCTTAGGATTTCCATTACTACATATGCCTATGTGTTCCGGGGTATCCGGTGAATGTGTACCAACCTCTGAATTTGAAATATGAACGCATTTTATGCCCCCAGAACTGAAATAATAGGAAGTTTGCAAATAAGTTCCAGTTTTTGGGTCAACCTCCGGACTATGGCCACTTTTGCCAATTGTTCCTTCTATAGAGCCAGCTGGAGAGAAGTTACCATGCGTGTCCCATGTATATATGTTCCTTCTTCGAATAAACTCATTCCCTGGCCACCGATTTTTAAAACGGTACGTCGTCCTGTTTTAGCCAGTTTGTGGTGCCACATCCTTGGCTGAAAAAGCACCAATGTGCTATGTCCTCTACTGGTGTCCATTCCGGTTTGAAACTGGTCAAGAGTGACAGGATAATGGTTTTCGTCTTACCTATGGCTGCGGGGAAACTGGGCTTACCTCTATGAAGTGTTATCTTAAGAATGTTGTTTACCACATTTTCTGTGGTTTCTGCCTCCTGAAGTCTTAAAACGCATTCTACGAGGTTCTTCTCAGGCGCTTTAGATTCTTGGAAAGATGGGTGACAATGTGATCTGTAGAGGTTACTGCCACAAAGTGGGTTGTCTCAGAATCCTTAAAAACTAACATACCTAGTTGTGAAATAATATGGACGTGGAAATGTCCGATAAAGCCGCGTGGAAACGGGGAGATCTGTGACGTTACGTTCGCAAGACAAGCTACAGTAGAAACGATCCACCTCAGAATATCGGAGTTTGTATGGAATGCAGATTGCAGCACACATCAATATCCCATGGAAAAAACAAAAAAATCTGTGACAGCCTCTCATTGGAATGAACGGGGGCAGATTTATAGGTTTGTTTTTGTTTTTTTAAATAAAGATCTGTAGTGTAATCTAAATCCAATAACCCTTTACACAACATCAACCTTAAAACACCAGTATTTCTGTCACAGAAATCTGAGGTAAATTTTAGCTTTCTCTGACGAATTTGTGAAGGTATTTGCCACATAATCATCCATTTTAGGCAATCGTTTCCTATTTGGCCCTCCGGATCCTAATATAAGGAGACGTATTTGTAGTCCACATCTGAAGCACCGTATTTTGTACTCCACACTCTAGTAGGGATTGTAAGACGACTTGAACATGAATAATGGATCGGCCTATAAAATGGCTGCCTCCAGTGTGAGGAGACGATGGAGCCGAAGTGCTTTATACGGGCCGTGTGGCGACGTCCAGGGTCTAAATAATTTACAGTTTTAGGTTTTGTTCCATCTTTGTCCCAGGACCATGAATGTTAACCGCAGAAGGCGCCATTTCTGACCTTGGCCTTCATATATATAGTTTAAAGTTCATGGTCCATGTCATGCACACCTGTGCCCCTCGCCATTTCCCACGCATGTAGTAGCGCGTGCATCTATCCGTGTCCGAGAGCACGGGAGTGGTGAAGCTGTGAACATATGTTCCTAAAGTCACTGAAGTTGTGTTTCCACACATATAAAAAAAAAAAAAATGCAGAAGCCGGCTCAGCAAGGAGACAGATGAATGTGCCCCAGGGGAGCAGCCGCCCCGCAACGCACACCGTGTCATGTGCCGCCAAACGCAAGCGAGAATGCAGCTCAGCAACTTGGATACTGCTGAGAGAAGAGTTAGACTTCTATATGGTGTAGAAGTATGGGGGGGATATGTATGGTATAGGGGAGCGATAACTCACGACATTACATAGCAGTAAAATTTGCGGTTTTCGGCAGTACACACTTTTTGGCGATTAATCTTATGTACGTTTTGGAGTCCATTACACAGAAATAAGCTCCTGACAGTCTAGTGGACAGTTTCCAGATTGCATACTCCTTTTTTTTTTGACTTGGTATGCCTATAAAGAGTTATGGTGGAAAGGTTACCGTAGATTGCCACAGTAGCACAGAGTATTTTAGCAGGACCAGGGATCTGGAAGGACGTGGTGATCTTTCCATTCATTGGGAGTAAGACGTTGGGAGGCAATGTTGTGTTCTGAGGAAGGAAAGTAACACAATGGAGAAGTTGAGGATTGTAGGTGCTTGAGCAATATCCAGCAGCACAGAGTATTTCAGGAATGGAGTTAGGTTGCACCTATTTGCACTCAGAGCAGCTATAACTTTAGTCCAGTAAGTGTCTTTTTGTACTGACCAGCACCATAGAGCCATTAATCCTAGTTCTGGGAGTGCAGATATTTATAAAGCCCCATTGGCCGTGGACCATACCATATTTCTTTCCCATGGTGGGGGGGGGGGGAGAGGGGGAGAGACTATCTCAGATTTCCCCTCTCTGAGCTGATAGGCCTGCCAGCTGTAGTCACGGGGAAGTGTCTCTCGGTGGTGCACGTCTTCTTTCTGTCGCCCTCATGCCAGGTCCTGGATCAGCATGGACAGGTGTATGCCGTCTATCTGAGTGGCGGCACGCTGTAATTTGAACCCGTATCACCTTGGCACACGCATGGGCAGCCTGGAACGTTCAGCCTTCCCTGTGTTTACCGCAGCGGTGGACACTGACTGTAATTTGGAGTGTATTTTTAGCCCTGTGGTGAACACTTTTTGGGGAAGAGTTTACGTGAGGCATAAAAAGCAACTTCACGGGAATAAAAACATAAAAATAACAGACCAAGTAAGACTCGTTCTCGTAACGGCGGCAGTGTCGAAGTCCACGCTGTCGTTTTTTTCCGAAGGTCCCTCATTAGAATGGAGTTTATGGTCGCCCCTGACAACGGAACGTCTCTTGTTCCGGTGATTCATTGCGTTATACAGTCGATGACTAATCTCAGATCCTTCGGAGATTTAAACAGTTTTCTCGAGACCTTCGAGCGGTGTACGCCGCAAATGGGCTGAAGATGAGAGGTCATGTTATCTGATCTACATCAAATATATCATAATGAAACGCAGAAATAAAAAGGACGTTTGTCAGAAATTGATAGGAAAGTCGAACTTGTGGTAGATTTACCAAAGTGCCAGTCAGGGAAAGAAGAACAGTTCGTCTTCTCTCGTTTCTATAGACACCTGTCTCGCATTTTGGCTCCAGTAAAGTCTGTCACGTGCTTCTGGCCTTGAGGATTACCGTATTTTTCGGACTATATGGTGCACCGGATTATAAGACGCACCTTAAATAAATGCTGCTAAAACATCTAGGTTCATATATAAGGCGCACCTGATTATAAGGATGAATGACCAGCAGGTGGCAGACCTGTGCACAGCTCACGGCAGCTGTTGTCTGTAAGTACGGTTCATATATAAGGCGCACTGGACTATAAGGCGCACCTTTTGATTTCTGAGAGAATCAAAGGATTTTTTGTGCGCCTTCTAGTCCGAAAAATATGATAGTAGCAGAAAGACTATAAGAATCTAAATTTATATTACAGGGCTGTGGTATTTGGTCTGTGTTCTGTGCATTAAACTATTCTCCAACTGCCCTCAATGCTATGAGTAAATGCTGCAGCAGGTCCCTGATTGGATAACTACCTCAGTCACTTATCTAAGGGGAGAGAATATGTATCCGCTAAACGCACAGAACACAGCAGTGTGTGGACGCCACCTTTTAACTTGGAGAAGCTACAATCCTTGATTTTTAAATCCATTGAACAGTCCTGCTGCTACTAACAGCCAAGTTAATTGACGTTTCCCAGAAATTTAGAGAATTATGCAAGATGGGCAAGTGCCAGCTTCTTATGTAATGTTCCTTTAAGAGCTGTCCAGCTCTTATGAAACTGTGAATACCTGACTGCTTTGTCAGTAAGATTCCCGCTGCTAAACCACGTGGCGCGTGACCACAGGACAAGTGCCTATTTGTAAAAGTGGCAATTTATATAGACTATCCATCAATTTTTTTAAAAAAAATTTTGTAATGTGCTTTTTCCCATAAAATGTCTGGAAAAATCTTTTGTTACAGTTCACGTTTTACTCCAGAGCTGAAATCCGAATTCTGAAATTCTTTGATTTGCAATTTCATCCCAGAACACACAGTGTTACCTTTTTCAGCAGAGTACAAGCAGTTCCTGAGTTACATACAAGATGGGGTCCAACGATTTGTTCGTAAGTTGAATTTGTATGCAAGTCGAAACTGTATATTTTATAATTGTTGCTCCAGACAAAAAATTTTTTTTGCCCCAGTCTCAATAATGGGACCAAGGATTATCAATAAAGCTTCAGTGCAGAGACCTTACAGCTGATCATTGCAATCTGGGACTATAGTAACATCCCGGGAAATTCCCCGGAGGTCACAGTGGGCAGAGGGGTCCGTCTGTAACTTGTGATCATCTATAAGTCGGGTGTCCTCAAGTAGGGGACCACCTGTATTTTTGTTTATTGAAAAATGGTGGTTCTCCGGTCCTTTTGGCTTCCATCGCCATCCTCCGGTGATTATGAAATGCGCTGTTCCTGCATGGCACCAGCATTGGATGCTTTGATACTTTACACATAACATTGGATTATTAATATTCTGTTTTGTTCTCCGTGTCCCGGCGCCTTGACGTTCCTTCAGTTTAATTAGGTTGGATGTGTGGAATGCATTGTATGAGATTCCGCTTCATTCCAGATCACAGATCGTTCCAAAGGGACATCTTGAAATACAGCCAGGACTATGTGGGACCCCAAGTCCTACAAACCTCAGAACCAGCGGAAATCAAGCCAAAAATATAAAAATAAAAATCTGAAATATCACTAAATCTCCCGACACAAGTCTACTTGTTAAAAAAAGGCCACCATAGATAAACCAAGGTTTGGTCTGTGCAATACAAAGTGTTGGGAATTACCTTATATACTCGAGTATAAGCCTAGTTTTTCAGCACAAAAAATGTGCTGAAAAACCCAAACTCGGCTTATACTCGAGTCAAAAAAATAAATACATAAAAACTCACCTTTCCAGCGGCCCCCGTATATCTTCTATCCGCAGCCGCTGCAATAGTATTGTTGTGCTGCATGACCGGGGGGGTTATATAGACTGGGGCAGGGCCTGTCAGGCTATATAGACTGGGGCAGGGTCTGGCAGGCTATATACACTGGGGCAGGGGCTGGCAGGCTATATACACTGGGGCAGGGCCTGTCAGGCTATATACACTGGGGCAGGGGCTGGCTGGCTATATACACTGGGGCAGGGGCTGGCTGGCTATATACACTGGGGCAGGGGCTGGCTGGCTATATACACTGGGGCAGGGGCTGGCAGGCTATATACACTGGGGCAGGGTCTGGCAGGCTATATACACTGGGGCAGGGGCTGGCAGGCTATATACACTGGGGCAGGGTCCGGCAGGCTATATACACTGGGGCAGGGTCCGGCAGGCTATATACACTGGGGCAGGGGCTGGCTGGCTATATACACTGGGGCAGGGGCTGGCAGGCTATATACACTGGGGCAGGGGCTGGCAGGCTATATACACTGGGGCAGGGGCTGGCAGGCTATATACACTGGGGCAGGGTCTGGCAGGCTATATACACTGGGGCAGGGTCTGGCAGGCTATATACACTGGGGCCGGTGGCTGGCAGGCTATATACACTGGGGCAGGGGCTGGCAGGCTATATACACTGGGGCAGGGGCTGGCAGGCTATATACACTGGGGCAGGGGCTGGCAGGCTATATACACTGGGGCAGGGGCTGGCAGGCTATATACACTGGGGCAGGGGCTGGCAGGCTATATACACTGGGGCAGGGGCTGGCAGGCTATATACACTGGGGCAGGGGCTGGCAGGCTATATACACTGGGGCAGGGGCTGGCAGGCTATATACACTGGGGCAGGGGCTGGCAGGCTATATACTGGGGGGGGGGGTCTGTGACCAATGCATTTCCCACCCTCGGCTTATACTCGAGTCAATAGGTTTTCCCAGTTTTTTGTGGTAAAATTAGGGACCTCGGCTTATACTCGAGTCGGCTTATATTCGAGTATATACGGTACATACAAATGACAATGGGGAATCCTACTCTAAAAGACCAATGAATGTTGAGGTGGTTGTGTAGACTCCTAGTATTTTAGTAGTGGTCAAACCCCCAAAGCCTTCCAGTGATAAAATACAATAACCCAAACAGTCCCAACAAGTCTCTTAACTCGCTTTTCCTTTGAGAAACTGCTGAGGTGAACACTGAGGACACTATTATTTAAATATTGAGGTGAGGAGGATGGAGACTACCCGTACCTAACCTAGTAGCCATAAAGATCCAACACAAGTCAACACACTAATTAGTCAGGGGGCAAAAAGGCATCTAGACCTTTCTTGAAGCTCTCTGCTGTCCCTGCTGTGACCAGCGCCTGAGCTCGGCTATTCCACAGATTGACAGTTCTTATAGCCCTTCCGCCTCTGGTGATTAAACCTTGATTTTTCCAGACGGGGAGACAGTGCCCCCTCGTGCATCTAATTCTTTAATGGAACAACCTTTAGTCAGCCATGGATGGCTCATCAGTGATGCTCTGCACTTATCAATCAATTACTGAGCACTTTATCCCCAAATATTTTTTCCCTTGAAATTTTGAGTTTGAAATGGATTATGTAAATATCTAAATAGGCTTCAGATTCACCAAAATCCAACAGTAGAGCTTCACACAACTCACATTTCAGCCCACTCTTATTCTAGGGAACTATAAAGCTACAAATTAAGACTGTAAGTGTCTAAAGAGGCTTTGGGCCACTGAAGTCTTTCCAATGATCTCCGCATAAGGAACGTAGCGTAACTCAGTTTAAACCAACCATGAATTAAGGTAAACAAAACCAGAGCAAGAGTCCTTTATCGGGGAAGGATCTCCACAACACATATGCTATTGGCATAAAGGTTAATAACAAAAGCGTGTGGCTTCAATCTTCAATCATGAAGAGTTTTTGAAGATGGCATCTTGGTTTTGGATAGGGATTGTGGCCCACCGGAAAGACCCCCCTCCTCCCCGAAATGTTATTATACTACAGTAGTGAATTCCTGTATTTGACCATGGGCATAGTCTACCCTGCGTATGGTATTTTTTTTTTGTGGTCTTATCTGACTTTTCTGGTTTCCTTCCACCTCCAAAGTACCAGGTTAAGACCAGGTTCCTCTTTTTTTTTTTTTTTTTTTTTTTTTTCCTTTTACCTACCAGTACATTTAAGTTTTATTTCGAGAACCAGACTGTGCTGATCCTAATCTGATATATTATAATTAATATTCTACCAGATTTTTTTTTTCTTCCTTTTTTTTTTGGGGGGGGGGGGGGGGGAGATAGATGTTATCCATGAAACCTGTAAGATATAACAGCCACAAGTCCCGTCCTTTTAAACCTTCATTGGGTGAGGTGAGATGATTAGATCTCTATGTGGCTTTAAGTTGAGAGGAAAAACCAGCTGAGCAGCCATTGAACCAGGTCGTGACGCGTTGGTGTTAGTGGTGGTGACACCTTGGGGAGACGATGTTTTATTTTTTTTTATATTTTTTTTAAACTTTTTAGTTAGATCATGTTAAAGACCACCCACATTTAGGATTATAGTGAAAATGGTTTACAACAAAGAGTTCTTGAATGAGAGAATGTACTGTGGTAGGATGTCCATAGTCTTCTGGTCTGGTGGCTCTGGATCCTCCATAGTCAACTGCAAAGTCACCTTCTTGAGATTCTGAATTCTAAGATGTTACAAGCAAGCAACCGGAATTTGTGATAGAATCGTTAAAATACTGTATGGTGGCTTTTGTCTCGTGTCATTCTTCTCGCAACCTGTGTTTCGGTGTGACACTATATTTGGAAGAGATCATAGACCACTCCTTTGCTGGACACAGTGTCTGTTAAAACATCATCATCCTCTTGAGCAGATGAAGTCTCGTTTGGGCAATGCAGTTCCCATCCTGGTCATGTATGAATATATTCTCAGGGGGGTTCACCTAGATGTTTCTGTGGGCAAGGGCTACAGTGATCATCTATTAGGAGAGGGGGTTTAGCGGCCACATACTTCCTGTGACATACTTCCTGTTTATCCCTGATGATTTTAAACTCTTTATACTTTTTGGTTTCTGTTAATATTCAGAGACCTCCATCCTATATGCAACGAGCTACTAATTGCATTCACAGTTATTCCAAATGAGGTGGTAGATCCAGACAGATTTGGTGTACCTGCCAACAATTTTAGTATCTGCAGTGCTCTTTGCCACCAAAATTAGCTCGACATTCCCTAGTCCTCCTAATATCTATGGGAGTCTCCCAACTATTCCTTAATGGGAGATGTCGGGGAAAGATTTATTTATTCATTTTTTTTGTTATAAGGGAATATAAATGGTAGATTTCCTTAGAATAACTTTATCGGAACCCAATGCCAATGTGTATGTGGGGATTAACCCAACATGATTTGGACTGCTATCTAAGGAGTATCTAAGTTGAATTATACCAGACTGTGGGTTGAAAAGAAGAAATAGAAATGGAATTATTCAAAAAATTCTTTTGTATGTTTTGTGAAGTAAATTCCACCCATTGCTGTGGTACGGCTTTACGAATGTCACTTGTTTTTCTGCGTCAGCACAGTGTGGATGTTAAGTAAATATCCCGGTGAGTTTGACAGCTAAACATACAAGGGTAAAAAGGCTGCTTCACAAAAGTTGGGTTAATAAGCTGTAAAAAATAATCCTCAAAAGACACAAGAAGAAAAAAATTAGAAGAAAGAAAGAGTTGAAACCATAAAGTAGACCGAGACATAAAGGCGGCACTGTGAGTCTTCCATGACTCAATTTAGGATTTCCATGTTGCCTCCCATTTGTATAGCAATGAGTGGCCACACTTTGGAAAATTGTACCAAAATTATCCAGTCACTTGGGTTATCCAAAAAGATTGCCAATCTTCCACCAATTGGGATCATCTTATTGAAGTTGCAGATCTTCTCCGTTGACCTATGTCAGCCTGAAGAGGTTGTGACTTGGCCTTCATCGGTTTAGGCCAGAAGGTTTTTGAGACCAAGTTTATTTAAAGGACAATTTTTATCAGTTTTATGGATGGAAGACTAGTCCTACTAACCAGTTCCTGAGGAATTGTGCTTGTCGGGACTTCTTCTATTATAACTCACTGGAGCACCTCCAGTCCTGTCCCGTCTTTTATAATCTGTTTACTCCCCTATTACCCTTCCAGTCCCACCAGGCGGGACTGGAAAAGTAACGGGGGAGTAATTAACGTAAATTAAAAGGTGGTGCGCTGGTGACGTAGTCGGAGAGCCCCAGACTGAATTTTTATAACTATATTGATGAAATTGCGACGTATAGAGTCCTGACAAGAACACATTCTCAGGAACTGGTTAGAAGGACTAGCCAGTAAAACTGGTGGTAGAAGTCCTTTTAAGCATGAATTTTAAAAATAGCAAGTAGCATCCGAAGTTGCTTGTGCAATAGTTATGAATCTGTGTTCTTCTTCCTTAGAAACTTGATTGCTATTAGTTCTTCCTTTTTTAGCGGACTGGAAAGCTCCATCCATTCTGTGATCTTCTTCCCGGACAGACTATCGAAAATCTTGTTCAGCATTTGTCTGACCTCTGATGTTTCCCCTTCTATCTTCTGATTCTTTTTTATTTTTACTTCCTAAAAATGATGAAAAAGAGGATTTTGCTATTGTTCTTTGTTCGAAAAGGTGTTTAATGCATGACCTTTATCCGTCCGCTCCTCTCCTCCTTCTTATCGTGTTAGGATTTCAAGCTATGCAGGGCTCCCCTTCTACTCCTATCAGAAACCCTAATTATCAGTATGATCTATCTACCCGTGGGCTCAGGCATTAAAAACTCTTCAAGGCCTTTTCCTGTTCCTGAAATGCCAAAGTTCTCCGGGCTTGATCAGGACTTCTCTCAGGTTCCATCTTTACGGGTCGTTTACCAACTTGGGTTATTCTCTAACTTTCAGCTTTGGAGATTCTACCAGATGGGTCATCCCTGGGATACAACTGAGGTGGTATCTAGTCAATGTTCTGGGTACTTTGGTATGTCTTCCACCAGATGTACCAGCTATGGTGGGTCTTCTACTAAGTTCCAAATTAGGTGGGTCTTTAATTAAATTCCGAGTGATGTCTGCCAGCTTTGTTGGGTTTCTTACTTGGTTCTTAGGTGAACCTCTCCCTGATCCCAATGTATGGTGTCTTCTAGTTGGATTTCTACAAATAAGATCCTCCTATTTCCTAAACTAAGATGATTACGTGATAGACTGGCTCTGTCATTGGCACGGAAGATGGGCTTTCCCAGCATACTTTGCTCTTGTTCCCAAATGCGCACTTTTGTTAAAAGTGGTTAGGACTTCTGCCATAGCAAATAAAAACAGTTTGCAAAGCTTTCACTTTAACCCGCCGGCTGCTTAACCGCATGAATAATTAATGAAAATAAATAGTTTTTTCTTTTCCTTCTCCCTTTAAATTTTCATCTATTGATAATGGCGGGAACAGCCCCGAGACGATCTGCCACACAAATATAATGACAGAATGAAAACCCTACCCCCACTCTCCGAACATTTAGTATCCTGCTCCTAAAATTGCATGATCTTCCCCCTTGAGGTTATAGTATGAGTAACATTGAATTTCATATTCTTGCCTCCGAGGACGTGCCCTCTCCTACACTTCACAACAGTTTTAGTTGGAAAGGACATAATGTAATGCTTTATTTCCCCTGTGGTGGCGCTGCAGGGAAATCACTCGCTTATGAATGCTAAATGATCGCCATCGGTTCCATAAAGGAGACACCCGTCATCGGACCTTCTCCGTATGGAGTGTCCAAAGGCGTATTACCATCTTAATTAAGTTAATTTGCATATTACCATGTCTTATCATTATGCCATATAGAATCTAAAGACGGGTATAACATACATAGACTTATAAACGTTACCAGAGAAAAATCTTTAACTTGGGAAGGGGGTTACTAAGAAGAAGAAGATTAAAAGCTCCAGTTCATGGTGTCACATGGGCCTCCTTTAGCTTTTCTAACTCTGTGTAGTGACAGGGCACCACATGCTACCACTCTTTGATGTGGCAAGCCACAGCTATTTGGAGTACTGTACTTTGCAGTGACATCTAGTCGGCTTCGTTTTTTGCAGAATTTCCGAGCCGATGAATTACAAAAATTTTCTGAGCCCCGAAACACAGTTCGTAACTTTTTTTTTATAAAATTGGAGGTGAAAGGATTTTTTGGGTTGCACTGATAGGAGGCACATATATGACTTTGTTACTATAGTTAGCCACCAACTTCACTTTTTGGCAAGGCACCAAGGAATGTTGGGTGACCTCTTCAACTTTATATTGGAGGCCATGTTTTTTTTTTTTAGGGTGCTCTGGTCAGGATGAAGAGGGAGCAATTGCGTTGGAGACATCAGGCCTAACTGTGCCCGAAGGCCACATAAGAAGTCACCAGTAATCTAATTGGCAGATAATGGATGAACCTATAATGTGTTGGGACCCATGGGCTCATCCTAGTTGGTAATTTTGGGCTTGATACCACTTCCTGAAGGCAACTTGTTATGATCGTGTATGGGAATAACTAGGTCAGTATGGTGGCACAGAAGTGGGCAGGTAACTCGGATTTAGGACTTTACAAGTTACCGAACACCCGATGCTTATCCTACATGGGTTAATCATTACTCCACTCCTCGTGCTGTCTCCGCAGGTATCTCAGCTTAGGGTTGCTATGTACATGAGAAATTAGCTGGGAACACAATCTAGTAATTATTTCCGTTAAATACGGGACGAGTGCTTACTTTGTTAATTAGCAGTGTGCCCGGGCTTTTAACCCGTTGATATTTATGCTCTTATTATAAGCGACAAACACTTCAGAACCGAGACAACAATATGGCCGACGTTCCGTGCCAAAGTAGAGGTTGTGTGATGACTGAACCTGTGCCCTATTTGGTCTTCCCATCAATAATTTTAAGATGTATTTCCACCACCTTCAATGGAACTATTAAAGGAAACCTGACAGCAGAGATTGCCCTAATAAACCACTACCACTATGTTGCCAAGCCTCTGGACACCTACCAGATTGTGTTCCTTTCAGAACCTATTGTGATGGCATCATCCAGAAAATCAACTTTATGGTGAGATGTAAACTGGTTGTATAAAGTCAAGGAGGTGGAGATTTTAACATTGAAGTCAAGCTCTCTCTTCCCCATAAAGCCTCCTTCACTGAAATTGATGATCCTGCATCCAGAGACATCACTAACCAGATCTCCTGACGTCCGAATCATGATATCAGTCACAGAGGGGAAGGTGTTCGGAGCTCCCCTCCTTGATTTCAGTGTTAAACTCTCCGCCTCCTTGACTTTAAACAAACAGTTTACATGTCACTTCAAAGTTGATTTTCTAGATGATGCCTCCACACTGGACCATGAAAAAAACAAAAACTCGAAGAAGGTTTATTAGGCTAATTGCTGATGACCAGCTCTCTATAAGCTTTACGTTGTCAATGTTGGACCTTCTTCTACATCTCAAGCATCTGTTTTTCTGAGTTGGACCTCTCGTAGCATCTCATTGTGCCTGCAGACCCCACCACATTCTCTGTTCTGCTCAGTTGTTTTTGTTGTCTCCCCCATGATATGACATGTTCAGACTTCTCTGTCCCCCGCATCCTCGCTCATTTAACATCTGCCAGTTTCACTTCCCCCTGTGCTGAAAGGAAGTTGGACAGTTAAATCGAAAGTGGTGGCTCTTAACGGTCACAGTGCCAGGTCCTGGGGCTCCGATGTCCCATGTTCCTTCTGGGATGCTGCATACACGAACTTGAGCTATTACCAGGAACGGCTTTCTCAATAGTTCCTCCGTCGTGTCGACATAGGTTTGCTTGTTCCATAGATTCTGGTTTCTGTAGCTCGTGGATAAGTATATTGGTCTTTATAGGTGTCCACCTGTTCTTGGGGATGGGATGAGTACAAGTACAATAGTGATAATCCACTCAACAAATTTCAGATTATTGGTATTTTTGGATTTTTAGAAGATCTATATCCAAGTGGTTCTGTGTCCAGGTTGTTCTTCTCACTGATCCCACCACCGCCTCTATTCAAGGCCCATATTCTTTTATATTTTTTTTACGTCTAGAGCTCCAGTTGAGCTATTGTTTCCATGGGCTGGTACAGTTAAGATTTTCCTGAAGATTGGCAGTGACTGCCCTGCACTGTGGTGGGAGAGGGTGCGCATGGTTTAAGGTTGCCATTTTTTTAGCAGATGGTTTTTAGTTGGCAGAGTTGGTAAGCTCTGCCTGGATCCATGGTAGGCTGTAGTTGGCAGTGTTTTTGGGTGAAGACTGTCTGGCTCTGTTATGGGTAGGCCGTATAAGAAGTGCTTTTGTGGTTAGGTTCTAGAAGACACTGGGGGAGATTTATCATCAAGTTTCTGAGGTAAAACTGTTCCAGTTACCGATGGAAACCAATCAGAGCTCAGCTTTAATTTTATAAACAGCTGTGGGAAAATGAAAGCTGAGCTCTGATTGGTAGCCATAGGCAACTAGAACAGTTTTACCTCAGAAACGTATGATAAATCTCCCCCACTCTGTTGTGTCTGTTTGTCTTGTGAGGGGACCATAGTTGGCACTGTTATGGTTAGGCCGCAGTTGGCACTGTTATGGTTGGCATGTGCCTACCTCGGTTATAAGTAATCCACAGTTGGCACTATTTTGGTTAGTTTGTGTTTGACCCTATTGAGGGTTAGAATATGGCTGGCACTATAAATGCTTGACTAGTAGCTGGGCCTGCATTGTGGTAACCACTTTTTGGCAAGTACATTGAATCGTGCATCTACACCATGTGACACTATGGCTGGCACTCCTGCCCTGATAATTTAGCAAACACCCGATTATTCTTCCCAATTTTTGAAAATTTGGAAGATCTGCAGTTTACATACACAGGGGTGACGTCGCTAGTCTGGGGGGGTCTTTGGTTGTGAATCGGGCTCTTCCTCAGTTTCTTGAGTCCTCTTCTTCCACTTGTCACTCGGCATCTCGTTGATTCTCGCTCCTTTCCTCTGTGTTTCCTCACGTCTCATACAGTTCTTTCCCCATCCCCCTCGTCCTTCCATTATTTTTCTTTCCTCCCTCATCTCTTCACCGGGTAGCTTGTATTTTTCCGCTTCTTGTTCCCAGGATTTTTCTTTTCCTGCTGCTGCTTAAAGGAAACCTTCCATTCGTGAGGTAAAATTGTCAACTTGTTGAACAATCCTAATGTGAAAGCTCTTTATTTATTACCTTCCATCCTGAGATGTGAACCTTTACCAATTTTGAAGCCTGAGGTTTCGCTACTGAGCGTTCCAGGTGCATCTTTGTCATGGAGAAACTTTATTGTCCCCACATAGACAGACAGCCTTCATTCTGGCCACTTAGTACAGTCAATTGGAATAACGCAACAACGCTAATCCTGACAGAAAATCATTAGTCACTCAGTAGTGCCGCCTTAGGCTTGGGGCCTAAAACATCAACCACTTATATTCCTGCTCTGAAGTAAGATTTTAGAAAATGGTTTTCACATTTTTTTTTTATTCTACTCCTAAATTATAACTTTTCTTCAGATTATTGTAGTTATGAGGTTAGTAATAAGTCTCCAGGCCTGTACAGGCTCCTGGTGACTTGTAGGATTTGAAGGAATGGTATTTGCTTGGTTGGACTGTAGATGGACAGGTCAGAGAAGGTCAGGATGGGTGGTCTTCACCTCCTATCTGCTGTCAATTGTGAATGGAGACTACACAGTAATAAGGCCATGAAGATACTAAGAGGGGTCTTGGTGTCCTACTACCACCGAGGACTTATTGTACATTAGTGATCACGTCCTAAAAGATTTGTAAATGTGCCTCGTCTGGTGGTACTTATCTCCACCATGTCTCTTCCTTTCCCTCCCTGGTCTCTTTATCTTATCTCCTGCCCTGACACCCAGTAGTGTGAATTCAGGCAATGGCTCCTTACTGTGTTATTGTCTCCAAAGACAGTATGGTCCTTATCACCTGGAACTGGCAGGACAATGACATGTTGGAGCTTTACTATTACACTAGTAATGCAAATATTACTGTGGTCATACCTCCTGAAGCGATCGTTCTCCACACTACAGTCCGTGCTACATCTCCGTCATGGTCCTCTAACAGGAACATAGAGTTGAGAAGACAGTCGGTGGTCACTTGAATGGATCATTTACTGTTCTGTCAGAGACCAACACGTAATTGATTTGTGAAAAGATCTGAACCTGAAGATAAAGAGCGCACTGTAATAAATGTCCATGTACTGTAACATCTTGACATCTCAAGTTTAAATCCTCCATATGAAGGTAGAATTGAACCCTAAAGAATTGATTGTTACATATGCTCCTCCCCTTTATGAATTCTCTCCTCCGTTCACGGAGCTGAGGTAGGTCACATGGCTAATTTTCAGAAACGGGAAGCTGCTCAGCCAATCAAAACATCCAGGACAAGCGTTCCTGCAATGATGACTACTGTTTCATAGGATTTGAAGAAATGGTGATCACTACTTTTGTCGGGGGGGGGGGGGGGGGTCATGTAGTGGATGTATTATTTCAGTCTGTTAAGGTGACAGTTCCCTTTAAGTGGGACCTCTTCTCAGACTAATAATAACCTTCAATAAAGGACATTTACCAGGTGCTATTACGTGTAAAGCAAGCCGCGTTCTCCTCACCATTATTGAGACGCGCTCACAGGAAAAAACTCAGGAGCCATTAAAGGTGCGGAAATCGAATCTAGCTGAGGAGACAATTTTTATATCCGTGATCTGAGGTTTGTTTAACATGATCCGCTGAGCAGTGCGATATCACCTTCCACCTGTGTATCACAGCCTGCGCTCCGAGCACCGGGAGCCAAGAAGTCTGTCAGGGGCCGACATGGAGTGATGAGCGACGTCACCAGCATCACAGACAGAGCATAATCTGACCTAACCAAGTCCCTGTCCTTGGCTTGGCTTGTCCCTATGTGATGGTGAAAATTTAGGCTATAACGAACTGTATCATATAGTACCGGTGTTCACTACGTAATCTGACAATGTGACTTATTATAGCCCCTTTGGCCGCCGCATCACACAATTACGGTTTTCCTTCCGTCTATCTTCCAACTCCCTCAAAATTATCTGTTTGGGGTATCACTTTCCAAAAAATTCTATTTGTTACGTGCCACTGAGAATTTTGGTATTTTCATAAGTCACAAGGTCCACATCATCGCGGTCAATATATGGGTCCATTTGGTTTTGGTGAAGGCCTCTATCTGCAAACTTAAGGAACAGGAGATGGTTAACGCCTAACATGTACCAGGTATTAACGCCTGTAAAATTGAGAACCTCCTCAGTCCCTGATACATGTGTTCGCGTCATCCTGGTGTCCACGGCCAGACACAACTTGTCCAAACACCTAGTATAGGTTGGATATGCGCTTGGCAGTGCTAGATTATGCAGTGAAATGTTCCACCCTCTTTTTGCAGAATTTACGTGTTGTTCGTGGTTCTTCTCGTAATTGTTCCATGCATCAGCATTTCTCTCTTATTTGCATACATGCTTCCTCATGTGTAGTGAAACTTTTGCAGGCATCCATGTCGTCTCCTGTATTATGTCCTATGAGATATCCTAAAAGTATAGGGGTTAAAGATTCAACCATAACATCTCATTTACCTTTAGAGGGCATAGATGTTTGTGACCCACCATAGTAGATGGCGACGTATAGTTGGATTTCAGGCAGATACGGTCTACCGCTGGTGGACCACAGACGCTCAATGGTTGTTCGTTGACTATAAATAAAATTAACTTTGATTGTTCACTTGACACCTCAAGGACAAAAGTCTAAATGCCCCATAAAACTGTGTCCTGAAGTTGGGTATGTCAAGCCCAATTGATGGTCACCATACGATCGCCAGAAAAATTTGAGAAGGTGGTACCATTTTTATTCTCGGAAGCAAGTGTTGCTTGTTATCTTGAGAAAGTTGAACAGAGTGTCCCCAAAGCTCCATCACCGTAGACCTTCAAGCCAATGAAGAGTGTCTACAATGACCATGACTGTAGAAAGGATTAATAGTAAAGGAATCTTTCTATCAAAGAGTTTAATGCCGTTCCGGGGTAGGTGTGAGAACTTTCAGAGGAATTTGTCAAAGATAGGAACTGTGAGAAGTAGTTTGTGTCGAAGAGATGATGAAATCTTCAGGCAATTTGTCAGAAAATGAAGCAACGAGATGGACAAGCTCATCAGTGGTCCTGGTGTATGTCACGCCACCATATCAGCTACACCGAGATGGTTCCTGATCCTCCTGAACATGACGGATGAGAGCTGACTTCTGATAAAAATCCCATTACTCTCTCGCTGAAATCTCAGGATGCTGAATATCTGCCCAGACTTTTTGGTAGGACGATGTTTCCTGTCAAGGATGTGGAAGACCAAGGCCTTGTAACTTTTCAAGTCGTTCCCCTCCTCTCTCCTGGTGAGAGAACGCCATTTCTGCACCAAAACAAGAAATGCCCCTTGACTTGTTAAACAGCTTAAGGTCTTGAAGACTCATCGTGGATGAGCGGGCCGTGCCGTGGGCTGTGCATTCCCCATCGATTATCGCCTCGGCTCAGAACAATATTACACAACTGGAAAGAGAAAACCTTTCACTTGGAAACAAGAACATTGCTCTGTCAGGCACGAGAGGCCCGGGCTCATCCATTGTTTAATAATTTAATTCACTTAACAGGCTCTATCGGATTTTACTTTTTTACTTGATTGGGCAAACAGGATTTTGAAACCCATGGGTGCTGCTACGAAAGAGAATTCAGGAGGAGGGAGCGAGCAGATGAAAGCTGGCAGAGCGCTGGGGAATAGAGGAGAATGGACTACACTACTCCTAGATCCATCTTCCAATGTTCTTCAGCCTCTGCAGCTTGCCACCAGGGCTACTTACCGATAGCGAGCCACTCACACTTCATACTGACAGTAAGGTTTTATTAACACATATAACAATGTGTGGTACATTGTACATTACTATCTTGAATGCCCCATCGTGTATCTGAACGCAGCACAGATTTTCTGCATCCTGAGAGTAATTCTATCCTGAGCCTGTAGTCGCCCCCTGCTGTATAATTTGCTTTCAAATTGCTGCTACTATAATACTGCTCTCCTCTCTACATTAAAACAACTTTTATAATCCTGCCCTTATATTTAATAACATAACTACTATAATACTGCCCATATGTACAGGAATATAACTACTATAATACTGCCCCCTATGTACAGGAATATAACTACTATAATACTGCCCTTATGTACAGGAATATAACTACTATAATACTGCCCCCTATGTACAGGAATATAACTACTATAATACTGCCCATATGTACAGGAATATAACTACTATAATACTGCCCCCTATGTACAGGAATATAACTACTATAATACTGCCCTCTATGTACAGGAATATAACTACTATAATACTGCCCACTATGTACAAGAATATAACTACTATAATACTGCCCACTATGTACAAGAATATAACTACTATAATACTGCCCCCTATGTACAAGAATATAACTACTATAATACTGCCCCCTATGTACAAGAATATAGCTACTATAATACTGCCCCCTATGTACAAGAATATAGCTACTATAATACTGCCCCCTATGTACAAGAATATAGCTACTATAATACTGCCCCCTATGTACAAGAATATAGCTACTATAATACTGCCCCCTATGTACAAGAATATAGCTACTATAATACTGCCCCCTATGTACAAGAATATAACTACTGTAATACTGCCCCCTATGTAGAAGACAATAACTACTATAATACTGCCCCCTATGTACAGGAATATAACTACTATAATACTGCCCCCTATGTACAGGAATATAACTACTATAATTCTGCCACCTATGTACAGGAATATAACTACTATAATACTGCCCCCTATGTACAAGAATATAACTACTATAATACTGCTCCTATGTACAAGAATATAACTACTATAATACTGTCCCCTATGTACAAGAATATAACTACTATAATACTGCCCCCTATGTACAGGAATATAACTACTATAATACTGCCCCCTATGTACAGGAATATAACTACTATAATACTGCCTCCTATGTACAGGAATATAACTACCATAATACTGCCCCTATGTACAAGAATATAACTACTATAATACTGCCCCCTATGTACAAGAATATAACTACTATAATACTGCCCCCTATGTACAAGAATATAACTACTATAATACTGCCCCCTATGTACAGGAATATAACTACTATAATACTGCCCCCTATGTACAGGAATATAACTACTATAATACTGCCCCTATGTACAAGAATATAACTACTATAATACTGCCCCCTATGTACAAGAATATAACTACTATAATACTGCCCCCTATGTACAGGAATATAACTACTATAATACTGCCCCCTATGTACAGGAATATAACTACTATAATACTGCCCCCTATGTACAAGAATATAACTACTATAATACTATCCCCTATGTACAAGAATATAACTACTATAATACTATCCCCTATGTACAAGAATATAACTACTGTAATACTGCCCCCTATGTACAGGAATATAACTACTATAATACTGCCCCCTATGTACAGGAATATAACTACTATAATACTGCCCCCTATGTACAGGAATATAACTACTATAATACTGCCCCTATGTACAGGAATATAACTACTATAATACTGCCTCCTATGTACAGGAATATAACTACTATAATACTGCCCCCTATGTACAGCACTATAGCTCCTATAATCCTGCACGTTGTGATGCGGTCTCTGTGTTGTGGCTGTAGGGTAACCCCTCTGCTTAGAGCTAGATGTGAGCTGTTACCTGATGATAATCCTATTGCAGTGAATAGGATAATTATTGCTCTCTGTGCAGTGTGACGATGACCTCTGTTGACCTACATGTAAAACTCATCCCTCTTATTCACTCTTAGCCGGTAGATACAAGATGTTTTGCCGCTAGTCAGCCCATGGTAACAAATTCTATCCAATTTAGCCGGCTGTGTGCCGGGCGGTGGGGTCATGCGTCCCCTCTGGATGCCGGTGTATGAGTATGTAAGAAGCGCTGTATACATGCCGTGACATTGTGTTTGGTATAATTCGCTCTTTGTTTCTTATACATAACATAAGGAGTAATAAGCAGAGACCACGGCTCCTCGGCTCCATGCTCGGAGTCTACACCACTGTTTTGAGTCAGAGAGCCATCTGCTTTGACTTCTTTCAGGATGAGTAACAGTACTGTGCAGACGCCAGTGCTTACCATCGCTTACCAAAAAGTATAAACACGCTCGGAAGCCATATGTCAGGGAGATCTTCCCGGAGCCCGTAATCACTGACAGGTGTAGGAGCGAGAGAGACTAACTAGTGGCCATTAGCTTGGACCTTCTTCAGAGACTCTCTAGATACTTATCAGTCATGGGGTATAACATGAAAGATATAGGGAATGGTTTCAGCTGTTGTAAGCCTCGGACCATGACCAGTGATGGTACCGTGAAGGCCTTCTACTTGTTTGAACGTGGGGAAACAACTTGACCAAATTTGATACGGTTCCTGTAACCTCAAATTTGTGATCACTCTTGCCAAAATTATTGTATAGTTCGTATGGTTATTTTATGGACTTGTCCAGTCCAACACAAGTCAACTTACTTCAGATTTGTGGTGTATGTTTTTTGAGCAATGATTATGAAATTATCTGCCCAAAGCCTCTGAAGACTTCTTCTCGACAGTAGGCCTGATTGTAACCTCTTCTTGTCTGGTTATTTTGTTTATTACCTCTCGGCTTCTTTGAGTTACTGGTGACTCTGTGACCACGTGTAAGCTGTTGTTCCTTAGGTGGTTAGTTTTATTTGGTTGGCTGGAAGATTTTTAAGGGGTCGATCAGCAGGGTTTGACCACATAAAACTTGAGACAGAGTTGGGTATTGTTCCTGGAGATCTGTGTAATCAGACATGTGTTACTTGCTGTAGAACTGTGAAACATTTGATAGAATATTTCAGCCTCTTGTGGGTGCAATAGGGGTGTGTCCTCACACTGCTGTGCTCTGAGCTTCCTGCATCAACCTGGTCTACATACCTCCCCCCCTTTTATCAGCCTAGTAGGCTTCTCTTTGACTACTTTAGCAGTCAGTCAGGGCAGGGAGGCTGTAGAGCAGTCCGGTGCGGAGAGCACAGCAGTGTGAGGACACGCCCCCAGATATAATCTTGGACTATAAAGTCCTGTTAGTACTAACAACTTACAGAAGATATAATTAAATTGCCCTCCGGGGGCTCCTACCTACACTGGGGCAGATTTACTTACCCGGTCCATTCGCGATCCAGCGGCGCGTTCTCTGCGGTGGATTCGGGTCCGGCCGGGAATCATAGTTCCTCCGCCGTCCATGCGCTGAAGAGCATCGTAACGCACTGGAGTTCACCGAGCCGAGCTGAGTGAAGTTAAGTGCAAGCTCCGCGACAGATTTTTATTTTTTTTAAATGTAGCGGTTTTTCCGAATCCGTCGGGTTTTCGTTCGGCCGCGCCCCCCCAATTTTCGTCACGTGCATGCCAGCGTCGATGCGCCACAATCCGATCGCGTGCGCCAAAATCCCGGGACAATAAAGGGAAAATAGGCGCAAATCGGAAATATTCGGGTAACACGTCGGGAAAACGCGAATTGGGCCCTTAGCAAATGACCCCCACTGTGTCTAATTTTTGCATGGTCAATACTTTGGACACACTCCCTTTAATACTGAGCGTCCCTTATAGCGGAGGACTGTGTCCTTGCTTGAAATCAATACTTTCCACATGTTACTCGTAATTACGCTCTAATGCTTTCTGCTCTGAGGAACCCAGGTCCAGCGATGACATTCCTTCCCAATACTTCCATGCCTCCTCTTTCACGAGGACACTGGTGTGAGACCTTTAATGGTTCCGGTGGACCATGTCTAACATTGTGTAACAATGTCCGTATTGAGGGTATTTCACGGTGTCCCCAGCTCAGGAATATTGGACATTGTCCTCGCAGGCAGCTTTTTTTTATTCCAATTAAACCATATCTCCACATAGTTGCCTCTCGCTTTGTGTAAACCCCACAGCGATTTGTAACACCGCTGACTCTATACGTTTCTTCTCTTCCAGATATTCCTTGTGGACATTTTATTTTCCCCGCTTCCCTTGAATGATGAGCAGAGATCTCGGGAATAAGCTCCAGGTAACGATCGAACCACCTCGCGATAATTATGACTTTGGTTGCATCTTTTTGTAAGTTGTCGAAAAGGTAGCGGGGAGTATCGGAAAGGGAATCATTAGGACTTGTGTTTACTTCTAAAGAGTAGACAGGTGAAACAACTGTAGCTCCAGACACTACAAGATCATTCAGATTCTCTGAGGTCCAAAAAAGGCGGGGGGGGGGGGGGGGGCACCTGTTCACATGGGTCCCAAACATTTCTATTTTAAAGATCAGGAATGTAGGCTGCTTCTCAGTCAGGAGGTCTGTATTGTACCTCTGTGGCCCCATGGATTCGCCTTCAATAACATAGAATTCTAATAGAACCCCTCTTTATTGTGTCTCCATGGGTCCAAATCATTCCTTTGTGAAAGATCTAGACTACCTCCCGGGCTCATAGGTCATCTTTAGACCATTGTGGTTCCATGAATCCACCTTCGATAACATGTCCTTCCATGGGAGCCTCTCCATATTTTGGTTGCCCCTTTTCTTTTTATACCTTTGTGGTTCCATAAATCCACCTTTAAAGGGAACCTGTCACCAGGAGACCCATTTTTAGCCCTCCCCCAGTCCCCACAGAGCATAGTACATACACTGCCAAAGTGTTTTTGTATTAAAAATAGGTTTTACAGAAAAAAAGATCTGTTATATTGTACCTTTCATTAGCATCTGCTGTGTGACTAGGCAGTTGCCAATTGGGAGGGGCTGGAAAGGAGCAGTCCCCCCCCCCCCCACCCCTATGTGACCTTTTCAAATATATGAATAACTCCCCACACTCGGGATTGGCTGTAGAGGAGCAGGGGGCGTCGCTAAGCCCAGTGATGGGTGTTTTCATATATTTGAAAAGGTCACATGGAGTAGCTGTTTCCCAAGGTTGGGGGGGAACTGCTCCTTTCCAGCCCCTCCCAGTGGGCAACTGCCTAGTCACACAGCAGATGCTAATGAAAGGTACAATATAACATATCTTTTTTTCTGTAAAACCAATTTTTAATACAAAACCACTTTGGCAGTGTATGTACTATGCTCTGTGGGGACTGGGGAGGGCTAAAAATGGGTCTCCTGGTGACAGGTTCCCTTTAAGGACATGTCCTTCTACGGGAGCCTCTCGTCATTGTGGTTTCACCTCGATTGTCTAGATCTAAATACTTCAGATGTTGGAGCCAGTAAGTTCAATCTCGGAGCTTTGTTTTGTCTTCAAGTGGCCATCCAATAATATAACTTTAAAGGGAACCTACCACCACGATTCAACCTATAAAGGTAGATCGGGTGGTAGGTGGATGTATAGGAGGTGAGGATAGCCCTTTTTAGAGCTAATCCTCACGTCCCGCTATCTTTCTAAAACTTTAATACCCTAATATGTAAATTTTCTTAAGCGGCTACTGGGGCGTGGAGTCGCCGGACATGAGGCTACACGTCGCAGCTACTCCACGCCCCAGTAGCCTCTTTTCTCCTCCTACCCAGAGATCTTTGACGTGTACCTCCTCCTGGCTGCGCGCCCACTTCCGAGAAGCCGGAGTTCTGCGCAGTAGAGGGGTGGCTGCGCACCGAAGATGTAGGGGTAGGAGGAGCAAAGAGGCTACTGGGGCGTGGAGTAGCTGCGACGTGTAGCCTTATGTCCGGCTACTCCACGCCCCAGTAGCCGCTTAAGAAAATTGACATATTAGGGTATTAAAGTTTTAAAACGATAGCGGGGACGTGAGGATTAGCTTTAAAAAGGGCTATTCTCACGTCCCATACATCCACCTACCACCCGTGGTGGTAGGTTCCCTTTTAAAATTAAGATGATGGTTGCAACTTTTTTGATTTTAATGTTGTGGAGTTGACCACTGGACTATGCCCATGGACTCTCTAAGCAGAGGGCGCTAATACTTTTTGTGCCATTTGGCTTTGTGTCCTGTTGGTCTTCTGATGGTTTGAGGGTTCTTGGTAGGAGATCCCTTCTATTAATGGAGTAGAAACACGAGAGATTACGACCTACAAATACTCAAGACCAACCACAGGGAATGATGAAATTTTCCCCGCCAGCTCTTGTGTATTTTTAGATCTTTTGCGCTAAACACAGCTCCTCTATTAATATCATATAGATGTCGTGGTGGTTGTGGTGATATCCCGGGACACATCATGGCTCACGACTTCTCTGTTTGTTACCTCTGGACCCAGTTTATATTTTATTTTATTTTTTTGGAACCTCTAGAATTTTTGTATTTCCTATGCTGGTCCTTGCTGTGTAAGATGTCATGATCTTCTTCTGCTGGGGGGATTGTAGTCCTTGGACAGGGTAAGGTGGTGGTCGCGCGTCACAATTTGGCCGCGTAAGTATAAGCGATTGTCACATTTTTTTCACTCCCCTCTTAACCGTCTGGCCCAATTACATCAATCTGAAGCTCTGGTGGATTATTCCTCAACCAGAACATTACGTTCTATTCCACATGTGCCTCCCCGCGTCCATAACAGCGCCGGCCCCACAACAGCTGAGAGCCCCCCCCCCCCTCCTCCTCCTCCTCCTCGTCCTCCTCCTCCTCCTTCACTTATCCAGCAAATGAATCCCTTCTCCGACCCCTGATGTACATTGCTCTCTTTGTGGCAACCTCCGCCGCATGCTGCGGTCTTTTATAGAAACCCCCAGAGGTCCTGTGCCAATCACTGCACCCCTAACCTTGGGTGTAGGGAATGTAGTGAGTTTCGGGTTTGGCAGAGCCCAGCGGCCGTTTTTAGCTTGCAGTAGAGGGGTCACACCAGGACATCTCTCTAGATCTGTGGCCAGAATAACACTGGCGATTTATATGCAGCCGTGTTGCGTTGCAATTTTTTGAGGGGGTTCGTGATCAATAATGTTCTCTATTAGCGAGGGGCGTGTGATAAATACACCTGATGATGTCATTTTACATTCCAACAAAAGTAGCTATCTATAAGGGGTTAAATGGCAACAATGGGTTAATGAAAGGACGACAAGAACCCAGTCCAGTTTCAATTCTGTCACGAGACTCACATAGCAATATTTTAGCTTCCTCTCCCCCAACATTTCTTGAACTGTAAGAAGGGGGCCCAACAAAGCTTGACACATCCCATGGTGTAATGAGTTACATCCTGTATTATACCCCAGAGCTGCACTCACTATTCTGCTGGTGCAGTCACTGTGTACATACATGACATTACTTATCCTGTACTGATCCTGAGTTACATCCTGTATTATACCCCAGAACTGCACTCACTATTCTGCTGCTGGTGCAGTCACTGTGTACATACATGACATTACTTATCCTGTACTGATCCTGAGTTACATCCTGTATTATACTCCAGAGCTGCACTCACTATTCTGCTGCTGGTGCAGTCACTGTGTACATACATGGCATTACTTATCCTGTACTGATCCTGAGTTACATCCTGTATTATACCCCAGAACTGCACTCACTATTCTGCTGCTGGTGCAGTCACTGTGTACATACATGACATTACTTATCCTGTACTGATCCTGAGTTACATCCTGTATTATACCCCAGAGCTGCACTCACTATTCTGCTGGTGCAGTCACTGTGTACATACATGACATTACTTATCCTGTACTGATCCTGAGTTACATCCTGTATTATACCCCAGAGCTGCACTCACTATTCTGCTGCTGGTGCAGTCACTGTGTACATACATGACATTACTTATCCTGTACTGATCCTGAGTTACATCCTGTATTATACCCCAGAGCTGCACTCACTATTCTGCTGCTGGTGCAGTCACTGTGTACATACAGGACATTACTTATCCTGTACTGATCCTGAGTTACATCCTGTATTACACCCCAGAGCTGCACTCACTGTTCTGCTGTGCACATATTCTAGTATGCTTGGCAGGTTTATCTTAGAGCAGGGCTGGAGACTAGTTCTGGGCAGAGAAAGCTGATACCTGAGCTTGAATAGGATCTCAGGTCCCTACAGCTCAGAGCTTGCAGTCGGGCGCACGCACACAATACACACACCACTGCTCAGCCACGAACAATAGAGGCTCAGTCAGCTCCGAGGGCTGGAAATGAAATACTCTCGTGGTTTCCGTTGAAGGAAAATGAGAGAAGAAAATGACATTGCTGCGTGTCCAGAAACACTGCTGTATCACAACGTGAGGCTCGTGCCACGACTTGTGACTTTGGCCTTAAAGGAACGGTACACCATAAGTCTATGTTGACGATACTATAGATCCTTGGCATTCCATGGAACTATCTCCCCGCCATCCCCTTGTGGAATCGGAATTTGGATAATCGGAGTTGCTTCTTCTGGGATTTGTAGTTCCATTTAATTTTCATCAGTCACTTTTTTGTGAGTGTCAGTGTTTTGCGCCATCTCACAGACAAATACCAACTACAGTCCCGATAGAGGAGCAGGGACTATCGAAAATGAACAGGGAAACCATAGACTCCGCTCTTCACTGACAGTAATATGAAGAGACACTGATGTGGTTTCACGTGGGAGATGGGGATGAGAGAATCGTGAAAGTCTCACTTCTGCTCAGAGTCTATGAGCTTCTTCAGGGACTGTAGTCACCGAGGACTGTCTAAGGCAACACACATGGCAAGAGTGCGATTACCGAGGACTACGCAAAGACTGACTACGGCAAGAAACCCATAGGTAGGAGGACTGCAGATACTGAGGATGGTCTAACGCAAGAAACACTCCGTAGATCTACAGTTGTCAAGGACTGACGAGGGACACAAAAACCAAGATTACGGTCATTGAGGACCTTCTTGATGCAGTCTTGGCAAGTGTAGTCCTGGCTGTAGACAGTTCATGGTGACTGCAGTCTTTGCAAGTGCGTTCCTTGCCATAAACTATCCTTAAGGCAATAAATACACGTGCCAGGACAGCAGAGGACTGAATAATGCAAGGGTAACTCATGACAGAATCGTTGTAAAGGACAGTCTCTAAGACAGGAAACGCAAGAGTGCAGTCAGTTAGGCCAGACTAAGGAGAGAAACAGTCCTCGGCAACATCAGTCCTGTCTCGTCTATGTAAGGAAAGGATCACACATTGAACGACTGACTTTAGTATGGTTCTGGGATAACTGGACTGTAGTCTTAAAGGACTGTCTAAGGCAGGGAACACCCATATCAAGACTGCAGTCACTTAGGCTTGCCTAAGGTGAGGAACACATGAGGAAACACTGCAGTCACTTAGGCTTGCCTAAGGTGAAGGACTGCAGTCACTTAGGCTTGCCTAAGGTGAGGAACACACGAGGAAAGACTGCAGTCACTTAGGCTTGCCTAAGGTGAGGAACACACGAGGAAAGACTGCAGTCACTTAGGCTTGCCTTAGGTGAGGAACACATGAGGAAAGACTGCAGTCACTTAGGCTTGCCTTAGGTGAGGAACACACGAGGAAAGACTGCAGTCACTTAGGCTTGCCTAAGGTGAGGAACACACGAGGAAAGACTGCAGTCACTTAGGCTTGCCTAAGGTGAGGAACACACGAGGAAAGACTGCAGTCACTTAGGCTTGCCTAAGGTGAGGAACACACGAGGAAAGACTGCAGTCACTTAGGCTTGCCTAAGGTGAGGAACACACGAGGAAATACTGCAGTCACTTAGGCTTGCCTAAGGTGAGGAACACACGAGGAAAGACTGCAGTCACTTAGACTTGCCTAAGGTGAGGAACACACAAGGAAAGACTGCAGTCACTTAGGCTTGCCTAAGGTGAGGAACACATGAGGAAAGACTGCAGTCACTTAGGCTTGCCTAAGGTGAGGAACACTGCTGTCACTGAGGACTATGTGAGACGTGGATCACAAGTGACAGGACTACTCGAGAAATGCACATGGAAGGACTGCCTTTGTTGAGTCCTACACATGACACTAGACGGAGGACAGGCTAAGGCAAAGAACACATAGAGCAATACAAAAACTTCTCGTGACCCTGTACAATAGCTATAGAATATTTCCTATTGGACTCCAGCCTATTACTTGAACTAGAGATGGACCTGACACGGGGGCCGTTTGAGTTCTCTCCACGTTGATGATTGACTAGGTGCCATTCCTTCTGGCTGAGTCTAGAGGAGAGTTCATGATGCTTGTTTCCTAATGGGATATGTTTTGGGTCACAGATTTTACTGACATGAGGATTTTCAGGTCTGCATCCTCTTCTGTTTCCTTACTAAGCCTCGTATGAGGGATTAACCTCATCTGCTATATGCACAGTCCCCTTCTGTGTCTAATCACTGTCTTTCACACCTAGAGCCAGTCCCTTGTCTGGGCCTTATCAGGTCCTATCTGTGGCCCTGGCCAATGTACACTCCATCAGGACAGCAAGTGGCTGTTTTCATTAGATGACCTCTAGACACCCTGTGTGTGTGGGACACTGTCTAAGTGGGCCCCTTTTTCCTCCAGAACAGTGATAAATAAGGGAAAGGATTAGATAGGGTAATCTCCTTCATTCCACCTTATGTCTGAAAATTTCCTGTGGTGAGAGCCGTGGGAGCATGAGGGAGAGAAGACCTCACCTACAGCCTGAAGATTGTGTTTGTAGGCTTCATTCTGAAGTCCTCTGTCGAATATAGTTACCATTTTGGCCAACCATTATGAAAAATATTCACATGGACGTCTCTCCGTCTTTAAACTTGATGCCAAACAGGTTGACCATATGTAGGGTCTCCTGGGCCAACTATAAATATATTTCAGACAAAATAATCTAGGATCTTTTGAGGATTGTTGACTGAATGAAGATCACCTAGACACTTCCATGACCACTGTTGAACAGGTCATGTATCTCATTGTAGATCTTCTTGGACATAACTTGGACATAACACCAATTCAACCTCCACCCAAAATTAAATAATAAAAAGAGAGCAAAATATGTCCCAAAATAAGTAAAATGATACGTCCTCATCAGTTTTGCACCCAAGAAGAATGTGGAGATGTCCTTCCTATTTCCTCAAGAACTCTATATAGTATCCCGACCTCCTTAGATATCAGTCTCTGTATTGAAGATCCAAGTAAGAAGTCTTTTTTGGCGTTTTTTAGATTCTAAATAACTTATCCCTTGGCCCCCACATTGTATTGTCCTTCTCGCCAGTCTATCGCGCTATTGTACGGCTGTCTGCTCGGCAGAAAGGGTATTCTGTAACATTTCGTGGCACGGAGCAGTAGTAAGATAATCCATCACCGGCATACCTTCAAAGCCGATCATTATAGATGACTCTCTGTACGTGCCATCCTCCTTCTCATGACTGCAAGTGACAACCTAGACAGCTGTAGGAGATCATCGACCACCAGGCAGGGCCCATAAAATAATTCCCATACACCACCAACAGGTCCTCTGTGATGTCCTTCGTCATACACCAGATTCTTAGGAGTGTTTGAAGCAAACTTCTGCCCCCCCCATCATTTAGTTACCTTCTCAGAAGGTTTGAAGGCCTTCCTGGATTGTTGTCTTGGAGTCATGAGGGACACCATTACTATATGTAGTGTTATGCCTAGTGGTCTGGGTGGTTTTCACCTAATCTTCCTGAGAAAACACATACATGTTTTTAAATTCAGTTTGATTGCACAAAAAATTCACGTGCCCCCTTTTAAGGATGTAATTTTTTTTTCTCGCATGACGTCATCAGACCAATACTTCAATTGATTGACAGAACTTCCTTTGGGTGGTTCTGCAGCTCATTACCGTCTAATTTCCCACCAAGGCCAGAGGTGCTAAATTTCCACTGTCCAAAAGACATCCTGGTGGGGTAATTAGCTTCAGGCAAAATTGTCTCTAGGGTATGTGTTTAATGTAAGAGAAGGAGGGGAGGATATCAATTTGTAGGGCTGGGGGCCACCTCGATTTGAGTGTTGGCCATGTTCACTTATTCCCTATGGTTGCCGCAATCTCCAAAATTGCAGTTTGATGTAAAAATACAATCTTTCTTTTTTTTGTTTGTTTCAGAAGTTTTAATTGTTGGTTAAAGACTTCTGCGACTGGGGAGGGGGAGGGACCAGTTAAAGTCACTGGAAAGGAAATCAACTCAGCGGCTTTCTTTTCAACAGCTGTTTTTAAGGCAGGAGGCATCCCCTTCCCTCCCCCTCAAACCATACCCTCCTCTCACACACATACAGCAGCCCCCCTCCTTACATCTGTCACTGCCCTTTACCCGCTGACGGCAGAGGTCCTCTCTGTCACTCAGGACAAGCTGTGTGAGTGTGTGTGGTGGTGGGGGGGGACGCCTTCCACACTGTTTAGTGACAAACTGGGGACACTTCTTCTTCTTCACTGGTCCTTTTGGCTTGAAGAGACGGAGACCGAGAGGCCACTTCTTCTTCTACTCCTCAAGCTCCGCACTCCCCCTTCTTGCTCAAGTCTCCGGGGCCACTTCCCGAAGGAAGAAGGCCGGGAAAGACAGTCATCGTGGCTCCTTGCTTGTAAGTACGTCTTGCTTCTTTTTTTTTTTTTCCTCTCTTCCCCGTCTACAGCCAGCACAATCTGCAGGCTTAAGGGTCTCGTCATTAGCACTAGCTGAAAAGATTGTACACGAGCTCCTTATAAGGCATGGCTTATGGTATACAGTTCAGGAGCCTAATCTCGCCGGCAAGGCCTCTCGTTTTATACCCTACGGGGTCACCCGGCTTTGGCTTACGACAAGTCCCTTGGCTCCTCTGGGTGGTGGTGTGGGGGGTTGACGAGGGAAGACAAGCCAGGATGAGGCCAGGAAACGCAACGTCTTGTTTATAGTCCTCAAGAACCATGTTTCCTTATTGTAACAGAGATCATATCCTGCGCCCAACTTCCCAAATCCTGAAAACTGTAGCCTCACTCCCACCCACCATAACTACTGTCACCGGCATTTCATCCAGGCACTGACTTAGAGACGCATATGGTTGTCAGGATCTTCTCTATATCTTATCTTTTTTGTAACAATTCAAAAAAACTTACCTATTGGGGCAGGAACTACAGCCTACCTATAGTCATTATAGTCTAACTAGGTTCTGTAGATTGTCATCCAGTCCCAGTACCCTATGGCCTAGGTCAGTGGTGGCGAACCTATGGCACTGGTGCCAGAGGTGGCACTCAGAGCCCTTTCTGTGGGCACTCAGGCCATCACCAGAGATGACTCCGGGTATCTTCCTGCAGTCCCAGACAGCCCAGGACTTGCTGTGCACAGAGCTATTTTAAAGTGACAGCGCTACCTGGGACTATTTTCTGCTTTATTGGTGTCCTCAGGCGCTGGTATCAATGAAAACTGTGACAGAGCAGGGAGTATAAATCACAAATTACATTTCTGTGTTGGCACTTTCCGACAAATAAGTGGGTCTTGGTTGTAGTTTGGGCACTCGGCCTCTAAAAGGTTCGCCATCACTGGCCTAGGTTCTTACCAGTGGTACGTGTACCCTAGAAGCTACGTGCCATGTCTTACGATGTCCTCTGGCTGTACTTGTGTAGGACCATAGCATCAGGGGTCATTTATTAAAGTTGGGATATAACATTTACAAAAATCGAGAAACCAAGTCCTATGCAGGTTGCAGGTCCTCCTCGTAGCCACCACCAGATTCGAAGCCATAGACTCCAGTTACGAGGTGATTCCTCTACGGCACAGACTCATTCGTGTCACAGCCTGTAGTTGTCGAGCATGGGTTGTGCTATCTAATATATACACATGCCCGCACGTGGTTTGGTTGCTCAACCTGTGTTATATCCGGGGAAGTGAAACATGGATGTGGGAGGTGTGAGGTGTTACTGAGCTCTGTATAATTGAAACCGATGGTGCCGAGGATCAGTCAAGTGGATTTTGTCAAAAGTGTAAAGAGAGATTAAAAAATTTTCCATTCCGACAAAAGAGGAACTTCTATGTAAATGTATGGATAGGCTGGCAGCGGTCGTTTCCATCGTCCCTTGGTTGCCTCTTTGTAGTTTTCACCACCACCTTTTTACTGTACAAAATTGCTCTTTTTTTGTGTGTGTGAATTTTGTTGAAAATTTTGTAGCTTGCATTGGTGAAACAATCCCACCATTGCTCGATCAAATGTGGAGCTCATATATATTTGTCGTGGACATGAAGTAAATTTTGGATAATTGTGAAACCTTCAACTGATTGGGGGTAGGGGCATCTGTCTTATATGGCCAAAGTTTTCCTTGGATAATCTTGGTTTTAATGAGCAGCACATGGAGGTATGAGGTCATACAGTGCTCACACATGTTATAAATGAATGACACGTGTGGTCATAGGTCATCAAGGATAATGAAAGCAAGCATCTGATTGGTGACAATGTTTGCTCTGTATATATCCACAAATTATTATTGGATCATTGTGTCTTCGCGGAATGGATTTTTTTTTGCCTTTTTTAGGGAGTTTTTTTTTAAATTCCATAATTTTTGGCTGCGACTTTTTTGGATTTTTCATGCTATGCTATGCTATGCTATGGTTTTCCTGGAAATATTCTTCGTATCTGACTCTGGTTTTTAGAATGCAGTTATGTTTGTTGGATCTCAGTAGACTTCTGTAGATATATCCATTGGTTTTATTTAAGGTAGATATATCTGTTGGGCCACCGTTAATAATGCTATATGCCGATACGTTTGTTGGGTCTCCCTTGGATATGTCCTATGTAGTGTCAGTTTGGGTCTCCTGTGACCTATGCAGACATGTTTGTTACATCTCAGTTGAGGAAAAGGTCTGCAGATATATCCATCCATTATACTTAAGGTCGTTGTAGCTGTTTGGTCATCAGTGGTAATGCTCTATGCCAATACGTTTGTTGGGTGTCCATTGTATGTAGTTACTTCAGTCCGCTTCTCTAGTGACCCATACAGACATGTTTTTTAGATCTCCGTTGGGTAAGACTTCTGTAGATTCATCTGTTGTGTTTAAGGCAGTTTTATCTTTTTTTGGTCACCATTGGTAATGCTGTATGTCGATACCGATGTTGGGTCTCCCTTGTTTATATCCTATGTACTTAGCTCAGTCCGTCTCTAGTGACCCTGGCAGACATGTTTGTTAGATCTAAGTTGAGTAAGACTTCATCAAATTTTTATTGATTATATACTTTGTGGTTGTGTTTATTGGATCTCCATTGGTCACATGCTGATATGATCTATATAATTTCTCTTTATGGAGCTCCATTGGTTACATCTCATGCAGATAATTTAGTTGGGCCATCCTTCGGTACATCCCATGCACATACTTCTACTGGGACTCTAGTAAATAGTTTACGATAATTGGGTCACCAATTCTACATCTCATCAGGTATATTCTTGGTTGGCTTTTTGTTATATCCTATGAAGGTACTTCCACCCAGTCTACTATGGATATGTAGCTGCATTAGTTGGGTCACCATTGGCTTCATCGAATGCATTTACTTCATTAAATCTGTGTTGCCTCCTTTGTGGCTACTTCCAGTGGGGTTCTAATGGACATTTTAGTTACCCTAGTCAGGACTCAATTGGTTAGGTCTCATGTGAATACTTTGGATGGGTCTTTAGTTGCATCCTCTGCAGATACCTCCACTATTTTCTAGTCACATTACTTGTCTTGGTTGATTTCTTTCTATACACAATTTAAGATTTTTAAGCTTGGGTGAAAATTTTGATATATAGATATGATTGCCACACATTTTTGGGGCCCCAAGTCCATAAGACCATTGAATCTATGCAGAGAAGACCCAGTGGTTCCGTGTAGGTTCCTAAACCATCTAAATAGCCACAACGGGTCATCCTTTTTTTGAGACATTCATTTGGGATATAATAATTCTATAACCTATGATTTATGTACACACCAGGCCCTGAGCCCCTCACCCAACTGTAAGGATGCCGGTAATGGTCAAGTATTTGGTAGATCTTGGCACCTGATATGTGTATCATAATCTTGTAGTATGTGCGCTATTAAAGTGTCATCCTGTGGCCCAGTGTAAGTGTACGCTCCGGCCCTCCCCCACCCCTTAGCAGAGGAAGCGGTGTTGTGCGAGGCCTTAGTGCATGTATGCAGCATGCAACTTAGTTCCCCTTTTTTACTTCTGGTGTAAAACACAAAATCATCAGCTCTTGGCACTTTTTGAAGAAACTGCTATATCTGCAAACACATCTTTGCTACCAACCCCCAAAAAATTATCCAAACAGATAAGTGTATGAATAAAGTTTATTGAAACTTACTATAGGATCAAAATACTCTCTAGGGGCCTCACCAGCCAATCCAAATATAAGTTTCATTTTCATTTTACTATGCGATCCAAAGATTTTTCAGATGTTTTTGGTTCAGTGTGTCAAAAAAAACACAAGTTCATCCTGTTAATTCTTCAATAAACTTTATTTATACAGTGCTGGAGACCCCCCTTTAAGAGATATGTCAGAAATCCAAATTGAAGAAATCTTTGGTATTTTCTAGGGTATTTCGTGGTCCTCAGCAGTTGCTGGATTAACAGATGCCGGATTAACAAAAATTTCCAGTCAGTTTTGAACACAATGCTCACCATTGTCTGATCTGCCTTGGATATGAGGTCCATTGTGTTTACTCGAAAAATACTTGTGAACTTGCTCATTGGGTGAGCTGCCGAATTACTGCTAAAGTCTATCACCTATCCTGTGTCACTTACAAGACTTCTTTATGAGTTGTCTACACCAAAAATAATGTCTGTCATCATCGAAAAAGTATATTGTTCTACATATCTAATCCCCTGGAGAGAGAGACCTTTCCAAGATGGCAAACAGTGTGCTGAGGTTGAGGGGGCAAATATTTACTGTACAAGTCTTAAAGGGTAACTCTATTTGGCATCTAAAAATATAGATGTGATTACACTTTTCTGTAATATTCCCCCGTCCGTCCTCTGCTCGATGTTGACAAGAGTCCAGGTAGCTGAGGTAAACTCTGATCGACCCTCTGTCTACATGAGGGAGCCATTTTAACCCCACAAAATTTTCAGCTTTAGTTGATTACAAGCCTGAAGAAATTTCCTCTCAATTTTTTTCAGAATTGTATGAAATATAATAAATATTTCTGGGTTTGACCTTTTTTAGTTAATCATATCTGAGCATTAACTAGAGTATTATTACACGAGGTCTTTTTTGGTCGTATTGTGTTTGGGCTCATGAGGTATCGTAAAGAAGCTTTTTTTTTTTCACCTATATGGTCATGGCAGGTGAGGGGTTAACTCCTTGAGGGTGTTAAATAGACAGGTTTTGTGTTTTTCTAATAGATGTAGGAGCAGTGACAGGCGGCAGCTGAGAGGCAGCTGTCCACTTGTATCTCAGCGCCTGCCCAGCCCTGTGCTGGCATGAGCTGTGAAAAGAGGCACTGTGTGAATGGGATGTGTGCAGTGGGTGAAGTTTACCCCCCGGCTATGGGAGGGCTTCTCACATGGTCCCCAACTGCCCTCTAGGCATCTGGTAAAATTGCTTTATTATGCATCTGTTCACTGTCATCTTTGCTCCTCGAGGTCCTGTGTAGAGGACGAGGTGACCTTCACAAGGTCATGGAGGCATCTCTCTGAAGGGATAGTCGTGGAGGAACAATTCATTCAGGAATAAAGGCTTCTTCTCTGAGACTGTCGGGCCCTTGTTAAACTTTAGCCAAATAATTGATCATGGCGTACTACTAAATGTGTCTCAAAATCTGTCTTCCGTATTCCGCTGTATCTAATTTTTGATGAAAATGTTCAGAACGATTTTGTAGCCATGTACGCTTTTTGTCCCAAACATAGGGGCCATGGTTGGCTTCGATCCTGGGTATCTATTACAGCTCATATGTATAGCTAGGGCCTTATATATAAGTCATTAAAAGAAGTGGGGCCCCCTAGTGGGCTAATTATAATGCAAAACTTCAACTAAGCCGAAAATTTCCAGTCATAAATCCAATTTTCTTTGATGATTTGGACATTAAATTAAAGAGAGGCAGTTTTTGTAAAAATTTCCAGTCATAAATCAATGCTCTTTGATGAATTGGACATTAAATTAAAGAGAGGCAATTTTTGTAAAAATTTCCAGTCAGAGATCCAGACTCAATGATGACTTGAACATTGATTTATAAGTTTTGTAATTTTGGAGATAATTTACATTTTAACCCACAGATAGCATCGCTTTAGTACTCGCTACAGCGTCTGGATCGCCATAAGGTTAACCGTAATTTCGTAGTGGAGATGTAAATAAAAATCATGGCCGTCGTGTCATTCGGAGTGTGAATATTGGCTGGTAATCGATCTACATTATGTGTTCTCGTTATGTGTTCTCTTCGCATCAGACATAACCCACATGCCAATTGTGGCTCCTTAACCTAACACGGTGTCCCCGCCGCCTGGCACGGCAAAAAAACAAACAAGGCCCTGGCTTCTCCTCACAGCCAATGTTTTTTTTCCTCTGGATCAGCGAGCAGGAGATGCTGAGGCAGCAAGTCAATCAGAGCCTCTCCTTGTCTGTGCGACTGCAAACATATCACGTGGCTGCCAGCCCTGCTCTGTGTGCCGCTCTTCTCCCCTTGTCAGCATGGGCACCCCGCTGTGCCGGAGCTGATGCCACATTTTACCTATTCGTAGGCCCTGACTTGCTGAAAAACAGACACAAATTTGTTTTTTTCTAAAGCATTACTAGGCATTAAAACAGGACAAAGGTCATGCAAGAAAAACACTAACCCCTTTCCCATCTACCTCAGAAAAAATCCCTTGCAAATTTTTGACTTTTTTGAAAAGATGTTTGGCTAATGTTCCATCTACATTTTTGACATTCAGTTGCCTGGCACCCTATTGTTACAGCAATACCTCTTGTTACCCAGTTTTGTAGGAAAATTACCGTATATACTCAAGTATAAGCCGACCCAAGTATAAGCCGAGGCCCCTAATTTTACCACAAAACCTGGAAAAACCTATTGACTCGAGTATAAGCGGAGGGTGGGAAACGCATTGGTCACAGCCTCCCCAGTATATAGCCTGCTGGACCCTGCCCCATAGTATATAGCCAGCACCTGCCCCCTGTATATAGCCTGCCAGTCCACATACCCCCAGTATATAGCCAGCCCCCTGCCCCAGTATATAGCCAGCAGCGGGGGAAGCCAGAAAGGTGAGTTTTGATATACATTTTTTACTCGAGTATAAGCCGAGTTTGGGTTTTCAGCACATTTTTTGTGCTGAAAAACTAGGCTTATACTCGAGTATATATGGTATATATAGATGTATATGCCAATAAGGATTCTGGGAAAGCTGGATAATACAGGCGGTCCCCTACTTAAGGACACCCGACTTACAGACAACCCATAGTTACAGACAGACCCCTCTGACCTCTGGTGAAGCTTTCTGAATGCTTTACTATAGTCCCAGATTGCAATAATCAGCTGTAAGGCGTCTGTAATGCTCTATTGATAATCCTTGGTCCCATTACAGCAAGAAATGTTTAAACTCCAATTGTCACTGGGGCCAATTTTTTTTTTGTCTGGATCTACAATTATAAAGTATACAGTTCTGACTTACATACAAATTCAACTTAAGAACAAACCTCCAGACCCTATCTTGTACGTAACCCGGGGACTGCCTGTAGTTTATCCCAGTACCGTAATGGTGCGATGGAGATTTAAATAGATGTCGTTAACATTATTCTGGTAAAGTTGGGTTTAAATCCTTTTAAATATATCCCATTAGCTAAGGCATATTGGGTTTTGGGAAAGCTGGGTAATGATTTCTGCTTTGACTATGAAGGCTCCTAGATGATTTATAGATTTGCTGTTCAGGGATTTGGGAAAGCTCATGTGGGTCCCGTAATAACTTACAATGAAGATATTTTCCATTCAGTACTCTGGGAAAGTAGGATAACTTGAGCCCCCATTAGCTAATGAGAGAGAAATAGATACATTGATCTGCCATTCAGGCTTCTGGAAAAGCTGAGTGACGGCAGTTTAAGATGTAAGCATTGTCAATGGTTACTGGCGGCCATTTTCTCCTCACACAATGCTGGTGCGGCCTGTAAGCTTAGATGCATGGCTGCTAACAGAGAACAATATGGCGAGTGATGGAGAACAAATGGCCTCTTATAGATGTCACGTGGCCACCTCCAAACAGGACAAAATCCTCATTTGGTATTTAGCAGCGCCTGGCCGTGCAGCTGTTATCTCTAAAGTGATGCTGGTTAGCCCCTGCGCTGCCGCAGCCAAACGCTTATGAATTTTTATTCAAGACTATGAGACTGAAACATGTCTGAATAAAAATGATTTCCTTACACATATACTTGTATGTATGTTGCTGTATGTACCACATTGATTTTCTGTCATGGCGGCTTCTGTGGCATGTTGCCTCTTGGAAGCCATTTTGATTCCAGCCTCCCTGCCGTAGGCAGGAGGCCTATTTATTAAATATTTACGCCTCAGATGTGCTGCCGACCTGATGATGCGTTCTGTGAATATCACCGGCAGAATCGGCGCTTGTGGTGTTCGTTTTCTGAGGTAAATGAGTTCAGTAGCCGGGAACCCCGGACTCTCATTGATATTAACCCCAGAGGTTTTACATCGCTGCCCTAATACATTTTCTGCCTGGGCTCGAGCAGCAGAGCGTCACTTTGAGATCTTCACTTTATATCAACGGAAATCTAGGTCACGAACATAATTTCTCCCCTCTGGGAGGTTGCCAGAATCAGACCTCAATTTTTCTTTGTAGTCTCCGTAGGATTTTACTTAGATTGTACCTTCTCCTCCCAGGAAGCTAATTGAGATGAGCGATGGAGGCTGCGATTGAAACACCTGGTAGTAGGAGGCGAAGTAAGCAGCCTCCGTTTTTTCCTTCCTTTGCATTTCCCTTTAAGATCCTGGCTATTTAGCCGATACTGCACCATTGTGCGTGTGGTGGTGTGCGTGTGGTGTGTGTTGTATGTGTTGTGTGTGTGTGTGTGTGCGCGAGGTGTGTGTGTGTGCTGGTGTGCGTGTGGTGTGTGTGCGAGGTGTGTGTTGTGTGTGCGAGGTGTGTGTTGTGTGTGTTGTGTGTGCAAGGTGTGTGTGTGTTGTGTGCACGCGCGTGTGTGTGAGTTGTGAAACTCTTTTTTTTTTTTCACAACCTGCTTTGCACCGACACTACACAACTTTCAAACGGACAAAATGGCCGCCAGTCAGGTCATAGTAATTACCCTATTGCCGAAAAAATTTGATCTCTTCTAATAGGAGAAGTAGGAAGTTTTTCCTTTTAATTCTTTGAAGGAACAATAGATTTTTTTTTTTTTTAACAAGATTTTTGTTAGAAAGCACACAGTTGTCATGTCATTGCGTTGCACTTAAGCGTAAAAAAAATCGTAAAAGCCGCTCCTGAAGCAAAGTGTTGATGCGGTGTATAATTACATTCTCATACTCAGGATGAGGCCTCCTTTTAAGGGGTGAAGTCTCTAAATGACGTGCGGTAATCTGTCGGCTGTGTAATGCGCCGTGTATAAAGAGTTGGCGAGAATGATCTCTTTTTAGTGAGCGGCTGTATATGATTAGTTTCTAGTTTTATGTGATTCTGGGAAAGCTGGCCGATCAAAATGGCCGACAATTTCAACAATGGATTAGATGACAGATTCGGGCAGATACATGGAAGCCGTGTGACATCACCATAGGGTGGTGGTGGTAGTTTTTTTAATTGCCCGAGAACAGAGTATAAATAATATTTTTGATGATTTTGCTTGCAAGATTAGGGTTTTCGGGTTGAAATGTCAGCTACGTTTATGCTTGTGGTATTACGGTGATCAACCACTTGTCATGGACCCGCTGATGTCCACTGTGGAATCTCTTGGCCTGTCGTCCCGCATTCCTGGCACCCACACGTCATTATTCATGAAGTGAGAAAAGGTCTCTTTCATGAGACACGAGGGGAACAGGTGAGGCACTCCGTCACCATCGGCACTGTTTGCATTTGTTGTCATGGCAATGGCTGCAGATGTCCCTGCGGTGGCCATAATTGGGGCAAGGAATAAACCGCCAGACCCCTACATAACATGTACTTCGCTGTTCAGCTGGGTCAGGACCTCCTCTCTTTTTGATTCTTAGCCGGTCCGCACTCGCTGTTCTCATCCGAGGAAATTGCTGTTTCATTACCGAGAGCACGGAAAAGCCAAGCCAATTAGTGGCGGCGTCAGCACCTTATTATAAGGGCCATTAATTATAATGTCGAAAGATGTACCGTGTCGCAGAGCCGCTTTCATTGTGGTTCTTCTAGATCATGGCTGCATCACTGTGTGAAGCAAGGTGGGAAGATGGCAGCTATTTTCGTTTAGGAAATGAAAAACAAACCCCTTAACCTTACACCCCTTATTACCCTTATTTCTCTACCATTCTAGAAATTGGCTGTACCTATAACAAGATGACATGGGCACCACGTGTTATGACCAATACCCAGAATTAGTTGGTCCCACTTTGCCTTGGATACGTAGTTGTGTGACCCTTGTAGTGAAGGACTCGGACATTAGTGTCGTAAGCCATTTTGGATTCGATTCCTGTCAGGAACCAAGAAATACTGAGGTAGCCCAATGACCTAGAATGGGTCTACCGGGGCACTGCTATTTTTGATGGACCAGAAAGCCCTATTCTTGAGGTAAAAATTTGTGTCGTAGTTAATGTTCATAAAAAGCCATTTTGGATTCGATTCCTGACAGGAACCAAGAAATACTTAGGTAGCCCAATGACTTAGAATGGGTCTACCGGGGCACTGCTATTTTTGATGGACCAGAAATACCTATTCTTGAGGTAAAAATTACTCAAACTCTGTAGGGAAATGGTGAATTTGTGTTTATATGTCCGTGGCCGCCTGACCCTAAGCTACACGTATGTATGCCACATGTGCATCGATTAGGGGGAGGTCGTAGAAGTTGTGGACACGTTTGGGCCCAGAAACATCTGGCATATGATGTAGGAGGACAGCAATATTATAAATTACTCCGGATATATAGGGGGTGGGGGGTCTGTTTTGACTGCATATACATTAGAACTGGTAGAATATAGTAGAATTTTTTTTTTTTTTTTTAATTTGTATTTTTAAAGAAATTTCATTTACTAACTGTCCCCAACCATTTCTATGATGTGATATACGACTCCTGCAGAGGGTTAATGTGCAGGGGGCTGCGATACCTTCACGCTGGGGTGGACTCCCCGGAGGTTTTGCTGCTCGTTCCCGCTGTCATGCCTCTGCCTTTCCCACCTCTTGGAGCATCAAGGAGTCCAAGACCTTGGAGCTGTTGCGTGGTGATAGTCGCCATGGAGACGGGTTCACAGTATCCATGTGCTGAGCATGTCGGTATCACTTTGTGTCTGGCTCTAAGTGAAGCACGATAACGGGAGAATGGGGGACGACAGGAAGTATGCGCTGCCACCGCTGGCTGCTGCTGCCGTGTTATTGTTTTATCATTATGTATAGGACGTTGGGGCCTCCAACATCAATGTCCACGTCTCCTCCAGACATAACGTGGGGCCGAATAGAAATATATACATGGAGGATCTATTGTGTAGCCCCCCCCCCCAATAGTTGTTGCTCATGGCAACTTATTAATTTTTCAATTGGTGTTTAAAAAAAATTTTTATGCAAAGACCTGATTGGTTGTTTCAGGCCACTCCTCCCTCTACATTGTGGACCTAGAGGATATTTTCTGCCTTCAATATGGCTGGTTGATATGCTGCACTTAAAGGGGTTGACCATTTTACTTGATGGTTTTTACAATGTGTAGGGGGCAGGATATTTGGTAAATTAACGATTATATATCAGCTGCCCTTCCGGTCCATAAAATAGATGGAGATGGAGGGTCGTGTGATCCTAACTGTCCATGACCAAACTACCTTCCAGATCCTGAAGCTTGTATTCATTAATCATAAGGTCCTGGAAGGTAGATCGGTAAGGGACACATGTAGTTTTCGCATGATAACATATTGTCAGAGGTGATGGCACGGGGTTGGACGTTGGTGGCGCACAAAGATAAACGCAGAATAGGGTCACCATTGTAGGCCCTAGGAATGACAGTGCTGAAGGGCAAGGTGCCCACCTTTCTGTGCCCAACCCCACTCTAGTTTAGGGGCACCCATTATACCATAAGTGTACACTACAATTTTTTGTCTCGTGGTCTATGATCCTCATGAGAAGTTGTACTGTGCGTCTGTCTCAGGCGAACACGGAGATCTGACTCGTAGACAGGAGATGATAAGTCATACTCTGCTTTCGAGGTCGGCCATTGTAAGTGAGGGAATATCGGAAGCCATGACTCTTGTACAGAGAGAGGAGCTGGAGGGGAGGGGGAACTTTCAATTAAAGATGCTTCAACTCTGAAACCTAGCTAAGTGTGAGAGCAGAGCAGGCGTCTTCCTATAGTCATAGGGGGGGCTGGTGGTGGGGGGGGGGGAAGGGGACTATCATGTCTGAGCATACTCAAAACAAAAGAAGTGAGCAGAAGACTTGATATCCTTAGGCTGCCAGCACTTGATTGGGTTGACAAGAACCTGGAAGGTAGCGTGCTTCCTGCCCGGGGGAGTTGTGTCCCTGTCATTAGTGGGAGCGCTCCCTCCACCATGCAGGACGCCCGTCTCACACATGGCTGCCAAGGTAAGCCGCAGTGTTTTACTTCTCATCACTGCCTGCACGCTACAAATTTTATTTCAACTTTCAATATAATTTTTTTTTCTTCCGATAACGACCCACATTTTGGGTAGAGTGGTGCCACTGGTAACTCCCGGTGTAGTTTCACGGCTCTGTGGCCTCAACCCCGAATCCACTTTACGTTCCTTCCACTAAAAGTCATCCACGACCTGCAATACAAATACCACAGAATGACGGAAGTTGTAGTTTAACCACTATCAGATGGAGCGCAGTTCACAATCCTGAAGATACGGTCAACTTTTTTTTTTTTTTTTAATAATGTTCAGATTTTTTTTTTTTATTCCACTAAAAGTTACCACTTCCTGATTTATGCAGTGTTTTATCTTTGTTGGTAATTATTATTTGTTAGTTGTTGTTTTTTTTCAGCTAATTTATAGATTAGATCAAATAAAAAAAAAAAAAAAACTATTGCAAAAAATTTTCACTGTCACTGGGGCAACTTTTTTTTTTTTTTTGTCTGGATCTACAATAGTAAAATATACACTTCCGACTTACATACAAATTCAACTTAAGAACAAACCTATGAAACCCGGGGACTGCCTGTAATAAAGATTAAAAAAAAAAAAACCCACTGTATAAATCAGGCAGTGATGACTTTTAGTAGAATTATGAAAAACTAGTCAATAACACTGAAATAAAAATGCGGGAAAAAAAATGAGCACTTCCTGATTTATGCAGTGTATTATTATTATTTTTTTTTGTTTTTATAACTACTGCTACTCTAAACAGATTGTGGCAGCTGATAGATGAGATGAAAAATAGTCATAATTCACAAAGTGATCACCGCCTGCATTTTTTCAAAAATTTTTTTTTTTTTTAAATATTTTTGCTTTCATTTTTCATTTTTGTTATCCTAAAACAACTACTTTTTTGTCAGTTCCTGTCTAGTTGTATATACATCCATTAAAAATATATATTTTGAGTAGGACAACTGAGAGGTATCACAAAAAAAAAATTGTAAAAAAAAAAAAAAAATCATATAGGGACCCAAAATGCCTTTTATTTTATTTTTTTTTTAATTTGCCTTAATTTTTTTTTTTAATTACCCTGTAACTACAAAAGATGCTGACAGCCGATATATGATTTTTTTAACTGTTACTGTATCGGGACACCAGTATATTTTTAAAAAAAAAAATTTTTTTGCTCCCCCTTTAAATGTACTATCCTGCATCTTCCACTCGGAGCAGTGGCTGGGCTTTGTAGTCCGCCAGCAGTCTGAGCGATGAGATACTGAGCGGCTCCACATTAAGGGGTATAAATAATTCACGTCTCATTTGCCGGTGGAACTTTTTGGTAGGCGGGGCTCTTCAGTGGGAACACGATGTCCTGGTGGGGGATGAAACGGAACAAGTTTAATAACTGGAATCCAGTTCATGGCTCGGCAGCTCCCATCCTGCGCCTGTTTGAAGTGGCCTGCAGGGTTTTCATGGTCTCTCTTTTAGGAGCACAGCGTCATCTGTAATCTGCTGACCTTTGAAGTGGGGAGTCTATTGGCACAGGAGTCTGACACAGGGGGAGGTGGGTTTTAGGTGCCACTGACTCCTAAAGTGACCAAAACTGGGCCTGAGCCTTCCTGATGATGTAGCAGAGCTGAGTATGTTGTTTGGTTACTGCACAACGACTGACAACCTCAGCTCTGCTACATCTGCATAGTACAGAAAACACTCTAGTAAGTGTATAATAATTATAATGATATAATGCCATAAGCCTCCCACCCATCTGTAGTCAGTATGTAGACGCTGAGCATCATGGGAAGTTCCCAGAGGCTTCAGACCGTTTTATGCAGATTAGTGCATGTTAATGAGGAGCCCACGGTCTGGTTCAGGGGGAGGTGAGAACGCAGGAGGAAGTAGTTTGTCTCCTTCGATATCTCTCCGTGGTGTGATGAGAGGTGCAATGTTAACCCCCTCCAGGGATAAGCGACTGCCTTCCTTCCTTATGCTCTGGTGTAATGAAGGGGATACACGTGCAGTGGGCCATGGAATGCAAATTTTGGTAATTTCAGCCCATTGCAATTTGGGGGTGACCTCCTCCACATTGCTAATATTGAAGGTGTTTCTATAGTCAATGGATAAGTCTTTATTTTTGAGTTGCCTCATACCTCTTCTCATTTTGAAATATCAACTTCATTGAGAAATCTATTCTAATAATAGATATAGTGTGTGGTGCTCTTACCCACTGAGCTTGCATCATTCCATTTTGAAGGTCTCTTGACACAGCCCTTGCATATTGTTCTTTTTGATCGACAAATCGGATGTACTCAATAGTGTTTAGAAATTTCCTATGTGTAGTTGCAGGTGCTCTTACCCACTGAGCCACCACCTTCCCCATTTTTTAGGGTCTCTTAACACAGCCCCTACATCGTCTCATGTTTGCTGTGGTCACTAATATTAAGAGATGTTATATCTATTTTCCCTGGGGCTCTTACCCACTGAGCTACCACTTTTCAAGTTTTGGGGATCTCTCACACAGCCCCCTCCATCTTATTTTGATCGATTAGAAAACAGGGGTTATTAGGATTGTTGAAAACTTCTATATCTATAGTCTCTAGTAGTTGTCAGTGCACTTACCCACTGAGCTAGCACATTTTTATTACAGGGCTTTCATCACAGCGCCCCATACTGTTTTTTTTTAATTTTAGGTAGATAAACCAGATGCAATCAATATCACTGAAAAATGTTATATTTGTAGTCCTTGGTATTTTCAGTGGTCTTGCCTGCTGAGTCAGCACCTTAACATTTTTGAGTCCCCATCACAAGTTTTCCTATTTCCTCTCATTTTGTATAGACAAAATAATATGCTATCAATATCACTGAGAAATGTTATATTCGTATTGCCTGATATTGCCAGTGCTCTTACTCACTCAGCCTGCACCTTGACATTTCCTAGATCTATTCTCACAGCTCCTTCTGCTTCTTTTCATGCACAAAACCAGATGGGATCAATATCGAGTGATTTGTAGTTCTTGGTGCTCTTAACCACTAAACCCTCTATTTTTTTCTTTATAACACTTTGGTCATCTTTTAAAAATATAAAAAAAATTAATTAACAACAGCGGGATTTTTTTTCCCCATCAATATCCAGTGTAATATATTACCTAAGTCTCTTGGGAGCTACCACTATCTTCTGGAAGCTGATCACTGCCCCTTTAATTAGGTGTCCTTGCACACGGTGACCCCTGACCTTCCTGCGACACACTCGGGAATCAGTCCGGCTCATGGCCATCGGCGCACGTGTCGTGGAGCAGGGTGACGCCACTTATCGTGTTATTTGCACATGTAAAGCTTCACAATGGCGATTGACAGACGGCCGGCCGTGTAATTGGCCTGATCTGAAAGACAAGAGCATTCAGAGCGGCGCACGGAAATGAGCCGAGTGAATAGGCTCTCAGCGGGACTCCGATTGTTACTGGGATTCTCATGTCAAGAAGAGTTGGTGGCTTGTTCTTCCCCCAGTGTAAATTGTGTTTCCGTCACTTTTAAAGGGATCCTTTATCCACAAGATATGTCACATTAATACTTGTCGTCCTTGCGTTTATCACTTTCCCATCTTCCAATCAGCATCTCCTGCGTTTCAAAGTTCTCCAATTCCACTTCCCGTAGAGACAGGCCTTCAACATTTGCTTCCTTGGTAGCAGTTGCTAAGGGCAGAGGGCCATAGCAACAGACTTGATAGAGATGAGCAGTAATAAACAGCGGGAACTTACCAGAAGATAAATTTAGACATTGACTTAATGACAGCAGGGCTCAGTCTGGGTGGGCACCCTGTTAGTCGAGGTGTCGGCCTGTCTCTGTTATGCCTGGTGACGACCTCGTTATTTAATATCCCTGATGTCACATCCTCATCCTGTCTGAGGAGAGGAATTTTCCACCTTGTAGGAAAATCAGAGCTTAGAACTCAGAATTCTTCCTGGCCGTCTTCTTTCCTCTTGTGTTTTAGCTTAGGAGGACAAATTTTGGTGCCATGTGATGCCCGGCTCTTCCCTGGGGAAGTGAATGTGAAGAATTGTGTCTGTCAGGTGGCACGAACGTTTCTCCTCATAACGACACTATTGACTGACAGGAATGATACTGCGCCACCGTTTCTCCTCATCACAACACCATTGACTGACAGGAATGGTACTGTCCATTTCTCCTCGTCACGAAACAATTGACTGACAGGAATGGTACTGTACCATTTATTGTCATCACGAAACAATTGACTGACAGGAATGGTACTGTTCCATTTATTGTCATCACGAAACAATTGACTGACAGGAATGGTACTGTTCCATTTATTGTCATCACGAAACAATTGACTGACAGGAATGGTACTGTTCCTTTTCTCCTCGTCACGACACCATTGACTTGACTGACAGGAATGGTACTGTTTCATTTCCTCTTATCACCAAAAAATTGGCGAATGGAAATGGTACTGTTGCATTTCTTTCTCCTCATATTGACCCTGGTGACTGTCAGGAATGGTACTGTTCCATTTCTCCCTGACAACACCATTGACTGACTGTTATGAAAGGTACTGTTGCTTTGTTTCTCAACATCATTACCTGCAGGAATGGTACTGATCCACTGTTTCTCCTCATCACAACACCAGTGACTGACAGGAATTGTGCTGTTCCCTCATTTCTCCTCCTCACAATACCAGTGACGGACAGGAATGGTACCGTTTTTCCACATAATTACATTATTGATAGACATGAATGGTACTGTTCCACCGTTTCATCTCGTCACAACACTATTGACTGACCATTTCTCCTCATGACACCCTTGACTGACAGGAATAGTACTGCTCCACCATTTCTTCTCCTCATGACACCACTGACTGACAGGAATGTTACTGTGCCACCATTTTTTCTCCTCATGACACCACTGACTGACAGGAATGTTACTGTCCCACCATTTTTTCTCCTCATGACACCACTGACTGACAGGAATAGTACTGTTCCACCATTTCTCCTCCTCATGACACCACTGACTGACTGACAGGAATGGTACTGTTCTGGACAATTACCTTGTACTTCCAGTCTCTCACGCTGCCCTCTCCTGACGTGTGGCTGGGTAACAGGTTATACGCCATTTTGTGGACAAGCTTTTAGAAGTTCACTTTAACTTTCCCTGCTTATTGACCATTGGGATAGATCTATTTCTGGACTTTCCACTTGGGGTGTACTGGGATTTACAGGATTAGGTAGAACAGATTCCTATAATTATTTTGGGGAGTTTGGCTTAGAAGTTGGAATATTGCAGATTTATGTCCCGGGATTCTCTTCCAATAACACCTGATTCATGGTGATCTGAATTCTTACAAAAAAGTTATTGTTTACCTTCGGTCAGTTTACTTTGCTATTGACTACATACATTCTTCTGTTCTCTGTTATCAGCCACTATTGGTCAAGATGACTGGAAGTCCAGAAAAATAAAATTCTCTTTTCACCTCACGGTGACCATTTTATCTCACATATCTCTAGTTCTGAGAAAGCGTTACATATAGATGTGTGACTGATAGCAGCCACTTCTCTTTTTAAGCTGCAAGCGTTTCACTTTAAAACATATACAAAGAGATGAATCACTATGTCATTCTGAGTTACATCCTGTATTATACCCCAGAGCTGCACTCACTATTCTGCTGCTGGTGCAGTCACTGTGTACATACATGACATTACTTATCCTGTACTGATCCTGAGTTACATCCTGTATTATACCCCAGAGCTGTACTCACTATTCTGCTGCTGGTGCAGTCACTGTGTACATACATGATATTACTTATCATGTACTGATCCTGAGTTACATCCTGTATTATACCCCAGAGCTGCACTCACTATTCTGCTGCTGGTGCAGTCACTGTGTACATACATGACATTACTTATCCTGTACTGATCCTGAGTTACATCCTGTATTATACTCCAGAGCTGCACTCACTATTCTGCTGCTGGTGCAGTCACTGTGTACATACATGGCATTACTTATCCTGTACTGATCCTGAGTTACATCCTGTATTATACCCCAGAGCTGTACTCAGTATTCTGCTGCTGGTGCAGTCACTGTGTACATACATGACATTACTTATCCTGTACTGATCCTGAGTTACATCCTGTATTATACCCCAGAGCTGCACTCACTATTCTGCTGCTGGTGCAGTCACTGTGTACATACATGACATTACTTATCCTGTACTGATCCTGAGTTACATCCTGTATTATACCCCAGAGCTGCACTCACTATTCTGCTGCTGGTGCAGTCACTGTGTACATACATGACATTACTTATCCTGTACTGTTCCTGAGTTACATCCTGTATTATACTCCAGAGCTGCACTCACTATTCTGCTGGTGGAGCTGTCGCCGTTTGCATACATACCATTACTTACTTTGTATGTACATAGTGTCTTGTACATCGTGTATTTAAAATATCCCTTTAAGTAGATGCAATGTTTTACTGTTTTCTCTAAATGCTTCTGTCAATGTGGTTGTCAGCCAAGGAGATTCTCTGTACATCAGATATATGGGAATCTCTAGCGGGTGATTTATGTGTGTCATCTCTGTTATCACCAGTGCATCATGGGAGATGTAACCCAGTGACACGTGGAGCGCCATGATTGATGATTGAATTGCATCCACCAGATAAGATACAGCAGGTCCTCACCAGATTATCAGCAATGGCCATTAGCAGGTTGATACTATACAGTCACGCTCATGAGAATAATTGATCACACAGTAATCCACGGTCTGTCACTAGAGTACTAAGCAGGTGGCATGATGATGAGAACTTCCTTTTAAAGGGGTTGTCTATAATGAGTTTCTAGCAAGAATGACATCCTGTCACTAGAGGTTGTCTCTGTTCTTGCAGCTCAAACCCATTTACCCAAGACTGAGCCGCAGTACCAGATATAACCACTAGACAGTTGTGGTGCTCTCTTTAGGGAACTTAATTACACGCTGGGCAACGTTTTAAAGGTTTAAAGAGGACCTGTCACCAAATTGTGACCACCCTGAGTAACAATGCCTGCTGATAAAGGGTTACAAGTCCTCTCCATATCACCTAAAATTAGCTGCCAGTGGAGCTCTGTACCTTAATTGCAGATGTTTTTCTGATATTCAAATTTCTGACTCATGTCTGGTGTTTGTGACTCTTCTCTCTCTCAGGCTAGCAGGGAACCACACCCCACTATTTTGACTGACAGCTCTGTGTCTCTTCAAATCCCTGCTCTGCCCCCTTCTACTGAGGGACCGTCTCCTAATATTCTACCACAGACATATAAAGCTTTATGTACAGATGGGAAATATTGTGTCAATCTTTTTACACGTTGCCTTGTGTTACATTCATGACGTGTGACCAGTGACATCATCGCAGGTCCTTAAGCCTTCTAAGAATAGCAAACTGTACGCCATGTATGTGATCACATGAAATCGCAGCAGCCTCCATGGAGGATGGAGAGGAGTAGAAGTCCATGGAGGCTGCTGTGACTTCATGTGCTCACATGCATGGGGTACAGTTTGCTATTATTAAAAGTCTAAAGTACCTGAGATGATGTCAATTTGGTCAAATGACATGAACTGTGACCAGTAAGGAGGCATAAGGCATGGGGAGGAGTAGATGGGAGGGGCCTGATGAAAAAGACACGCCCCCTCTGATGCCAGGTGATATAAAAGGTGATTAATGTGGATGTAAGCGAAAAAAATTTTAGCTTAAAAAAGGGGGTCAGTCAGTTATTAGTACTCTATAGGAACCTGTCACTGGCTATATATGTGCAAATAAGCTGACAGGTTCCCTTTTGAGTTTGCATTTATATCCATAGCTTGTAACCTTTTTTTCCCACAAAATATTCATTTACCCCTGTGGGACAAATCAAAAAATTGTGGCCTGGAGATCATAGTTGTAGCCCAGGGTCACTCCACATTTGCAATCTATTCCGACCCCGGAAAATGATGGTCAGGTAGTATCTCGTGTCCAAAATGACCTTAAATGGGAAGGGGAGTCATATTTTTTAATGTATCTGTGTCCCGCCTGTATTCATGGTTTATAAGTTGGACCCTGTGGTCTCAATTCGCTCAAAATTCTGGTTTGTCCTAATAAAGAAGGCTACAACTGTGATCCAGCCACTAAGTCAAACTTTAACACCCCCTGCCCCCACCTCTGGCTGCCGAAGGCAATTAACTGGCTGTAGTCAGGATGCGGGTCCTCCGAACTCCCTCGACTCCTCAATACAGTATTAATATATCTGGAAAATAAACATTTGGTTTCAGGAACGTAAGAAAATAAACAAAAAGTTTGGGAGGGGGGAGTTGTTACTGAGGGAGGACGGGTCCCCTCCTGTGCTGGACAGCAGCCCATCAGAGAGAGCGGAGCGAACATCGGGGTCGGGAATGTAAACTAATGAACCCCTCAAGGGCGTATGTTGTCTTTTTATTTAGAGTGAAATTTTTAGGTTTTTTCCTTTCATTTTTGTGGGGGTTTTTTTTTTTTGTTTTTGGTAGTTTTTTTAATTTTTTTTTTAAATCAAGTAGATGGGCTCCGTATACAGCATTAAAGAGAGTCCATTGGGTTGAATATGTGTACCAAATCACATGGGCAAAGACTGGATCAGAACTGACAGAACCTGGATCAGAACCGACAAGTTTTCTAGGTCTCGCTAGTAACAGCAGGGAGTTACAACAAGTCTAGAACCTACCTCAAGCACTTGATTGGTGTGGGTACATGAGTATATGCCCCATTAGAATGTCACATATAGGGCATTAGTTTATGGTCCGGCACATGTGTGTTGTGTCTGTGGGCAGTTGTCATGCGCTGGGGTGTAAACCTGTCCGGTACATCAGTGCTGCTTGTAATTGCATTTTTTTGGCTATCCTATAAGTCCAGAACAAATTCAGGCAGTGGGTGGAGCCAGTAGTGGATTGTAATATAGGTGGTTTGGGCAGTAGCTCGGGGCCCAAATCCTCTAAGGGGCCCATGGTCACCCAAACCACCCACCAAATTTTATATACTGAGATGGACCTTCATCCATGAAATCACCGTACAGCTGCTCTCAATACGTATGTACACAAAAGCCCTTTGAGGACCTTGGAAGGTCCTCCAACGGTCCTGAAACCGCAGATTGTAACCAGCAGAAGAGACTCCTCCTCCATAAGAAGCGAGGAAGTGTAGGAAGTGATTACAGACTTGTTAGGGCTATGATACTCCAACAGTCCAGGGCCCATGATATTCCTAATCCAACCCTGGGTGGAGCTTACCAACAGCACTTGCCTGAACTGGGACCACCCTCATGACAATTTGCATATCAAATGTCCGAAATTCTCTGAATGTCAGAAAGTGTATGGACCCATGTCTCGCCATAAACCTCTATGGCGGTGACGGAGATCGGTGATCGGCGCTCACCGATCTCCATCAGCTCCATAGAGTCGAATGGAGCAGAACGGTCATGGGCGGCCGTCTGCTCCATTGCTCTGCTGGAGCGACGAGGGGTCCGACGGAGGTACGCGGGACCCCATCTGACCCCTCGTTTTCATGATCTTTGGGGGTCTCAGCACTGAGACCCCCACTGATTAAGCCAGTTAGGCCCCATCCCGTCAATAGGGTCTAACTTTAGTTAGTGGGAAAACCCCTTTAATTGCAACTTTTTAAACAAATTTTAGGCTTTAATTTATGTTCATCTTGAGAAAATATTTTGCAGTTTTTTTCCTTTTTTCAAATATTTCGTCTTTTCCGTAAATAGATTGAAGGACAAATCCCGTCCCTTGATTATTGTTGTTTCTCAAATAGGAACGGGCAAATTCCCGTAAGCCAACATGGCACCAAAATCGGAATCCATAAATAATTTTTTTTTTTTTTTTTTAAATATATTCAGAATAGACCTGCCTATAAAATATCCACCTGTTTGCCTCCGAAATTTGTATTTTTTTTTTCTCGTCTTACTATCCTTTAAAAATACAGTTTCCTGCCAAATATTTGGAGCAGGTTGTTTTTATTAAATATTTGTTACAATCTACAAATAAAAAAATAAAAAAAAATCTGCATTCCGACCTTTGACGCGATGACTTGGACATAAAAATCTGTTTAAAAATGGTAATTTTTTGTACGTTAAACATTTGTGTTCTCAAACTGTTTTTAGCAAAACGTTCGGGCCCGTGGCAGGGTAAACGTTCCGCATAGTTTACTTTTCTGAAGGGAAATCCAAGCAGCCTTGTAAGGTTTCGTTACATTTTGCCTTCTTTTTTAAAATCAACTTTTTTTTTTTTTTAAATATGTGTATATTTTTTTCATTTTTGTTTTTATTGTAATTTGTTTTCTTAATGTTAGGGAACCTTTATTTTTTTTTTAACTTTGCTAATTTATATTTGAACGATAACTGCCGCTTTTAGAATTCAACTGCCATTTTGTATGGTGGCTCCAGAGGGCCAAAAAAGTTGAATTCTCATATCCCACAATTATGTGGTCGGAATGAGGCCGACAGTGTCTCGTACCGCAGTGATTGACGCATCCGATCCTGTTGTAGGTGAAAATGAGGCCTGAGACCTGGAGACCCCCCCCATGTGGCTTCCTCATCACTTGCATATTTTGAGCCGTGTGTCATGGGGATTTTGTTACCGGCTCGAAGGGATGTAGCTAATTACAGAGAGGAAGTAGATTTCAGAAAGGGAAGTGCTAAGAACCCAGAGGTGTAAGGTTCTGAATAAGTACAAGGATGTGCTGGTGGGAAAAACAACAGGACAGAGCCTATAAGACCTCACCCAGCTTTCCCGGATTCCCTGCTCCTGTGCTACCCATGCTACATAACATTTTAAGCCTTTATTGTTCTGCCCCCACCTCCCAGAACCGAATTTTTTTTTTTCTGGAAAGAGCGCCACTCTTCTCCGCAGGTGGTGTGTGGTATTGCAGTACCACTAAATTACAGTAAAAGGGACTGAACTTTCATAGCAATTCTGTTTTTGACAGGAAGCCATTTTTTGGGGTTTTTGTTTTCCCATTCTCAGACAACCCCTGGATCAGGTGCTTGAATGAAGCCCTCTATCTGTAATGTCATCTGTCTTTTTCTCACACACAGGTAGTGTTTTTTTTTTTCCTCCCTCTTTGCTAAAGATAGATCTGCAGATTTTTAATTAGCAGATGGAGCAACACCGACATAATTAGCCGCGGTGCAGTCGTGAGCGGGTGTTCTTGTGAATTGCAGCACTTGCACGGAGGCCACGCGCTAATGCGCGACTTACACCCCTCTATCGTCAGGAGATCATACATATTATAACAACCCAGCTTTCCTCTCTCACCTCTGCAGGGTATGACTGCCCAGAGAGCCGGCGGTGGAGTCAAGGGAAAAATGGAGAATAATATACTTAAAGTGGAACTCACTGTTAAAACCCTCCATCTATGTACAAAAATATAATTACTATAATACTTCCCCCTATGTACAAGAATATAACTACTATAATACTGCCCCCTATGTGCAAGTATATAATTACTATAATACTGCCCCCTATGTACAAGAATATAATTACTATAATACTGCCCCCTATGTACAAGAATATAACTACTATAATACTGCCCCCTATGTACAAGAATATAACTACTATAATACTGCCCCCTATGTACAAGAATATAACTACTATAATACTGCCCCCTTTGTACAGGAATATAACTACTATAATACTGCCCCCTATGTACAAGAATATAACTACTATAATGCTGCCCCCTATGTACAGGAATATAACTACTATAATACTGCCCCCTATGTACAAGAATATAACTACTATAATACTGCCCCCTATGTGCAAGTATATAATTACTATAATACTGCCCCCTATGTACAGGAATATAACTACTATAATACTGCCCCCTATGTACAGGAATATAACTACTATAATACTGCCCCCTATGTACAGGAATATAACTACTATAATACTGCCCCCTATGTACAGGAATATAACTACTATAATACTGCCCCCTATGTACAGGAATATAACTACTATAATACTGTCCCCTATGTACAGGAATATAACTACTATAATACTGCCCCTATGTACAAGAATATAACTACTATAATACTGCCCCCCTATGTACAAGAATATAACCACTATACTACTGCCCCCTATGTACAAGAATATAACTACTATAATACTGCCCCCTATATACAAGACTATAACTACTATAATACTGCCCCCTATGTACAGGAATATAACTACTATAATACTGCCCCCTATGTACAGGAATATAACTACTATAATACTGCCCCCTATGTACAGGAATATAACTACTATAATACTGCCCCCTATGTACAGGAATATAACTACTATAATACTGCCCCCTATGTACAAGAATATAACTACTATAATACTGCCCCCTATGTACAAGAATATAACTACTATAATACTGCCCCCTATGTACAGGAATATAACTACTATAATACTGCCCCCTATGTACAGGAATATAACTACTATAATACTGTTCCCCTTGGGTGACTATATAACAGCTGTCTATGGGATTGGTGGACTCCTCAGGTAGCCCCTGAGAAGGGTATACAGCTGTATACAGCCATGGTCGTGCTGCCTCCATGTTACATTGCACTTTCTGCTCTCAGCTGCTTTTCCAAAACACATTTTGGGAATCTGACCTGTTCCAACTTTTTTTCCCCCCTCCTTCGCTCTCTCAGGCTTTTCCTGGCCTGAGAATCTTACAGTGGAAAAGCTATTTTTATACCGTGCCTCGGCTATTTTTGGGACGGCAAGTGTAAAATTCCTCCTCTCAAAAACAATGGAGTGTACAGCGGAGAACAATTCGTGGAGACGGCGGGCCTTTGGCGTTCCTTGGCTGCCCTCTCCGCCCCCGCACACACATCACACACTCAGGGTCCTGTACTGCGTTGTCCTAATGCAGTGACTCGCGCCTTGTGCTCCGGACAACAAAGAAAGCTTCCTGTTATGTACGTACGCGTCCAAAAAGCTTCTCCGTAATAAATAGATTCAGCTGTGGAACGGTTTAGATTTGAGCTGAAGTTTATTTTATCTGGGTCCAGAGACTAAAAAAATTAACTTTGGTTAATCTGTTATCAATTTTTTGCCTACATTTAAAAAAAATAAATAAAATTAGATATGTGTAATGAGATATCTTAGTATTGTATATATGTTTCTACATTTTCATACAGGTGTTTATAAAACTGTAACCATATTATTATTTTTTTTTTTATTAATTTTTAACTTTTTTTTACTGTCTACTTTCCACTGGAGTTAAATCTGCTTGTGTGGTCATCTCCGTCACTTAATTTTTTCTGGAATTTTTGGTTGCCATTTGAAATATGAATAAAATAAAAATATATATATATATATATATATATATATATATATATATATATATATATATATATATATTTGAAGAGTATCTCACTGACCTTTTAGCTGTCATTTAAAGTTTAGTAAATAACTTTACTTACCGTGAATTACCACTTTTTGAGTTGGTCTTTTCGAATAAACATGTTCTTTTGTTTAGTTACCGTATTTTTCGGACTATAAGGCGCACAAAAAAATCCTTTGATTTTCTCAGAAATCAAAGATGCGCCTTATAGTCCGGTGCGCCTTATATATGAACCATACATACAGACAACAGCTGCCTTGTACTGTGCACAGGTCTGCCCCCTGCTGGTCATTCATCCTTATAATCAGGTGCGCCTTATATATGAACCTAGACGTTTTAGCAGGCAATAATTTATGGTGCGCCTTATAGTCCGAAAAATACTGTATTCCTCGTGGAAATGTATCAATAAGTTGACAGTTAGACTGTTCCCCTTTCAATTTGTTGAAGGGGAATGTCCTTGCACTGATTGGACAGTTTCAAAGTGAGCAGATTAGCCTAGACCAGTGGTGGCGAACCTATGGCACGGGTGCCAGAGGTGGCACTCAGAGCCCTTTCTATGGGCACTCAAGCCATCACCCCAGGACAGAATTCACCAAACACTGAATCTTCCTGCAGTCCCAGACAAATTAAGAAATGCTGCTCTCAGCGATATTCAACACTTCATTGGCTGTTTGGAACTGCGTGAAAAGTGAGAAGGTTTTGACAGAACTGCATTATCTTTGGAGGTCCTACTGCTGGACCCTCCATTCTTCCTGTACAGAGAGACCCTGGAGAGAAGCTACAATGATAATCTGAATGTGTCCTCCTTCTTTCAACTGGTGGCCTCTAGCAGCCGATACAATTTAAAGATGTGGAAGAACAGGTAGCAATAAGTTACAGATTAAAATTCCATGTTGGCACTTCACAGGAAATAAGTGGATTTCGGTTGTAGTTTGGGCACTCAGCCTCTAAAAGGTTCGCCATCACTGGCCTAGACTGACCACTCGCAGCTTTCCCATGGCAGTTGGGGGCGGTCCAGACTACAAAGTCAAATTTTCGTAGTCAGAGTAGACTTTTAATGTGATACGTTACTTTGTGCGCAGTTGGTGACAATCTGAAATAGCGGATTACATTGGGTGACAGGTGCTTTGCTAAATTATTCAGTAATTTGTAGCAGAATTAACATAAGAACTGTTTGTATTTTCAATATAGACGTCTCCCTAGAGATCAGATATAGCATGAAGTATATGTTAAAAAATTGTGTATAGTTTTTGTGCTTAGTCTTATGTGTCAGAGCGATTCATAGTCCCCTGCACTTGAGATTAGAGGATGGATTGTTCAGGGAAGTGGGGGCCTGATATATTGTGTGCCCAGCAGAATCGGCACCGCACCCTGGCAGCATAGTCCTGCACTTTCTGCCCCCATCAGCAAATTGTATAAGGGGGGGAGATAGTAAGAGTGATAATACATGATTGATTCTAAACTGTTAGAAGGCTTTGGGGAAAGTTTCTGCAGCCGAACAATGTGCATGGATTTCAGGATATTATCCCCAAGGGGGACGTGATTTAACAAGGCTGAACTCTGTCTGATGGGAACCATGCCTTTCACATGCTCTCTCTTCTCTCTCCCCTCATCTGTAGAACTGAAGGCAGCGAGAACCTCTGCGAACATCTGGACCCAGCGGACAAGTAACATGAACTGAAGGGAGACGAAGCAGGGGGGACTGTTTTGTAAATTGTAAAGAGAGGGGGGGATCAAAGACGGGAACCCATTCTCCGCAAGGTCTTCGCTCGGACAGTGAGGATTTACAGGAACCATGGGCAGGAAAAAGATTCAGATCCAGAGGATCACAGATGAGCGGAACAGACAGGTCAGTAACAACACAAAACTTTATATCTATGGGGACGAAGAACTGACCCCCGTTATTTCTCAGGTGATATGGGGTCGGGGAGCCGCTTATCTATCTTATCTGGGTCATTCGTTTTTAAGAATTAGATTTTAGGTACAGGAGTTTATGACTACTATAATGCTGCCTCCCCCACCCCATGAACAAGCATATAACTACTATAATACTGCCCCCTATGTACAAGAATATAACTACTATAATACTGCCCCCTATGTACAGGAATATAACTACTATAATACTGCCCCCTATGTACAAGAATATAACTACTATTATACTGCCCCCTATGTACAGGAATATAACTACTATAATACTGCCCCCTATGTACAAGAATATAACTACTATAATACTGCCCCCTATGTACAAGAATATAACTACTATAATACTGTCCCCTATGTACAAGACTATAACTACTATAATACTGCCCCCTATGTACAGGAATATAACTACTATAATACTGCCCCCTATGTACAAGAATATAACTACTATAATACTGCCCCCTATGTACAAGAATATAACTACTATAATACTGCCCCCTATGTACAAGAATATAACTACTATAATACTGCCCCCTATGTACAAGAATATAACTACTATAATACTGCTCCCTATGTACAAGAATATAACTACTATAATACTGCCCCCTATGTACAAGAATATAACTACTATAATACTGCCCCCTATGTACAGGAATATAACTACTATAATACTGCCCCCTATGTACAAGAATATAACTACTATAATACTGCCCCCTATGTCCTGGAAAATAACTGCTTTAATACTGCCCTTTCTGATCAAGTATATAGCTCCTCTATTAGTGCCTCATATGTATAAGAATATTCCTTAAAGTGGGATATTGTACGTCATTTTTACAGTCCTGAAAAGGGTTAAACAGTCCTTTGCGCCACTGTCACATGACATGCCCACAGGGCAGAATTTTGAAAGCCGGGGTTAAAAAGGCAAACCATATGAGTAGAAATTGTTTGCCCCGGGACTACAATGGGTTCAAGATGTCCTGCATTATTCTGCTCAAAAGAATAAACGTCCAAATTCTGTTTACAAGGCGTAATTATCCCGCCATATGTTCTCCCGCTATTTGTTTGTTTGATGTCATTAAATACACTGGCTGACTTTCAGGTATGTGAAGCAACAGAGTTACCATCCAGCAAACAGAGTACTGCAGGATCAGCCGTGCATCAGGATACTGTGTTTAAGGGGGAAAATGGAGAATTTCTTCAAAAATAGGAACATACTTGTCAGTTTTTGGCTTTGGGCTTTCTGTGCCTCCTGTAGCCCCATCTTCTGGTCAGAGTTGGAATACTCTAAAGCATTATCAAATCCATATGACTGTGGAATTTGGCCTCACTGCTGTGCCATGGCAGTTAGGGGGCGGTCCAGACTACATAGACTGATTTTGTAGTCAGAGTAGATTTTTTTTTAAATTTTACTTAATTGAAGCAATTGAGAAAATTGTCAAATTAATCAGATTACTATATTTCTATCTTGGCAAAGGATTGGGGTGTGGCATGAGGAAGGGCCGTCTTATTGTCGTTTCTTGTGGATCTTATGCCACTGACTGAATTTTAAGACAAGGAGACTCCTAAACCTTAGGCACAAAGCGACCTTAAAATTTTAGTAGGCATTGCTCCATCTTCTTCTTGGTCAAGAGTGACTTGTCCATAGTCGTGAGGACTGTCTTAAGCTCCACGTTAAACCTACCCCAGTACTCTCGAAATATTCCTGTTGGTCATTGGGTTTGAGAACCATGTCCATGTTGGTTGCCGGTAGTTTTTGACCAACCGTTCCTCCATTGTTCCCTAAGTTTTGCGACTACTGTGATCTCGGGAAGATGGTAAACTCCACGTGTGGTGGAAGTTATGCACCCCCTATAGTTACCCCACGGTAAAACAGTATATGGACAGGACGCACAGAGAAGCGTTTGTCACCTCGTCTCTAGTGACTTCCTGCTCGATTACAATCACTAGGACCATAACAGGAAGTAACCACTAGAGAGGAAACCAAAGAAACCAATGTAAATAAGGACGGGGCTGCAGGAATCGAGGGGTCAGCAGATTGGTGGGGGGTGCAGGTGTTAAGTCACTATTGAATTTTTTGAAGTTGCAGATGCAAGTCTTTGTGAGTGAGCGTCGGTACAATGCAGCCGCCCACATAGTGTACAATGTATACAATTGTTTTGGAAAGATAAAAGCCCCCGGCAGTTGTCCTTGTCACCGCTGCTTAGCTATTAACGCTGAACTCGCTCTCATTGTGCCTGTGGCTGCGAGACACGATGCCTGCCCCCCCTCTGTTATAGCTGACTAGTCTCATGACAAGCCGTGGTCTGCAAGCGCTCATTTCTACACAGCAAATGCCAACAAGCGAAATAACGGGAGATCGAGAAGCTGGAAGCCCCGACGGCCAATCGGATCAGGGCGTAGTGGAAGGCGTTAGTTTTTACCAAATTTCTGCTTAATTTTATCACCAAGTTTGTTCTAAAAGAAGATGTTCTTATATTCTTGTACTCCATGCATGGAGATCTCCTCCATCTTTAATTAATTTGCTCACTGCTGCCCCCTGATGGGTATATATGAACTAAATTAGTAAAGATCCCTTTAATCATGCCCTTAGTAGAAATCAGAGGGGGAAGATAGGGACTGATCAAACAAAACTTTCTAGGATAAAAAAAAAAATGCAATATTTATCTTATGGCTATAAACTTGGGGGTTTAAAGGGATTGTCCATGATTTAACATTGATGGCCTATCTGTAGAATCTGGACATGAAGAGCCGATCAACCCGGTGTAACCGCAGTTGTGGTTGAAAGCTGCAACTGCAGCTTCAATGTCAATTACTAGACAACCCCTTTAATTTACTTGCAGATTAGATACCTCGAGGAGGCACTGCAGAGGAATTTATCTTCTGATTGGAGGAGAACTGATTTGCATACTATTTCCTAAAGGATTCTGGGTGGGAATGCAAAAAACATTAATTTAAAGGGAAACTATAAGAACCACATAATTTTGGTTCGATTAAAATGGGTCCTACACGCGCCCAGTTCTGTATTTTGTTTACTTGTAAACCCCTATAAAATAAAGGGTTTACAAGGGTTAAACTACGCTTCAGTCACTTAGTACACGTGTCGGTAGCCCTGACTCCTCCCTATATCGTTGGAGGCGGATCTCTCCTCTGTTATGCTTCCGATTTTAATTTGGCGGGACATATAAAAGGTGTAACTAGGCATCTTAGCTTTGGTGCCCATAATCTACCCTCTTACCCTTTTTACTCTTTAATTGCCGTGTGCCAGTTACAATACACCAGGATTGCACCAGAAACGGTAGAGTCATGCCGGCCTCGATTTAATAGACCCCCGAGCTACATCTCCATCCCATGATCCCTCTGTACAAGAATCTGCTGCCCTCAGACCTCCACAGAGAGCGACGACCGGCGACTGTATTTTCCAGCTCCATGATCACAGCACTGATGGCAAAATGAGGCAGCGAGCAGCTGTTGTTTCTCTGTGGCGTGATGTCAGCATGAATGCCCGCATGCCCGGCTCATTAATGACACAGCCAGACGCTGGGCCCCCTGCATTCCATATCAGCAACTTGGGGAACGAAAGGGTTAATGGCTCTTAAAGTGCCCCCCCCCTCTCTCCCCCAACCTTCTGATACCACAGACAAGGCCAATCCTAATGACTTGCAACTTTTTTCTTTGATTTGGATGTCTCGGAGACATGAGCTAGTGCCTCCTATTTTAGAACCGGTAGCATTACTGAGGCATGAGGCACTTTTTACCTCATGGCTTGGCTACGTTGCCTTCCTTACGGTGTCAGATCCCACATCTCGGCGAGGTTAGCAACTGCCTGATGTTTTCTGATCATGTTTTAAGCTTCTTTTGTCTCTGCTCCAGCAGAGTTTTTGGAAAGTTGGGGGTCATGTGACTGCGTTGATGGTCCTTGTCACACATACAGATGCCAGGAAGCGTGGGAGAATCACCAGGAAATATGACTTCCTGCCACTCCTCAGACTGTATCTTGGAGTCTCCTCTTCATTCATTGTGGCGTCTTCACCTCTACATTTGGCTCTTGTCTCACATTTTTAAAGAAATGTGCGGCATGCGCACTGAATTGTGTGAGCCCACAATATCATTCGACATTTCACTCAAGATCAAGGAATACTTGACACATCGTGACTTGTGTTATAGACATCCCATCAGGCTCAAACCCAATAAAAAAAAAAATTATGGTCACCCTTTACTCCCTAAAGGTCAGGAGAAGGGGTTCTCTCCTGTGAGAATTACGAAGCGTGAGAAAAATCTTTTAGCTTTTATCCTGACTGAAAACACGTACAAAAATAAATAAAAAATGAGCTGAAATGTAAAATCAAGTCAAAAATATAACCACCTAGGATAATAATAAGAAAAAAACTAGTTCATTTTTAATAATTACCTCATGTATTATGCTGGTGTTGGGTTCGCAACCAGGTTTTCCTCACTTTAGCTGTCGTTCTGAGGTAAATTTTTGTTTCCTGAGGTAAATTTTGCTTTGTTTTTGCGTGACTCCCCTTCCCCCACACTCAGGTTGGTTCAGTGAGTAGAAGAGGCCATTACAATGAAGTGTTAATATAATTCGCTAATCCCTGGTAATAAGCAGCTCAGCATGACAGGGGCCCCCCTCCCCGAGGAGAGAGGATGGCAGAGACATTAATTAGCTCAGGCCTGGATATTGTTATCAGATAAGGTGAATTACTGAGGTGCTCTTATCAACCTGAGGTTGCCTGCCCTGTAATGCGACTGCGTATGGGGCACAATGGTGGCGCTATCACCACCCTGAGCAATGGCCGTGTGATGGCAGGAAGATGGACGAATGCTTATAAAGTGGCTGTGAGGAAAAGCTAACGATGAACATTAATGACATCTTTTCCTCCTGATCACTCATGCCACATGCAAACCAAAGTCATATCTACAACCTATCCCCTCATGTATGTCACCATATCTAAGCCTGTAACGCATAAAACTGCAACCCTCTACAACCTCATCAATAAACCGGCCTCCATCAGCGGACCTGTAGTTATGCGGCAGGGGTTATTAACCACCATGGCTCGGAGGTGCGACCTCATCCCTGTGAGGAACCCCAGAGGCATCTGATTTCCTGCGTGCCTGGCAGAGGAGTGATGAGAGGGGTGACAACTCTGGGGCAGCTGGCAAGGAGAGATCTGACATGGGAATGTAGAACAAGTCACGTGTTGGAGGAGTCGAGTACATACCATTGGGGTCACATGCAGTGTTGGGGAGTTGGTGGAGGACTCTAGGCCCTGACTCGACGTTAAGTCACTCTATTCCTTCTACTCAGCAGGAGAGGCATTCAAAAATTTGCCTTGACCGCTGACTCTCTGACCTGTCGCAGCACTAGGCGTCCATGATAGTTATATTATGATGGAGACATGGTTCAGTTGCATTATGTGGAAGGCCTGTCAGACAGTGGTCTGGATGAGGCGACTTTCTCCTGAGGCCCGCCCCGAGCACAGTCAGACAGACTCCTGCCTTGAGATTATCTCCAGACGCTGGAAAGGCCCTCAGATACCATGTATCTGACAAGTGATGGATTCCGATACTGACTGACATGGGAAAGCTGTGTGCATGCCGTTGGAAAGCTGACGGTGCGGTTATCTAAAAATGGGAAATTCACATATGTAAAGTACGGGGTGAAATCTGACCCTGTTATCTGCTTGATTAATGGACGTCTATGGCATTACTGCAATCACGTCATAACACATAAAATTAAGTCATTCACAAACTGTACATTTTTGTGTTTGGCTATTTTTGTCAGATATTGGTTCATACAGATTACCAGATTTTGTGGCATTTTTTCAGATTTTTGTAGGAAAGAGTCAGACCAAGAAGGGAGATAGTGGTGTCAGTTCACGCCAAAGGGTCTTGTAAAGTTGTATACAACCACTGTGTAGGGCTCCTTTTGGTCTCCACTAAGCCTTTTGCAGTTGTTTGGGATGCATTATATTAAAGCATCATGGGAAAAAAACTGTTACACGCCATTAGAAAGTAAAAGTCCGCCTACTTGACTCTGTAGCCTACTGTAGCCCCATCTTCTGGTCAGAGTTGGAATACTCTAAATAATTTTCAAAGTAATATGTCTGTGAAATATGGACTCTACATTCACAGCTGTGCCATGGCAGTTAGGGGGTGGTCCAGACTACAAAGTCAGATTTTGTAGTCAGAGTAAATGGTAATATAGAAATTTATCATGGGCGCAGTAGCCCTTTGTTTCCCCGTAGACCGTCTTAGATGTTTGTCTCCATGAAGCAGTCTAGATTCGTAGGTTCAGAGATTTCCTCCGCCTGGCTGTCGTTTTGTTGGTAAGCAGATTGTGCAGCGCTCGTGTGCGCGCGAGATGTTCTGCACGTTACCCTGGCAACTGTCACATCACATAAGAGTCGGGTGAAGGATGAATTATAGGGCATGTTCCTCGTGAGCACACACGTGACCACGGGGAAGGCTTGTTCATGTCAAACCCTGCGAGCCGGCTGTGCGCTTTGCTGCTCGTTTTCCTCAGTACCTGACAAGCCAAAATAGGTCAGCTAGTGTTGTCTTGACTTCTGGCTGAAGAAAGACGCGCACTTACAGTCTTGTGTCTCAGATCTTATTGATGCATTTTAAATCGCCTGGTACCGTCGCAGATTAGAAAAAAGCATTTGTATTCCTGGATTTCAGCTTCTTTCCTCACACTGCTCTTAACTCTCTGATTTGAAATGGACACTCGCCTTTGCTTTAAACTACTATAGTCATCAACCAGGAACCTGCTCCATCGAACATTTACCCTAAACTTCTTCAGGTGTACGGTTCATGTGTCCTCACACTGCTGAGCTCTGTCCATCGAGCTGCTTTACAGCCCCTCCCTTCTGCTTCAGGCACAGAACACTGCAGTGTAAGGATTAAAGAAAAAAGTACCACTCGGTAGGATAGCACTTGGTAGTCATATAGGGCAACATTATTGCTCACTTTCTTCTGTTTACAAGGTGGTTTTTTTTGTTATTTTTCTATAATCTCTTCTTTGCTGAACACTTTTATGATCGTGAAAAAGTCTCGAATTTCCTTTACGAGAGGCAGAAAATGAAAGTTTTTGGCTAATTAAGACTGCTCAAGTGTGTAACGATTGTGAGCGAGCAGGATATCAGACCTAGAACAGAGACTCGGGGATTGCAGGTATGAAGATGAATGTTATCAAAGACAACGCTGTGAATAGGGATTCAATTATTCATCCTGTCCAATCAGACATAATTAATCTACCAACCGAGAAATTTGTGCTGCAATCTCAATCCATATACATGATTTACACTCGTATCATCATATTCCTGTACATAGGGGGCAGTATTATAGTAGTTATATTCTTGTACATAGAGGGCAGTATTATAGTAGTTATATTCCTGTACATAGGGACCAGTATTATAGTAGTTATATTCTTGTACATAGGGGGCAGTATTATAGTAGTTATATTCTGGTACATAGGGGGCAGTATTATAGTAGTTATATTCTGGTACATAGGGGGCAGTATTATAGTAGTTATTCTTGTACATAGGGACCAGTATTATAGTAGTTATATTCTTGTACATAGGGGGCAGTATTATAGTAGTTATATTCTGGTACATAGGGGGCAGTATTATAGTAGTTATTCTTGTACATAGGGGCAGTATTATAGTAGTTATATTCTTGTACAGGGGGGGCAGTATTATAGTAGTTATATTCCTGTACATAGGGGCAGTATTATAGTAGTTATATTCCTGTACATAGGGGGCAGTATTATAGTAGTTATATTCTTGTACATAGGGGGCAGTATTATAGTAGTTATATTCCTGTACATAGGGGGCAGTATTATAGTAGTTATATTCTTGTACATAGGGGGCAGTATTATAGTAGTTATATTCTTGTACATAGGGGGCAGTATTAGAGTAGTTATATTCTTGTACATAGGGGGCAGTATTATAGTAGTTATATTCTTGTACATAGGGGGCAGTATTATAGTAGTTATATTCTGGTACATAGGGGGCAGTATTATAGTAGTTATATTCTGGTACATAGGGGGCAGTATTATAGTAGTTATTCTTGTACATAGGGACCAGTATTATAGTAGTTATATTCTTGTACATAGGGGGCAGTATTATAGTAGTTATATTCTGGTACATAGGGGGCAGTATTATAGTAGTTATTCTTGTACATAGGGGCAGTATTATAGTAGTTATATTCTTGTACAGGGGGGGCAGTATTATAGTAGTTATATTCCTGTACATAGGGGCAGTATTATAGTAGTTATATTCCTGTACATAGGGGGCAGTATTATAGTAGTTATATTCTTGTACATAGGGGGCAGTATTATAGTAGTTATATTCTTGTACATAGGGGGCAGTATTAGAGTAGTTATATTCTTGTACATAGGGGGCAGTATTATAGTAGTTATATTCTTGTACATAGGGGGCAGTATTAGAGTAGTTATATTCTTGTACATAGGGGGCAGTATTATAGTAGTTATATTCCTGTACATAGGGGCAGTATTATAGTAGTTATATTCTTGTACATAGGGGGCAGTATTATAGTAGTTATATTCTTGTACACAGGGGGCAGTATTATAGTAGTTATATGCTTGTACATAGGGGGCAGTATTATAGTAGTTATATTCTTGTACATAAGGGGTAGTATTATAGTAGTTATATTCTTGTACATAGGGGGCAGTATTATAGTAGTTATATTCCTGTACATAGGGGGTAGTATTATAGTAGTTATATTCTTGTACATAGGGGGCAGTATTATAGTAGTTATATTCTTGTACATAGGGGGCAGTATTATAGTAGTTATATTCTTGTACATAGGGGGCAGTATTATAGTAGTTATATTCCTGTACATAGGGGCAGTATTACAGTAGTTATATTCTTGTACATAGGGGGCAGTATTATAGTAGTTATATTCCTGTACATAGGGGGCAGTATTATAGTAGTTATATTCTTGTACATAGGGGGCAGTATTATAGTAGTTATATTCCTGTACATAGGGGGCAGTATTATAGTAGTTATATTCTTGTACATAGGGGGCAGTATTATAGTAGTTATATTCCTGTACATAGGGGGCAGTATTATAGTAGTTATATTCTTGTACATAGGGGGCAGTATTATAGTAGTTATATTCCTGTACATAGGGGGTAGTATTATAGTAGTTATATTCTTGTACATAGGGGGCAGTATTATAGTAGTTATATTCTTGTACATAGGGGACAGTATTATAGCAGTTATATTCTTGTACATAGGGGACAGTATTATAGCAGTTATATTCTTGTACATAGGGGGCAGTATTATAGTAGTTATATTCCTGTACATAGGGGGCAGTATTATAGTAGTTATATTCCTGTACATAAGGGGCAGTATTATAGTAGTTATATGCTTGTACATAGGGGGCAGTATTATAGTAGTTATATGCTTGTACATAGGGGGCAGTATTATAGTAGTTATATTCTTGTACATAGGGGGCAGTATTATGGTAGTTATATTCTTGAACATAGGGGGCAGTATTATAGTAGTTAGTAGTTATATTCTTGTACATAGGGGGCAGTATTATAGTAGTTATATTCTTGTACATAGGGGGCAGTATTATAGTAGTTATATTCCTGTACATAGGGGCAGTATTATAGTAGTTATATTCTTGTACATAGGGGGCAGTATTATAGTAGTTATATTCTTGTACACAGGGGGCAGTATTATAGTAGTTATATTCCTGTACATAGGGGGCAGTATTATAGTAGTTATATTCTTGTACATAAGGGGTAGTATTATAGTAGTTATATTCTTGTACATAGGGGGCAGTATTATAGTAGTTATATTCCTGTACATAGGGGGTAGTATTATAGTAGTTATATTCTTGTACATAGGGGGCAGTATTATAGTAGTTATATTCTTGTACATAGGGGGCAGTATTATAGTAGTTATATTCTTGTACATAGGGGGCAGTATGATAGTAGTTATATTCCTGTACATAGGGGCAGTATTATAGTAGTTATATTCTTGTACATAGGGGGCAGTATTATAGTAGTTATATTCCTGTACATAGGGGGCAGTATTATGGTAGTTATATTCTTGTACATACGGGGCAGTATTATAGTAGTTATATTCCTGTACATAGGGGGCAGTATTATAGTAGTTATATTCTTGTACATAGGGGGCAGTATTATAGTAGTTATATTCCTGTACATAGGGGGTAGTATTATAGTAGTTATATTCTTGTACATAGGGGGCAGTATTATAGTAGTTATATTCTTGTACATAGGGGACAGTATTATAGCAGTTATATTCTTGTACATAGGGGGCAGTATTATAGTAGTTATATTCTTGTACATAGGGGGCAGTATTATAGTAGTTATATTCTTGTACATAGGGGCATTATTATAGTAGTTATATTCCTGTACATAGGGGGCAGTATTATAGTAGTTATATTCCTGTACATAGGGGGCAGTATTATAGTAGTTATATTCCTGTACATAAGGGGCAGTATTATAGTAGTTATATGCTTGTACATAGGGGGCAGTATTATAGTAGTTATATGCTTGTACATAGGGGGCAGTATTATAGTAGTTATATGCTTGTACATAGGGGGCAGTATTATGGTAGTTATATTCTTGAACATAGGGGGCAGTATTATAGTAAGTAGTTATATTCTTGTACATAGGGGGCAGTATTATAGTAGTTATATTCTTGTACATGGGGGGTAGTATTATAGTAGTTATATTCTTGTACATAGGGGGCAGTATTATAGTAGTTATATTCCTGTACATAGGGGGCAGTATTATAGTAGTTATATTCCTGTACATAGGGGGCAGTATTATAGTGGTTATATTCCTGTACATAGGGGGCAGTATTATAGTAGTTATATTCTTGTACATAGGAGGCAGTATTATAGTAGTTATATTCCTGTACATAGGAGGCAGTATTATAGTAGTTATATTCCTGTACATAGGGGGCAGTATTATAGTAGTTATATTCCTGTACATAGGGGGCAGTATTATAGTAGTTATATTCCTGTACATAGGGGGCAGTATTATAGTAGTTATATTCTTGTACATGGGGGGTAGTATTATAGTAGTTATATTCCTGTACATAGGGGGGCAGTATTATAGTAGTTATATTCCTGTACATAGGGGGCAGTATTATAGTAGTTATATTCTTGTACATAGGGGGCAGTATTATAGTAGTTATATTCTTGTACATAGGGGGCAGTATTATAGTAGTTATATTCCTGTACATAGGGGGCAGTATTATACACGGTGGTATGGCATAGCCTGTGACATTACTAACATCTCATCTTCTTCCGCAGGTGACGTTCACAAAGCGTAAGTTCGGCCTGATGAAGAAGGCCTATGAGCTCAGCGTCCTGTGTGACTGTGAGATTGCTCTCATCATCTTCAACCACACCAACAAACTGTTTCAGTACGCCAGCACCGACATGGACAAAGTGTTACTGAAATACACAGAGTACAACGAGCCCCACGAGAGTCGGACTAATGCAGACATTATAGAGGTGAGCATCTGAGCCGTCAAGAAAAAAAGGGGGAATAGTGAGAATCTGCCTTTGTATAAATGGGCTCTAGGAGTTGTTTCTAAAGTGGTTACACAGGTCATGTTATTCAATAATACTGCATCAACCAAACATTTGTACTGAAAAGGAAACCTACACCTGAACGGGACCTTTTACCTCATTGACATCATGTGGGAATTTACAGGGAAAGTTGGTGGCACTGGAAGAGGTTAATAATTTCCAGGCTAGATCACTTTATGGCCGTTCGGCCTTTGTTCTATGGCGTCAGCTTGTGGTGACGATACTTTCTCTGAGGTAACTTGGAAAAGACCATGAACAATCCTGAATCCAGACTAGGCCGAGCCGGTCCATTAACGCCGATAGCGGCCATTTTGTATGTTATCAGGGCAGCCTTTTAGAGCTGATAGGACGACACCTCTGCCCCCCCTGGGGCTATCGCCTGCGAGGCGTTTAAGAGCTTTAGCTGCTATTGTAATGATAAGGAAGGTCCCGGCCTTATCTGCCTGATAACCGGGCGATTACAAGGAAGCTCGATGTCGTCTTGCCTTATATAGCAAGATGGGAAATTACCATGTGGGGGTGGGTGAGGGGTATCCCTGAGGTGTTTTCATTTCTATCGAAATTTTCAGGAATCTTTCATTAGACACCCATATTTTTTCAGCTGTAAATACTTTTCACCACAGGGCTCCGGCGGCCATTTTGGTATCTGTGACAGAAAATGTGCAGCCATAACAAATTTTTCTGGAATTACAAATTCTGGGTACAAGTGCCGCCATTTTGTACATTTACTATGACCACATAATTTTTGGATATTTTGTGAACTTTTATTAAGATTCAGTACTAGAACGAAGTTCCTAAATCTTGTCAGGTCACACTGAGCCAATATGGTGGTCCGTATTTACACTCCATCTTTGAAGGTTCCCTTGGTCCCCCATCTTTGAAAGAACCAAGGGTAATTATTAGAAATGTCAGCATGTCCCTGGCCGTAACCATAGCTACTGTTTACCCTGTTGCCATAATTTTTCTTTCAAAGTTATACAACTTTATTTATAAAATGAGCAATTTTTGAAAATGATTAAAGGAGAGGGAAGGCCCCTAGTAAAAATAAAAAATTAATTCAGCTTAACGGGACAACATGGTATATAGCAGACCCCCTGCTGACTCTGTGACACCCGACATGGGTTAGGGATCGATTCCTCGGGAGGGATCACATCTCAAGGAGCTCAGCTGTTTTCTTGTGTGACTTAAGGCTTCGGTGTTGGTGGCAGAAGTCACAGGATCTCTCTTGATGGATGTACAGTCCTTAGTGTGTGGTGAAGCGAAAATGGAGGGAGTGATGTCATGGATACTGGATATCCAGTGCTATTAGGCATCCCCCTCCGGAGCAACCAATCAAACTGCAGATATCATTTTTAAAATCTCTGCTACATGATGATTGGTCACTACGGACAACAAAGACCGCTCAAGTGTGTGGTTTACATGAATGTTAACACTTCCTGTCTCGGTTCTTCAATAAACTTTATCTGTAAGGTCTGAGTGACACAAATGACTACTGTCTCAGGTAATAAAAATCTTGTGTTTTCAAAGAGCTGGAAGTGATCAGTGTGACGTCGCAATGCAAAAAGAAAGACACAAGAGGCTTTGCCCTTGTAACTACCGTACTGTGTTCCAGAAATATATTTCCATCTCCAGAGCTCAGAGAGGCCAAAACTTTGCATAAAGACCTCAAATTGTCTGACTCACTGGAATAGATGATATCAGATGGGACTTCTAGGGAAGAACGGAGAGAAATAAGACATGGGAGCATTCCTGAACTATGCATTTCTATAGGGGGCAGTATTATAGTAGTTATATTGTTGTACATAGGGGGCAGTATTATAGTAGTTATATTGTTGTACATAGGGGGCAGTATTATAGTAGTTATATTCTTGTACATAGGGGGCAGTATTATAGTAGTTATATTCTTGTACATAGAGGACAGTATTATAGTAGTTATATTGTTGTACATAAGGGGCAGTATTATAGTAGTTGTAGTCTTGTACATAGGGGGCAGTATTATAGTAGTTATATTCCTGTACATAGGGGGCAGTATTATAGTAGTTATATTCTTGTACATAGGGGACAGTATTATAGTAGTTATATTCTTGTACATAGAGGAGCAGTATTATAGTAGTTATATTCCTGTACATAGGGGCAGTATAATAGTAGTTATATTCTTGTACATAGGGGGCAGTATTATAGTAGTTATATTCTTGTGCATAGGGGCAGTATAATAGTAGTTATATTCTTGTACATAGAGGGCAGTATTATAGTAGTTATATTCTTGTACATAGGGGCAGTATAATAGTAGTTATATTCTAGTGCATAGGGGGCAGTATTATAGTAGTTATATTCCTGTACATAGGGGCAGTATAATAGTAGTTATATTCTTGTACATAGGGGGCAGTATTATAGTAGTTATATTCTTGTACATAGGGGCAGTATAATAGTAGTTATATTCTTGTACATAGAGGGCAGTATTATAGTAGTTATATTCCTGTACATAGGGGGCAGTATTATAGTAGTTATATTCTTGTACATAGGGGCAGTATTATAGTAGTTATATTCCTGTACATAGGGGGCAGTATTATAGTAGTTATATTCCTGTACATAGGGGCAGTATTATAGTAGTTATATTCTTGTACATAGGGGCAGTATTATGGTAGTTATATTCTTGTACATAGGGGGCAGTATTATAGTAGTTATATTCCTGTACATAGGGGGCAGTATTATAGTAGTTATATTCTTGTACATAGGGGGCAGTATTATAGTAGTTATATTCTTGTACATAGGGGGCAGTATTATAGTAGTTATATTCCTGTACATAGGGGGCAGTATTATAGTAGTTTTGTTCTTGTACATGGGGGCAGTATTATAGTAGTTTTGTTCTTGTACATGGCGGCAGTAAAGAAGATTTAGGCATAAATTTAGCTGGAAGTGCTTGCAGATAGAAGTTGAACTCCTCTATGGATTCTTTCTTCCAGGCAGAGACAGTTCTAGCTTGATTTTGGATGCTGTAATCACAGGGTTAAGCCTATGCTCTAAACTTCTAGAAGGTGGTTGTTTAGTGGGTGGATCTGTATTCACCCTTGCAGTCCCGGCATCTGGCAGTGAATCAGTGGGATCGTGTGTGTGTGTGCAATCATCACCCCCCCACCATCCCTTTCCACAGTCGACACCAACATATAAAGCAGCCCTTTGCTCCGCTCCCTCAGCAGTAATTGCCTCCTACAATTCTTCTTACTCACTGCATTTTCAATGTCTCATTATATACATATGGCAGCCTTCACTTCCCCGCTGCAAGATTAAAGGGAGCAGGCGCTTATTACTTGAGGAGGGCGGACTCCAACTCATATTTAAATAATACTAACGCCGAAACTCTCAGAAGGCCCCAAAATGATCAAACATAACATTTTAGCTCTATTAGTCTGAGCTGTGGGCGGAATATTGTTTACTAGCTGCGCCTGTTTATGGAAAAATAGCAGCACTCCTCAGAGATTTCATATATTGGTATGGGGCAAGTCCTTGCTTGGATTATTGGAAGGCTCCCCAGTCAATGTAGGAAGGCCCACAGTATCACCCAGGTGGGCTGGGAAGATTTGGAGAACTAGTTGTATAATGTGTGATGGATGTAGACTTTGAAAATCCCTAGGTAGTAGAACTATCATCTACAGTTTTTATCTCGAAGGCTATACACTACATTTTCAAAATGGCCGCCTCTTCTTGCATGTTTGAGTCTCTTTCACCATTAAGGGGTGGGGTTTCATTCCCGGCTCGACGCACCTGTCCTTAACGGGTTAATTGAGTGTTATATGGGACTGAGGTGAGATTCTCGGTTATGAGGGTGCCGCTGTTTAATTAGCACCATCCTGCTCTTCCTCGGGCACATTTCTGAAGAGTTCCCGTTTTAAAAAGTCAGACCGACGATGAAGACATGCAGGTGTCTGTATGAGCAAGTGTGAACCAGAGGGGTGTGGGAGTGTTGGTGAAGGGAGCAGCAAGAGGCGTCGGGGATTTTTGTGGTGGAGTAACGGAGGTATATTACCCACAACCTCTGCTCCTGGTATCAAGTCTATTGTAGAGTCCAAGTTTTGATCCTAATAAGGTGATTAGAAATTAGTATAAAACTGAGCCCTTCCTCCTAATGTATCTTCTCGCTGGAATTCGAGGGTTGATGTGTCAGTAGAGTAGATGAAATCTGAACTTGGCTTAATCTTTGGATGACACGTTTTGAAAAGCTGTCGATGAAGGTCTAGCTTTGTTTGGTAAATAGGTGAAAACTTGGTCTAAAATCTTGATCAACCGATCCTATGACCCATGGAATTTCCATGCACCTTCTGAAGTTCTACTGTCAAAAACCCAAATTGGTAAAACCATAAGTGGCTTAGTAGCATTGATTTCTTCTATGGTCCCGTCAGTACTGTGGTTTGTCTGTCGAGAAAGGCCATGTTTTCTTGAGTTATGAACTTAAAAACTTGACCTAAAATCTTGATGTACAGATCCTTGTCGTATGAATTTGTAGAACTTGTGGCCCTGCTTGCTCTAGACATGTTCTATAATCATTACTGTATTGCGTTGTTTTTGACGTTGGGCAATAAAGGTCCGAAATAGAAAACATTATGTCTTCAAATCATGATCTTACAGACCTCCTGCTTCATGGGAATTTTTGAAAAACCCAAAACTGTAGAACCCCAAGTGACTGGTTGACATCAATCTTTTCAATGATGGTAGAGATATCTTCAGTGTGTCATGATTCTAAAGAAGGCCTCGTTATGAGCTGAAAACTTGGCCTAAAATCTTCATCTACATGTCTCGTGGAAATTCTTTAGGGAATTTTTAGTATGATGTCTCCTGCGATTGGTATGGTACTATAGTTCAGTGATTTTCCTCGGCAGGGGTTTGACATTGAGAGAGGACCACCAACTGTGAGAAATGGAGTAGCTCGAGGCCAAGCTGAAGGATCCATGGTTTCAGGAGTTATGGCTGTTTGTTGAGGTATATGGTCTTGTGTCGTCTTTGATAAACTTAGTGAGCTAGAGAATTTTAAGTTTCGAAATACAAGAACCGATCCCCGTAAAAAGGCGATCGCCGATGGTTTTAGGTGATTCTGGAGATTCAAAGCTTCATTTTTTCACTCTCTGAAGCCTCCAAGGTGATGGAGAGAGTTTTGAATGTCATGGTCTGACCTTTCTTGTGTCACTTTATCTGCACAGTGCCTCCTCCCCCCCTTTGGCTCAGACCCTGCGATTGCCAGGAGGTATCTTTGAACAAAGTTTGGCAGCAGTGGGGTTAATTCCAGCTGTACCCTGCCAGAATCATCTTATCTTCATTTCTTTTTCATGAGGAGACGCGTTTATCAGCGCCGCATGTAGTCGGCCTGCTGAAATCACAGCACTAAGAGCAGAGTCTGGGCCCTAGACACATCTGGAGGATCTAATGGTCCATCCAACATTTCGAGAAGATGTAGATTAGCCTATCCTTTAGATAATCTGTTCTGTTGTGTAATTTATCAGAGCTGGACACATCTTGTCGCAATGGCTGCCTCCACTTTCTGACCTAGTCTGTCTTGGGCTGCTCTTCTCCACAAGCGGTGCCCCCCATCTAATCACAGCCGAAATCTTTTCAGTGGAGCTGAGCTTCCAGACTTTAGCCTTGATTTTTTTTAGAGAAGATTTTCTTTAAGGGGAAATGTTTTTTTTGTCAAGTTTTATACAACTAAACTAATGGGTCATGTGGTCTAAGCTTGAGCCTGGAGTCCCTTCCTGTTAGGCAGGAAGTCCAGACCTCATGGGAGGAGCTAATTTATTTCGGCCTATCGGCTTCCACCAATTTAGCATTATTAGGGTACCTGAATTGGCTAAATTTTTGTAACCTGGACAAGTTGATCCCTTTCCCTCTCATCTTTTGCTTCCAAGATAAACCCAACCCAAAGAAGAGTTCGGGATCCCTCCCACACACAAAAAATTATAGAAGACATCATAAATAGTGTAAAAATATGAATCTACGTGACAAATAGCGCAACATTTTTTTTGCCTCTGTTTTAGACATCAGGTCCCCAACCCCCTGTTGTACTAAGCACCAGAGTGAACACGCAGTGCTTTCCCTCCTCGTAGCTTTGCTGAGCAGCCTGTGGTTTTTCAGGCCAGTTATAACGTAACTAAATAGCATTAATAAAATTTGCGGTTAACCGGCGCCGCCACCCCACTCCACCCCCTGATTCTTTAACTCCAAACTGCACTCAGAATTTTATAAGAAATACATTTATCACTGCAGCTGATAATCTCTCACTTGTCAGCACTATTCTGTCACACGGCCAATAATTTCAAACCATCCACCCGCTGCGGCCATTGGTCAGGGAGATATTTTTGGATTCTTATGATAAAAATGAAATTATGGCTATAAATCTGGAAAAAATTATAGGATTTGTTCAGTGAGGCCTAATATTACTACTACACCTGGATCTAACTCATGGGACCTGTAGTCCTATAGTGATGATAATAATAAGTAATACAGGATGTAACTCAGGATCAGTACAGGATAAGTAATGTCATGTATGTACACAGTGACTGCACCAGCAGCAGAATAGTGAGTGCAGCTCTGGAGTATAATACAGGATGTAACTCAGGATCAGTACAGTATAAGTAATGTCATGTATGTACACAGTGACTGCACCAGCAGCAGAATAGTGAGTGCAGCTCTGGAGTATAATACAGGATGTAACTCAGGATCAGTACAGGATAAGTAATGTCATGTATGTACACAGTGACTGCACCAGTAGCAGAATAGTGAGTGCAGCTCTGGCGTATAATACAGGATGTAACTCAGGATCAGTACAGGATAAGTAATGTCATGTATGTACACAGTGACTGTACCAGCAGCAGAATAGTGAGTGCAGCTCTGGCGTATAATACAGGATGTAACTCAGGATCAGTACAGGATAAGTAATGTCATGTATGTACACAGTGACTGCACCAGCAGCAGAATAGTGAGTGCAGCTCTGGAGTATAATACAGGATGTAACTCAGGATCAGTACAGGATAAGTAATGTCATGTATGTACACAGTGACTGTACCAGCAGCAGAATAGTGAGTGCAGCTCTGGGGTATAATACAGGATGTAACTCAGGATCAGTACAGGATAAGTAATGTCATGTATGTACACAGTGACTGTACCAGCAGCAGAATAGTGAGTGCAGCTCTGGCGTATAATACAGGATGTAACTCAGGATCAGTACAGGATAAGTAATGTCATGTATGTACACAGTGACTGCACCAGCAGCAGAATAGTGAGTGCAGCTCTGGGGTATAATACAGGATGTAACTCAGGATCAGTACAGGATAAGTAATGTCATGTATGTACACAGTGACTGCACCAGCAGCAGAATAGTGAGTGCAGCTCTGGAGTATAATACAGGATGTAACTCAGGATCAGTACAGGATAAGTAATGTCATGTATGTACACAGTGACTGCACCAGCAGCAGAATAGTGAGTGCAGCTCTGGAGTATAATACAGGATGTAACTCAGGATCAGTACAGGATAAGTAATGTCATGTATGTACACAGTGACTGCACCAGCAGCAGAATAGTGAGTGCAGCTCTGGGGTATAATACAGGATTTAACTCAGGATCAGTACAGGATAAGTAATGTCATGTATGTACACAGTGACTGCAGCAGCAGCAGAATAGTGAGCGCAGCTCTTGGGTATAATACAGAATGTAACTCAGGATCAGTACAGGATAAGTAATGTCATGTATGTACACAGTGACTGCACCAGCAGCAGAATAGTGAGTGCAGCTCTGGGGTATAATACACGATGTAACTCAGGATCAGTACAGGATAAGTAATGTCATGTATGTACACAGTGACTGCAGCAGCAGCAGAATAGTGAGTGCAGCTCTGGAGTATAATACAGGATGTAACTCAGGATCAGTACAGGATAAGTAATGTCATGTATGTACACAGTGACTGCACCAGCAGCAGAATAGTGAGTGCAGCTCTGGAGTATAATACAGGATGTAACTCAGGATCAGTACAGGATAAGTAATGTCATGTATGTACACAGTGACTGCACCAGCAGCAGAATAGTGAGTGCAGCTCTGGGGTATAATACAGGATTTAACTCAGGATCAGTACAGGATAAGTAATGTCATGTATGTACACAGTGACTGCAGCAGCAGCAGAATAGTGAGCGCAGCTCTTGGGTATAATACAGAATGTAACTCAGGATCAGTACAGGATAAGTAATGTCATGTATGTGCACAGTGACTGCACCAGCAGCAGAATAGTGAGTGTAGCTCTGTGGTATAATACAGGATGTAACTCAGGATCAGTACAGGATAAGTAATGTCATGTATGTACACAGTGACTGCAGCAGCAGCAGAATAGTGAGTGCAGCTCTGGAGTATAATACAGGATGTAACTCAGGATCAGTGCAGGATAAGTAATGTCATGTATGTACACAGTGACTGCACCAGCAGAATAGTGAGTGCAGCTCTGGGGTATAATACAGGATGTAACTCAGGATCAGTACAGGATAAGTAATGTCATGTATGTACACAGTGACTGCTGCAGCAGCAGAATAGTGAGTGCAGCTCTGGGGTATAATACAGGATGTAACTCAGGATCAGTACAGGATAAGTAATGTCATGTATGTACACAGTGACTGCACCAGAAGCAGAATAGTGAGTGCAGCTGTGGGGTATAATACATGATGTAACTCAGGATCAGTACAGGATAAGTAATGTCATGTATGTACACAGTGACTGCACCAGCAGCAGAATAGTGAGTGCAGCTGTGGGGTATAATACATGATGTAACTCAGGATCAGTACAGGATAAGTAATGTCATGTATGTACACAGTGACTGCACCAGCAGCAGAATAGTGACTGCAGCTCTGGAGTATAATACAGGATGTAACTCAGGATCAGTACAGGATAAGTAATGTCATGTATGTACACAGTGACTGCACCAGCAGCAGAATAGTGAGTGCAGCTCTGGAGTATAATACAGGATGTAACTCAGGATCAGTACAGGATAAGTAATGTCATGTATGTACACAGTGACTGCACCAGCAGCAGAATAGTGAGTGCAGCTCTGGAGTATAATACAGGATGTAACTCAGGATCAGTACAGGATAAGTAATGTCATGTATGTACACAGTGACTGCACCAGCAGCAGAATAGTGAGTGCAGCTCTGGGGTATAATACAGGATGTAACTCAGGATCAGTACAGGATAAGTAATGTCATGTATGTACACAGTGACTGCACCAGCAGCAGAATAGTGAGTGCAGCTTACAAGTAATACATGTGCAGGGTTACTCTGCTTCCTATATGTAAAATAGTGCTTGGAGTTGAACATACATTTTAACATCATTTAACTTTTAGGATTTCCTCTCCTCTCTGTGGTTTGGTGTTTGCTTGAACCTGCTTGGAAGTCTCAGTCCTAAGTAGTTTAGAAGTGAGCGAGTGCACGCGGGGCTGCCGGCCGAGCACATGGCGGCTTGTCACCTGAGAGACTTCCTTAGTGCTGTTCTTATGCCTTCAGCAGATGTCCCAGGCCCATATGGCCGACGTGCTTGCTGTGCGCTTATGCGGCTGAAATGAGAAAATATGTGCACTTTGCAGTCTGTTGTGAATCTCAGCTGTTCCGATTGTTTGGACGCTATATATAGCTGGTGTCGGGATCCCTGCTGCCCCTTTAAGTCCTTATCTGCAGTAGAGGTCAGCGCCATAAAGTGCTTCCTCAAGTAAAAACGGTTCGAAAGCTGTGACACATCCAAAATGGCTGCCATTATGTCTCCACTATAGATATACCACTGCATGGCCGTTTAGGCACCTGGGAAAGCTGGGTGGAGACCGTTGTTTTAACAACATTAACATCCCCCTTTATTCTTGATATTCACAGGGAATATTGGGCATAGAGCGCAGCAAGAAAAAAATGTTTTGATGTGTCCGCCAGAAACTTTTCACTTTGAGCCTGAGTACATCCTGCCCAGATGCCCAGACACAGAAAGGCAGGATCTTGGTATCCTAAGTGCACATGAGGCGAGCCGAGCACCCGCTCATAAAATCCTAAATGCATTTAATCGCCATTTGCACTCTACTTAAATGCTGGGTCACAAGCATCAGGAAACCATTAGACGATTTTAAGAGATTCCATGACTGCCATTTAACGTTGGCATTGCCAGAGCGCCCTATAAATTCTTATCCTGTAGAGCCCCCTACATGCCAGGAGGGGAGAGCGGTGCCGCAGCATCTTCCTATAAGGACACAGAGAGATGGCGACGTCGCCCAAGGGAGAATAACTCCCTAAAATTGGTTTCCGATCTAAGAAAAGCTGGGTGACATTACAGTGTTGAAGCTTTGGATATCTGCTCAGTAGCTGCCAGTATTACCCCACTTCATACCCATGTTCTGTATGGTCTTCGGACCCTACAATATATCAAATCTGCTCAGTTTTACATATACGTGTCAGAATAATGTTTTCTTTTCCTTGCTACTCGCTCAGTAGGTGGTAGTGTTAATTTTTTACTTCATATATTTCCTTTCTAAAGTTTTTTTGGGTTCCTGGTACAGCTTAGAGACAACCAATATGGCTTCCCTCACTATTCAATATGTCGTATCCGCTTGTTTTTACACTTAATTTCTTGTCAACTTATCTTTTTTTTCTTGGCTACTCGCTCAGTAGGTGTCAGTGTTAATTTTTTACTTCATATATTATCGAAATTTCCCTTCTAACGTTTTTTGGGTTCCTAATAAAGCTTAGAGACAGCCAATATGGCTTCCCACACTATTGAATATGCCATACATGCTTGTTTTTACACTTAATTTCTTGCCAGCTTATCTTTTTTTCATGGCTACTCGCTCAGTAGTTGTCAGTGTAAATTTTTTGCCTCATAAATTACCGTTGTTTGGGTTCCAAATAGGCAACGCCAATACAGCTACCCCTGCTATTCTTTTATGTCTTTTTAATTTATTTCTTGTCAGGATTTTTCTTTTTCCTTTGCTATTCATTCTGTAGGTGGCAGTGTTCATTTTTTTTTACCTCATATTTTGCATATATTTTCCACCTAAAGTTATTTAGGGTTCCAGGTAAAGCTTAGCAACGCCAATATGGCTTCCTCTACTATTCAGTATGTCAGATCTTCTTGTTGTTTTTTTAAAAATTTATTTCTTGTCACGATTTTTCTTTTTCATAATAGCTCCATCATATTCTGTACGCTTTACAGAGCATGTGGGACATATACAAATAAAATAAGACCATACAGAGTAAAATCATGATCATATGGAAAGAATAGGAATGTGGGCCCTGCTCTTGCTCTTGGCTACTCGCTCAAAAGGTGGTGGTGTTAATATTTTACCTCATATATTACCTTTCCCTTCCTAGGTTATTTGGATAGAGCTTAGTGAAACTTAGAGACCACCAATATGGCTTCCTCATTATTTAGTATGTTGTATCTGCTTGTTTTTTTGTTTGTTTTTTTATTTATTTCCTGTCAGGCTTTTCCTTTTTTTCTTGGTTACTCACTTTGTAGTTGGCCGCGTTTTGTTTTTTTTACCTCATATATTACCTATATTTGCAATCTACAGTTATTTTGTTCCAGGTAAAGCTAAACAAGGCCACTAGGGCTTCCCTTACTATTAAATCTGTCTGGCTTGATCATTTTTTAAAAATATCTTCTTCGCTACTTACTCAGTAGGTGGCCCTGCTCATTTATTACCTCATAAACATGCATATCTAACCCTAAATTTTCCGAAATTGTCCATTGACTCGTTAGCGTTGACCAGTGTAAGCAGCGGGCATTAGACATGCGTCTCATCGCTACCGACTGTCGAGTGTTTATTTTGAGACATGTAAAAATAGCCAGATTTACAGAATAAAAGAAGCCGACAGCTGCAGGGTAATTTTTTTTCCCCATATAGCAAACGGCGTAAAAATTCGTAGCAATTATATATCTTGTTCCAACCAGGACGTTCTGCTGAGGCAGCACCAAGACGGTCGAAATTATTTTTTTTATGGTCTGTCACCGGTGTTGGAGGAGATGCATGCCTGACTCATGCTTTATGTATAGGAGAAGCAGTAAAGCGTAACCACCCAGAGGGGATCGTATCCAAAATATCCCTCAGTGGAAAGGCCATCCAACAATTTCACAAAACCCCCTCTATTGAAGGTATAGGTGCAGTTTAACTCAGTCATTATATTATATACATATATAATTTGTGTATATATACTGTGTGTGTATATAATGCAACAATGAGGCTTGTGGAAACAGGTGGAAAATGTTGACTTTTGTCCCAACTGCCTGACTTTTTTTTTTTGTCTGAGGGGGTTATTATGTACAGGTTCAAGGGCTCCTTTATAGGTATATATCTCACCTGTCCAGTTCACCCATTTGTAGTATTGTGATCTGTGTTAGATTGGGCCGTGCAAAATTTTGCTCTCAGAAAAGGGGTCATATTTCTAGTCTTCCTCCTTTCCCACCATTTGAAGAGTTTCAGAGCTGAGTTTCTCCTGGTTGTGATTTCAGACATTAAGAAAGAAAGGTTTTAACGGGTGTGACAGCCCTGAACCCGATGGGGATGACTCCATTGACCAGAGCCCTCTAATGGAAGACAAATATCGCAAAGCCAGTGAAGACTTGGATATTCTATTCAAACGCTATGGTGTAAGTACCCGGCCACTGTCAACCACTCTTCATCTCTCTTCTTCTTTCTCTCTTTTTTTCCCTTTTTTTTGTCTGTTATTTGTACCCATCACCATCCCTGAAAAAAAAAAAAAAAAAATCTGAAAAAAAATGATAAAAAAACCCCCAAACCCCACCCCGGACTGAAAAAAAACCAGGCGCTGAACAAGAAGCACAGGGAGTACGAGAGCCCAGACGCGGACGAGGTGTTTGCGCTGACTCCGCAGACGGAAGAGAAATATAAAAAGATTGACGAGGAGTTTGATAAAATGATGCAGAGTTATAGACTCGCAGTGAGTACCGCGGGGGAGGGAGCCACAGGCCAAGGCAGCACTGCATGTTCTCAGATTTTGCGCTAACCATCATGGCGGCTGCACCAACGTTGACAACTAGTTTGGTTTTCTAGTCAGTCAGGAGTCAAAACCTTCTTCACGTAGATGGCTATAGGTGATAATCTAGGCCAGTGATGGCAAACCTTTTAGACACCGAGTGCCCAAACTACAACCAAAACCCACGTATTTTTAGCAAAGTTTAAGCAGTAACTTATTACTCCCTGCTCTGTCACAGGTTTAAATTGTATAGGCACCTGAGGACACCAATACAGTACAAAGAAGGAGAACAAGCTTTGGTTATCATGGTAGCTTCCTTCTAGGGTCCTGGGCTGCCTTGGACTGCAAGAGTCCTTGAGTCCTGTCTGGCGAACCCTGCACTGGGGTGATGGCACGGGTGCCCATAGAGAGGGCTCTGAGTGCCACCTCTGGCACCCGTGCCATAGGTTTGCCACCACTGACCTAGGCCATAGGTAATAACATGAAGCCATTTTGTGTTGTGGCTAACCCTAGCCGAATGTAAACCAAATGGTGAAATCTATGGAAAGTCAGTGATGATGGAGTGAAACCTATTTTAAGCCACAATGTACCTACCAGGACCATATGTCATAGGTCACCCAGAAGCCTAAAATATTTTGACCAGTTCTCGTAAAGGAGCATTCCGATATCAAGAGTGATATGTGATAGGGCCGCCATTAGAGATGGTTATCCAGCTTTTCTTGATTCCTTCAGGCCATAACACAACAATGCCGACATCAAATAATAACACAGAGTCACACTGAGAGCAAATTGAACAGTGTATAGGAAACCTCATGCATACAAGTCGCCAGCCACACTATAGTACCAAGAACCTGAAGTGCTGTTTCATGTACATATCAAACCAAACCCCCTCCCCCCCATCTTTTAGGGTAGGCTGGGAGCTTTCATGTACCCTTATCCTGGAGCTGTAGGGTTAGGAGTAATGGGGTGTACGCTTGCATGGCTCTGCTTATTTGGCCTTGGTTACCTCACAAAATGAACAGATCTACAGCAGTCTTAGCCACCATTACCTTCACACAAGTCGGCCATTTTGTTACAGAATCCAGTATTGGGCCTGTAGCATCTTGGAGCCTGAAGTATTTGATAGTTTACAACCATAGCTATCGGGTTTGCTTCTGTTAAATAACAGAGGTTTCTAAGCTTTGATACACCAGATTAAAGAGAAATAATGGTCTTCGATAAAATGGCCTCCATATTATCCATCCCTTGTTATTAACCCGTAACCTTTTGTCTCCTAATATTGTGTGTTGCTTTTCTTTCTGGCAGCTGAAAGTTTCTAACTGTTTTCTATCCATCCTTATGATAATTAACATCTTAACCGTAGAGCGGATGCTCACGCCATCTTGAATTTTTACCTCAGAGTATAAAATAGCAGCCTACAATCCAACGTGTGATGTCTGAGATGTCCTCCCCTACTCATAACGCATGAAATCTTTTGCAGTTGCTGTGATGATGATGATGATGATGCGGGGTGTGGGGGCGTAAATAACATCTCTTGTGCAGTAGATGCCACGTGTACCGGTTCATCGTATTGTAAATGATTTCTTATGTCGTATGAACCTGATGTAGGTGTGGGTACCGATGGCTGTTTTGAAACACGTGCAAGGGGCTACAACACCACTTTCTGGTGATCAGTTCTCTTACGTTCCCCTCTAACTCTGTTTTATGTCTTCAGTCCGCAGTTCCTGCGCCGAATTTCGCTATGCCAGTTACTGTACCTGTGACCAATCAGAATGCACTGCAGTTCAGCAACCCTGGGGGGTCTCTGGTCACACAGTCTCTGATGACGGCCTCGTTAACAGACCCCAGACTCTTGTCACCCCAGCCACCGACCCTACAGAGGAACACTGTATCTCCAGTGCTACCTCAGAGGCCAGCCAGTGCAGGTATGTGTATCCCAGGGTGCTAGGGTGGCCCAATGCCACATAGGTCAGTGCTTCACTTTACTCACCCACTGTCTTTGTATCTGTAGGAGCGATGCTCGGAGGAGACCTTAACAATTCTAACGGAACGTGTCCAAGCCCAGTAGGTGAGTGTGGCGCCGCTGATCCCTGTGTTATGCATTGTGGTTGGCCGTACAGCAGTACATGCTGGGAGCAGCATGTTCTTCACACTTTCCCACAGGATATCCCAGTGACAGGGCTATGTCTGTCTTTATGTTGTTTCGGGACCCTACCTGGGTGCTCCTGATGATCTGTTAACAAACTTGGGCCTTTTTTTTATGTCCCTGACTCATAAAACTAAATAACAGCCAGTTCTTGTAGGGTAAATAATTCTTCCTGAGACGTGGCGAATCCCGTTAAAGAAGACATAGCAGAAAAATTATACATAAAAAGCAAAAAAAAGACCAAGAATGTGAAAACCGTCTTTTAATATCTTACTCCTATATTGAGATATGATTGCTTGAAATGACAGGCCCAAAGCCTGAGTCTGCACTACTGTCGTTATGGAAGTCATGCATTCCCGACAACCAAACTCTACACTTCTATAATCTCTCAGTAGTGCTGCCTCAGGCTTTGGGCCTGTAAGTTCGAAAGATCAAATCCCGACACACGAAATATAATAAAAGATAATAGAAATCTGTTTCACATTTTTCTAGTACAGCGCAACCTGAAACTGATAAGGAAGGTTGTAGCATTCGCCAATAGCGCGCCAGTTCAGTATGAGGTAAAAATGTCTCATCTGAGTACATCCGCCATTATTACATACACTAGGCAGGTATATTAGGTATTGTCGAGGGGGTCTCACTGTGATAGCACAATCCCATGAGGAGTAATTTAAGAAGGAAGCTCGTACCGTCACCCCATCTGGACTGATAAACATCAAGTCTTTAGTACCTTGGGGGCCCCCGGGGGCCATAACTAATTATGTGACTGATGGGTGGGTAATTAGTAGGTCAGTACCCGTAATTAACGCAGCAATCTGGTGGAAAACCTGATGCGATGCCTCGGTATGAACAGCACGGCACTGTATATTTCATGTACTAGGCTTGTGCCATCAAAACAATATGGCCGCTTCACAGGTCACTGCGTAAATACTGGAGTCCTCTAACCATAGGTTGATGCGGCTAGTGACAATTCTCTCTCTGGACATGAAAAGGTTAACGCAGAAATAGCCCGTCTCACCAGACGGCCATTACACCTAATTACGCTGCCGCTTTGATTAATATGATTTCATTAGCGTTATTAGATTTGATACAGACCCGGGACAAACCCCTCCCCTGCACCCCCACCGCCACCGTCGGAGATGCCACGCCACTTTCACGGTGCTGTCTAAGGCGCTCAAGTCTTCTCTCCCTTTAATCGTCCCGGACATCAGTTCGGAGGTGATCCCCCACCCTCCCTCACAGATGTCATGTGAATTTCCACCGAATGTCGAGATGATAGAAAAATAATAAAAACAATGACATAAAATATCCGGCTGTAGCGGCAGCAGCCTGGTATCGATGTGCCACGGTGATTATATCAGCATTGTGTCACCCTATCTGAGCATTAGGGTGGGGGCAGGGGGTGTCCCGTTCCTCGTTTATGTTTCACTTTCAATATCTCCGTGCCCGTCGTCATTAAATCAATAGAAAAAAACTCCATTGTTGCCCATAGAAACGGGATCCGTTTTAGAAATTAGGGCCTAAAACATAACTAAACCTGTACAGGGAGTGTTGAGCAAAGTTTGTGCCCCCCATGTACGGGAGGCAGCGGGATCCCCGGTCTCCGGTCCCCGTCAGCTGTTGCAGATTCTGGCTCGTTCTATGAATGTCACCATTGACGTCACCCAGCATTCCTTGCATTCTTCCTGCCCGCTGCAGGAAACTGGAGTATGGCCAGGGAGGGACTGGAGGACCCTGCCGCAGCAGACACCTCATCTCTGTCACTAAAAACCCTTTAATAAATTTACGCAGCATTAAAATGTTAATTTATGTAAATAAAGTTTATTGAAAAATCAAGACATCGCTATTAATCACTATAAATATAAGGAGGCGGCCATCTTCCCAGGATATCGCGTTCGTTGGGACAGATTTGAGACGACCAATCACTGAGCAGCTTATGTCAGAAGTGAACACTGAGCCCTGATTGGTTTAAATAAATATTGTGGCTGCTGTCACACCTCAAAATCCATATAAAGCCATTTATTTATCTTTTCTTCTCAATCTTGCAGGCAACGGCTACATAAGCGCGCGAGCCTCTCCGGGCCTCATACCGGTATCGAACGGGAATACCCTGGGTAAAGTCATCCCAGCCAAATCTCCACCACCTCCATCCCAGAACAATCAGCTCGGAGCCAACAGCCGCAAACCAGACCTGCGCGTCATCACCTCACAGGGCGGCAAGGGGTTAATGCATCACTTGGTGAGTAGGCTTTAGAAGCAAACTAAAGTAGCCAATCACAGCACAGCTTTCATTTCGTATACTTCGGCAACGAAGGCCAGAACTACTTTGTCATAGAATAGAGAAAAGTTGGAGTATGGAGTTCCCCTTTAAATTTAAAGGGCAATTTTGTATATGTGTAAAATCAGTATGGTGCTATTGTTAGGACCCCTGCAAGGGCAAGAGGTGTGTATAAATGGGGTTGGCACCAAATTTTCGCTAGTAATGCAGAGAAAATAGTTGGAGTTGCCCTTTAAGTATATGTCTGCTGCTTCTACCATGGTCATTCTGGGCATCTTCTCCTGTGGGTACGTGATCAGTTTCCTTCCTGTCTAACCATCCACGTTTCTCTCTCTTTCTCTCTCCCTCTCTCTTTCACTTCTCTGCTTTTTGCATCCAGGCGGAGGATCAGCTGGAAATGGTGAGTGTTCTCGCTTTGCTTCGCTCTCATGGCTGCTTGTAAGTCCTTTGTCTGCTCTCTGGCGCCCCCTAGTAGCCTGGTCGTTATTGATGAGGTTTTGCGTGCCTCACACCTCCATGGTCCTGATACGTAAAAGCTTTATTGTCCGGAGAGATGGACACCATAATATTCCCATGCCAGTGATGGGGGGGTGTCACCAGCATTACATATAGCTTTTCCATTACACGTAGTCACGTGTTGTACAAGAGGGAGGGGGGACACTGGGATTTTGTCTGGAGGAAATAACCTTCCCCCGCCGCCTTTTTATTCACACCATGGATGTGTGACCTGTCCCATAGACCGCGGCTTGTGAGGATCGCAGAGCTATGAAAGCCTCATTGTCTGATCATCTGGGGGGGGGATGTGAGAGGGAAGGAAACTTCACAGCTCCGGCTTACTCCACAAAGGGAAAAACTGGCTGGGGGTGTGCGGGAGGTCAAGGAATTTCATCACTCTATATATTAGATGTATGTGTATATGGATCAGGGAACCCACTCCTGCATGGTATGCTGGGTAATCAGAATGTTCCTTATACTTTTTCATCAATTTTCGGTTCTGTTTCCCCCCCCTTCTCGACAGAACGCACAGCGGCTAGGCGGAGTCTCCCAAGCGGCTCACTCCTTAACCACACCGGTCGTTTCAGTGGCGACACCCAGTTTACTGTCACATCATGGACTGCCTTTCTCCGCCATGTCCACAGCGTACAACACAGGTTTGTCATTGGTTTCTCTATATGTCGCCTACATATCGTAGAGCGCCGTACAATGAATGTGTCATTCTGATTTATCCGCCTTATTATCCTCTTTTCACGGTGCAAAAAAAAACCTTTTTTTTCCTGTGGAGGACTTGTCCCTGTAATGCACAGTTTTTCCTCTGGAGGTGCTATAGTGAAATTAAACACTTACTGAAAGGTTTCCCACAAGGTTAGAGCTGATCCGTGAAGCTCTCAGCTCAGTTTCAGGTACTCTTTACGCAAGTAGTGGCCAACCCCTTTATGGGCGTGTAAACTCCTTCATGAATTTTGGGACCGCACTGTGGTACCTCTCGTGCCTGTATTTGAAACCGGACAGACTTGATTTATGCAAGATCACATCTTTAGACGAGAGTGACCGTGTAAGCACCCGGGAGAGGCAGGGAGGGTGCCATCTGTACACAGTCACGTTATCCCTCCACTAGCAAGACCCAACTTTCCTGGAATCAGACAGCAATGAAAATCAGCCTGATAACAAAAAAAATAAAACAGTGACTGCATGCAATCTCGTAGGGATGACCACAGCGCCCTCTGCTGGTTAGTCCCTGTAAGTGGCAGTGGGAGCAGGGTGACCCGTGTGACCTTCCTGTAGCACATGTGTCTTGCTGTCACGGATGAGAAAGCCTACACGTGTTTATGTCTCCGGCCGTGTCATTTAGGAGGCAGCTCGCAATTACTCTCCCGTTTCTCCAGTTGCTTTCCCAAGATTTTATTTCTTGTGGCTCTTAGAGACCGATACTTCAACCGTAGATCTGGCGCCACCCTGCAATTTTAACTCTCTCCCTTGCTGAGAAGACAATAGACGCAGCAGCATATAATCACCTGCCCCTTGTACATTGTAACAGTTTTAAGCTGTGTAAGCAGGACTATGTCACAGGCCTGAGATAGCATTAAAGTGCGGTCCTATTCACTGACAACAATCAGAGATCTTGAAGAGGGCAAGAGTATTAAGTGACTGTAGAACAATTCTTTATCCAATATTAAAGGCCCCCTCCAGACTCTCCCTTTGCTCATCATTCGCTTACTTTCTGTTGAACCTGGGAAAAGGGGCTTGTGTTTATACATAACTCAGCCTTCATTGGTTCCCTCTCCCTCTTCTGACTGGCTGCTAAGGTTGGTGGGGCCCTCACTGAATGTAACCGAGACACAGTACACATTTAAAATCTATGTAATAGACAGGATGCTCCCTCAGTCACTTGGGTGATGTTGCTGTTGGTGGGGGGCCCCCTTAGGAATACATTGGTGGGGGCCCTAGGGCACGCGCCCCCGGAGCACTCTCCATAATCCGGTCCTGGAATCAATAATAAGAAAATGGGTGTTTCTTGGCTGCAGTGGGAGGGAAATAGAAGCAATTAGGCACACCCACTGTCTAATTATTGGTCCAAACTGCTTCTTTTCCCCTCCCACTGCAGTCTTGGACACACCCACTCTCATTATTGGTTCAAGTTCCTTTTCTTCTTAGGTAGGTTTAGACACACCCCTGTTTCATTATTGGTTCGAGCTTCTTTTCTACTGTTCCAGCTGCAGATTTAGACACACCCACAGTCTCATTACTGGTTCAAACTGTTTCTCTTCTGCTCCAACTGCAGCCTCAGACACACCAACTGCAGCCTCAGACACACCAGTTATTGCTTCAAAGAGCAGAAGAGATTTGAACAGTTTGAACCAAAAGTAAGACAGTGGGTGTGTCTAAACCTGCAGCGGGAACAGGAAACAAGCAGTTTGAACTAGTAATGAGACAGTCGTTGTGTCTAAGACTGCAGTGGGAGGGGAACAGAAGCTGTTTGAGCCAATAATGAGACAGTGGGTGTGTCTAAACTTTCAGTGGGAACCGAAGGAAAACGGCTTCAACCAATAAGAAGACAGGGGTGTGTCTAACACTGCAGTGGCAGGGGGAGTGAAGCAGGTATACACACACCCCTATCTTACTACTGGTTCCAAATTCTTATCTCCCCCCCCCCCCCCCCTGCCGACCACAATCTGACCGACCTTTTCTTGTTTCCTTGCAGACTACCAGCTGACCAGCGCAGACTTATCTTCACTCTCCACGTTCAGCTCTCCCGGAGCATTGTCGTTAGGAAACGTGTCCGCCTGGCAACAGCAGCAGCAACCGCAGCATCAACAACATCACCAAGCGCAGCAGATGGTTCCAGTGTCATTAAGTAACCTGGTGTACGTATCTGCTCTCTACTGCCCCTCTACAGCCTAGTGTGGCACAGGGAATTACAGGGATGCATAGAGATAGTGGGATCGGTAGATGTCTGAGTAGCGGGGGAAGGACAACTATTGCTATAAAAGACGCAGTCATCCTTGCAGTGTTAATATCTCGGATGACTGCACACCCATCGGCGTTAATATATTCGGAAATGCGGAGTCTCCCCTCTCGTCTTTTTATAAGAAATCATGGCGGATGAGGAAAGAAATCCACAATGTAGTCTGAGAAGTAGGGACCAAGACCGAGAGGTGACTTTAACTGGCTTTTATTAAATGTCACCTCTTGACGTATCAAATCTCTGGTGTCTTGTATGCCAAGGCCTGGCTCTCCTCCACAAGGGAGGAAACTGGGCGAATCGGGAGGGGCGGCAATGACTCCACACTTGTCTTCTGGTTCTGCCAGTTTTCTGAATCCATAAAGAGGGTTAAATCCTCACACCCCTCGCTCCACTCGCACATGGAGACGTAACGTGAGTCACTTCTTCCGAAAAGAACCCGCAATTTCTGAGTACTTTTTCCATAAATGGCCAACCGCGAACGGGTATCGGAAGGAAGCTTAATAGTCTACAAACCCTTGGAACGGGAGCGGGATGTGCTGCAGCCATGTTTAGCTTACAAAATGTTTATCTTCTTCCATCCTTCCATTCGTGGCCAGGTAGTCAAACTAGGGCAAACGTTGCAGGACCTGGCACTAATAGTATCTGTGCCATTGTAGATCACTACTTAAAGGGAACCTGTCAGCAGAAATTGACCTAATAAACCACTACCAGGATGTTGTCGGGCAGCTGAATACCTTCTAGATCAGGTTTCGTTTACGACCTAGTGTGGTGGTATCAACTTTAAAGTGATTATAAATTGGTTGTATAAAGTCAAGGGGGCGGAGATTTTAGAAGTGAATTTAAGCTCTCTCCTCCCCAGAACGCCACCTTGATTGTAATCAATGGTCCTGGCGTTCAGAGATGAGGAGAGCTTGACTTCCGTGTTAAACTCTTCACCTGCTTGACTTTTACGAGCAATTTACATCTCACTTTGAAGTTGATTTTGTGGATGATGGAACCTTGCTGTGCCATGAACGAAAACATGATCTGGAAGGTGTAAAGCTGCTAGACCACATACTGGTAATCGTTCATTAGACCAATTTCTGGTTCCCTTTAAGTGCCCAGTGGAGGTGTATTCAGTCCAAGCAAGTGTCCTTCACTTTCAATCCCAATCCAGACCTCGTATGCGCAGAATGTTGATCCTATTCTGGGGTAAGGATCTATAGTGTAGATGACACCATACAACGATGTGCCCACCATTTGGTAAGGTTGCTCGGTTGACTGGATTGGGATTACCGAAGGGATCGGCACAACCACAGAGCACTTTACACATGCGCCTCTTATTGGGTTAGGATTGTTCTAGGTTTGGCTGAAGCTCTGGGGTTTAGTCGATAGTATTGTAATATTTTCCTTTGCTTCCTACAGATCCAGTGGACAGCTTCCACATACCGCCACACTGACAGTCAACACCAACCCCAACATAAGCATCAAGAAGGAACCCCCATCTCCTAACCGTGAACGAAATACGGGCACTCCCTTGACGTCATACCCTCACCAAGCCCGACACGAAGCCACCGGCCGCTCTCCCGTCGACAGCCTCAGCAGCAACGCAAGCTCCTTCGAAGGCAACGACAGAGATGACGCGAGGGCCGACTACACTTCGTCGCTCGGGCTACTAAGACCCTCGGGCGACACGGAGGGCGAGAGCCCGTCCGTAAAACGCATGCGGCTTGACGCATGGGTAACATAACTGCTCCGCCATTTCCCCTTCACCTCGTTCTTACACTTGCAGCGCACATGGTGCAAGCCGTAGGATGAGGTGTCCCGATTGGGAAGGGGGTGGGGGTTGGGCAGAAAGGAGCAGGTCACCAGTGAGGTTTAATGCTGTAGGGTGGGAACCTATCGTTAACTGCCTGAGATATAGCTTTAGTATTTGGTAGGTATTTGCCCTAGTCCAGTGCTTCAGGTAATGTCTGCAGAGGACATGGGACTCCATGGCTGCACTACAAACCTACGCTGAGTACGACTCCGGCCCTCCACAGCCAACTGCTTACCTTGTCTCGTTGACCACAGCTGCTAAAGTCAATCTCGCCACTGCCCTCCATCCTCACCGATACTAATAACCGCAGCGCACCGCCTCACCCCCGCTCCGCTTATCTGAAGACCTCTGTCGTTGGGCTACTGGCTACTGGGGCAGCTTTCACTATCTATTACCGAGTTGCTTGGAAAGGGAAGCTGCAGACTCTGAATTTTATTTTTTTTCGGCATTCATGAAACGGTTAAGTCCAAAATGGCCGCCTGGCAGAGCAGCCCCCCCATTGATGAACTGGAAATTGAATTCCTAGCTGCTTCACGGACCTTTAATGTTTTTGTTTTTTTTTTTCGAATTAAGCACCGGCATATTACTAGGATGCTCACCATGGAGAGCCACCACCATCATCATCCCATCCCCCACCCGTTCTCTTCTTCAGTCTCCCAACGGGTGACGAGATACAGACGGAACCGTCCAGAGATGAAGCTACTTTAGACATATCTAAAACTGTGACTGCACTGTCACCCCCCCCCCCTGTTCCCCCTGCTGCCACCACCACCGCAAGCCATGGAGCTCTATCATATTGCAGACAATGCCTTTTTAAAAGAAGAGAGAAAAAAAAAATTTACAAAAATTTACAAAAACAAAAAATATATATAATATATACATATATATATTTATTCTTTTAGACGCGGTTTTCTTATTTTGGAGGAAAGAGCTCGGAATATGATTTCACTTCTCAAGGAGCAGGGATTCCCGATTTGCGGTCAAGTCATGTGATCAGCGCTAACGGGAGGCCTGGGTATTAAAGGCAGTGTGACTGCTCGAAATATATGAAAAGTCCCATCCACCCCCTTCCCCCATTATAACGAAGAAGTGAAATCATATCGGATCTTTTATATTCTAAGCCAATGAGGAAGGCTTGAAATTAAAGGATATTTACTAGGGGTCCAGATTTGTCCATAGCAGCCCCGTCCAATCACCATTCACCGCTAAGAATTTTTGCTGCTATTTTATAATTTACTCTCGTTCTATTTGTTTTTTTTTTTAATTGGATATTCATTTATCCATTAAGAATATTTTTTTTTACTTTTTGGAAAAATTTTTTAAAATTCTAAATTAATCAAAATTTTTGTCATAAGACCATTGAAATTTTTTTTAATTATTCCTTGTGAACATGAATCCTTTTTTGTCAGTTGAGCATTGAAAACATTGGAAATTTTTGTCATGTTTTTTTTTTTTTTTTAAATTAAAAAAATGGCAAATTTTTTTGGTTTAACGCTATTTAAAATTTAGAAGACCCCCACACACTGTTTTATGAGTCAGTGGCAGTGATATATAATAATGGACAGTTAATTAACATTGAAACATTTTGAAAGTTATTCCTGCTGATCATAAATCTTTGTCAGTTGAGCATTGAAAGTTTTTGTCAGATCAACTGAAAAAAAAAAACAAATGGTCAAATTTTGTAAAACGCTAGTTAAAAGTTATAGCGCACCCCACATATTTTTATCGGTCACTGTCATTGATGCATTAATAATGCATCAATGAGAGTAGTTTTTTGCTATGTACAAAAAAAATCATGTTCAATTAAGTTCCCGTTTCAATTTTTTTTTTTTTCAAATTTAGATTATTATTTTTTTTAAATTTATACAAAGCAAATTTAAAAATTATTAAAAAGTATTATTTTATCATTTTGAAAAATAGCAGCAAAAATCTAAATCCAGCCTCTGGAAATCCAAAAACACACATTTTTTTTTTTCCAATTCCAATCCGTTTCGAATCTGTTGGCTGTTATGGTATAAAGTTGGACGCAAAAGGAATTGAATGGGCCCTTGGCAACTTGATTAGGTTCTTAGAGAACCGTTTTTTAGTTTTTCTGTTTTTTTTTTCACACATGTAAATGAAAAACACATACATTTTCAAGACAAGGAAAAAAAATGACAATCTTAAAAAAAATATATATATCTATATATATTCCCCGCACCCTGTTTTTATCTGTATAAATATTTGTTTCTGATTTTTAATATTATTTCTTGTGCTCATTTGTGCTGTTGACAGTTACATTGTGAATATTTTTTTTTTATATTCGTAAATTTGCGTTCTGTAGAGTAGTAGTTTATTGTTCAGTTTTATTTTTGTTATAATTTTTTTTTTTTTCATTTTTTTTTCCCCCCTCATTTTATTATTAAAAGGGGTGTGGCAGAAACTTGCACGACACAAAAAAAAAACAATTACAAGTTAAATGCTGCAGTTTTTAGAAGAGTGAAGAAAAATTTAAAAAAAAATTAATAAAAAAAGGAGCATATTTATTCTCAAATGGCTAATAAAAGGTGTAAAATGCATGAAGTAATATTTACAAAAAACACCAAAAAGTAAAAAAAAAAAAAATGACAAAAAGATGTAACCTCAACAAAATTGTAGCGTTTAAAATTTAAACAAAAAAAAAAAAGCTAATATATTGTGTTTTGGCTGGTTCGCTTTTTCTTTTGTTTTTAATGTTTTTTTTTCATTTTAGTTTATTTTTTTTTTTGACAATGAAATATAATTGTGTATATTTTCATATAAGAAGTATGCACTGATATGTTTAAAATGATATCTTGCTTTTTAAAAGTGTGGTTACTTACCAAAGTCTCCGTCTATGCTTTTCCCTTCAGTATCCTGACCATTGGGTCTTTGATATCGACCACCGAAATTCTTGGGCGTTATTGGGGGTGGGGGGTGGAGTTGTTGAAGTGTCGTCAGTAAATGGTATATTCCTCCATGTGCTTTCATTTTTCAGTCATTCATCTCGCTGCCATCAAAAGGCATAAAAAAACATACAAAACAATACTGCAAAAAAATACCTTGGTCATACGGCATCTAGTGGGACACGCCCACCATAATTTCAGTTGAATTTCATCTATATCGGCCAAAAAAATTTCAAATATTGTAGGACTGTAGCACGAGGCCGTAACGAGCCATAGACATTTAAGGAGCGTCCACCAGCTACCAAGTCATGGTCAGCTACAGCTCCAAACACGGAGTATTGCCCATTAGGTGCTACTAAATCTGAAGGCTGATAACCTAAATGGCCCTGTTCACACCCGCCCTAAAGGTTCAGTCAGGAAGGTCCCTCGAAGATACATAGATGGTCCTGCAAACTCAGGAAAATTACAAGACACCATAAGGGCCAGCTTGGACGGCCGTTCTAGGCATGGATTTTGCTGACTCGTAAATCCTTTTCCTATTCTGTTCCTGGTAGAGTCCGCACCGATTCGGCCAAAAATAAAGGGCATGTCAGATAAAATCCACTTCTGAAAGCCTGACTGCAAATTTTAACTATGACTTGATTCTCCGACGTTGGGTGTCGGAGATAAGGATCGGAATAGTTGGAATTCAGCTATCGGTCCTTTTCTTTAAAGGTAAGCAGCTGCCAAGGGAGTCCGACAGCAGCTCTCTTGGTTAGTTACACATGTATTTTAGGCTGGGCCGATCTCCGAGTCGGTAGAGAGGCACAGCAGATGTTGGTTGAGCTACCATTTGGCCAATGATTGTCTCGTAGCTAGGCAGCTTCAGTTGGGATGGGGAAATATAAATTGGTGTAAAGGCTTCATGGTATATTATTAACTTGTCAAGGTGGAATTCCCATCTTGGGATATATGGTAGTTTATGGTTTTATATTTTATGGTCAAATTGAACACAATAGGTTCTCCGGTTAACTTGGTTACCATAAGTTATTAAATATTTCCGGAACATACTGATCAGAAATTTTTTTTCAGGTAAAATATACTCATCACATGTAGGGTACCTCGAAAGATGTCAATTATGTTTGACATATGTGGCCAAGCAGAGCAATCAATTGAGGATGGTCTGAGGATAGTTCTTTCCTTGAGGTTCTTCAAAGTCATGTAGAAGTAGTTCTACTCGATACAAACATTTTCTGAAACCTTCTGCCAAGACAATAACATTAAAATCACTAAGTACGGCTAGATCAAACATGGATACACTTGTGGTACCTACGAGGTACTCCAACCACACCATATTACAATCTCTGATCCTACAGTCTAGGAATCTCGAGGGAAAAATCCAAAAAGTTTAGTGATGAATTTTTATAAAAATAACTAAACGTCTTCAGTTCTTTAGACATCCGGTTTCTTTACGAAGGGGTTGAAGGTTAGAAATTCCTTTCATATCACAGAACATGATCATTACACATGTACACACTCCGCTATGACCTGCATATTTCATGGTGTGGTGGCTTCTTGGACACTCTCAGACTCGATACGTATTTCATTGTAGTGTGCAGTTCTGCCTAGATCTAGTCATGGTCATAGCTTATGAGGTGTAGTTGGTGGGTTAAGTGCCTTCTAAAAGTGTCCTGGCATCTGAAGCTGGTGGAGAAGTCAACATTGCCAGCTTCTGAAAGGGGCTGGGCATATGTCACAACCATTGACCACATGGGACTCCATTTTTAAAAGTCACCTCTGATTCACTCTTCATGTTTTACCTCATAACATCTTGAAGACATTTCCACCAACCGTGTCGGTATAAAAGGGTTGCAAGTTTTGAAAACTGTGGAAGATCGACTCAAGAACCAATGGTCAGGGGAAAAGATTTCTGGTTTTTGGATGAACCATTAAAACCAAACTGGTTACGGGTCAGAATGAAGATGGTCCCGTTATGCTCCACTCATGGTGAACTGTGTGCATCCTCATGATCTTGCACATCCTACATTGATCTATGAATTTCCATCTCAAATTTCTCAACAATTGTGAGCACCGCATTGATGTCCGTTTACGTTGGCAGCCATTTTGTAGACTGAATTCTTATTTTCCTCAAGGAAAGGTTATGCTAAAGAATATCGATCAGACTACAAAATGGCTTAACGTAAAAACCTTGTTTATTTGTAGATGAAAAATGGCACCTATGGGCCCAATGTCCCTAAGCAAAACAAAATGGCCGTCTCCACTACAAAAGTCTCACTAATTGGCTTGTTGCTCCAACACAAAAGCTTTTAGACAAAGTTTGTTGAGTGGTTTTGTTTAGGAAGAGGAGACTGGGGATTCCGGAAGGACTAAATCCAACCTTAAAGGGAAGTTTCATATTCCATCGTATTATGGAATAGCATACAAACAATTCCCAGGGTAGCATCCGACTCCGATTATAAAAATAGCAATTTACAGATATAAACAGGGAATCCAAATAAATTTAGAGGGATACATAATACTTATGGTTTGACCCCCTCAAAGACATCAAGTTGCACTTTTTTGGGAGCTCACCATTAGGAGTATCTCCATTGAATGCCGTCATGCTGGAGCCCTCCATGGTCTATCACGTACACCACCATTTCCTATGTACGCTAAATTATCTCACTTTTTAGCACTTTTTTCCCCTCCTGTAGTCCACCACATCTCCATCCTCGTCCCATCTGCACGAGCAAGACCTGACCACTTGTAAATATCTAGTACTGAAATGTTAGCAAATAGTTACAGTACAGGGAGATGTTTTTTGTCGTATTGATATGAGATGAAATTCTATTTTTGTCAGAGTATATTGTAATAATAACTGAATATAAACCTGATGGTAACTGTACAGCTTCTTATCGTTATTTTTGTTGTTGACCGACCTCCCCCCTCGACCCTTCCTCCCCCCCCCCCTTTCAGATTTTCCTCAAATTTTGCGAAATTTTTGTAGATTCGTAGGAGGTATATTCTATACATGTAATTAATGTCTAACGAAGCAATAGATGATAGGACTGATATTCCGTATCAAGCCGACATGTCGTGTAAATATTATATACGGGCAATTCGGACAAGCAGTGCGACACATCGTAGATAGAACTCGTACCAAACCAAGATAACTATGCGAAATGCCAGTATCATAAGTCTGGTCCTTTTTTGTAAAATAATTTATTCTAATTTTAGTACTTTGGATGGATGGAAAGCGAAGACAAAATGGCCGCCTTTTTAGGAGAATTAGAAATGATTATAAAATCCTGAAGTAGTTTATAATAGAGTGATATTGCCCATGGCTACCACATTTTTGTTATATATTTATTGTGAGGGAGTGGTGGTGCTGACATGGGACCATTGTTTGTCTTATTTTATCTAACCCCCCCCATCTAACCTCCGCTTGGTGTAAATTTATGGAAATGTCCTACCTGCCCCTAATGATAGGCTTGTAATCACCAGGTAGAGGGCGACACCCAATATGGCTGCCACAGCAGTCTCCATCCATCGCAATGAAGAAATCAAACCAGTTAGGTCTGTGATAAATCCCTCGCCCATATATAAGGACATTGAGAAGGTTGGCTGACGACCACAGTGGTGGCCAAAATGGCTTCCTCTACTTCACGGCAGTTACTTTTTACTGCCAATATCTATTTTGTAGGCTTCACCAAAATGAAAGGGTTTTTTTCCTGAAACAAAATGGCTGCCACAGCTACATTGATTACCAATGACAGTATTCAGTAACAACCCCCCACCAGGTTACTCCGCCCCCCCGCACCCTCGCTCCGCAGTTGGCAGCCAGTGAGGTTTCATTTTTTTTCTCCCTCGATTCTTTCTTTGTGCTGTATGGTGATGCAGTATTGTATATTCTATTATCAGAGACATACACCAGAAGAGAAAGGAGTTTTGTTGGAAAACTCTCACTATATTTGTTGTAAAAAATGATTAAAAAGTTTAATATTAAAAAAAAAAGCTAAAAATTAATGTGTCTGATTTAATGTCTTCTTTATTTCCATTTCCCCATCTTTCTCTGAGTAATCTATAGCTTTGGAGGCCGAGCAGTAGGTCTACCCTGGCCCTGGACTTGTAGGTCCACCCTGGCCAAGGACCTGTAAGTCCACCCGGGCCCTGGACCTGTTGGTCCACCCGGGCCCTGGACCTGTTGGTCCACCTGGGCCCTGGACATGTTGGTCCACCCGGGCCCTGGATGTGTTGGTCCACCCGGGCCCTGGACCCGTAGGTTCACCCAGGCCCTGCACCCGTGGGTCCACCCAGGCCCTGCACCCGTGGGTCTACCCTGGCCCAGGACCTGTAAGTCCACCCGGGCCCTGGACATGTTGGTCCACCCGGCCCTGGATGTGTTGGCCCACCCGGGCCCTGCACCCGTGGGTCTACCCTGGCCTGGACCTGTACGTCTACCTATAGATCCGTTGCTGGTTTTACCACATCCAAAGATCCCAAACTACTCTAGAGTGATGAAGAAGTCATACTTATCCCAAATTGCTATCAATAAAAACTACAGTTCCACCATTAAAGAGTAGCCTCTTACATATCTCCATGTGTAGAGTGAGAGGGCCTCCCCTCAGAAGTTAAGCTCCACTCTCTTTAGAGGCCGGTATTGGGAAGTAAGGGTGTATTACAACTCCACCGAATTTGATCACAAATGTGGCTGGTCCAAACCGTAATGTTCAGAACATTACTTTGTAATGTACCGAACTTTGCGAATTTGGGACTTGAACCTGTACACAAACTTTAGTCAGTTTGTGTCCAGGTCCTGCTCAAAACCGCTGCTATTAACACCCCCAAACAGTAACGCCTGCAATCAGGGCTTCAAGTAGCATTTAAATTACTGTGGGACACAAGCGACAATCGTCACCAAAATGGTGGCGCAACTGGTAAGAGCCCGCGCATGTCACATATTAATTAAAATGCTAGCACCGAATGTGAGTGTTACTGTTTGGGCTTGTACCAGACCCAAATAGCATTTTTAAATTTCAGTCTGGGCTGAACTCGGCCGTTCCCAAATTTAATAGGGTCCATTCATACCTAATCGCCAATGCTATAGATGCTAATCAAAATAACCACCCTAGAAACTCTCTTTAAAGAGGACTTTCCACCACCTCCTCCAACTCTTTACATCCTATGATAGGTGTCAATCCACGGACTCCACCATTCCTGAGGGTGCACTCACACGTACCGTTTACATTGCGTTTAGTAAACTCAAATGTTAATTATAATTAGGCAAATCTCCTCAGCAAATGTATTCAAAACGCAATGAAAACACCACGTGTGACCGAACCCTGAGTAATCGGAGCTAATTAGTTCAGAAGACATGATGCTAAGTTCGGCTCATTATTCGCAAGTGGCCAAAAGAGGCTGAACTTGAGGGGGTGCAGTTGAAATTGGGCCCAAGAGATTTAAGGTCCCAAAAGGTGTCACTTTCCAATAAAAAAAGACTACATTCATTCAAGTCGGGGGCCTGGCACCTGGTCAGCTTCCAGTTACACCACTGGTGGCCAGCGCTAGTCTGTCTGCTGTAGTCCACGACCACCCATTTGACAATAGAGAGACTAATTAGCATATGATGTTCCAAAACTATCAGCCCTAATTAGAAATGATGAGGGCTATAGAAAAAATGGCTACTACACCAGAATCGGTGAAGCCCCACCAACTATATGGTGCAGAGAGTTATAGGTCCCCTTTAAGAGAAGAAGCTCTTTCCTTCCCAAGTGGAAGATTTACTATGTTTTTATGGATTTTTATTTGTAACAATGACAAGGGGGCGTGGCATAAGATGTGACAGCCTATGTGTCCAAATACTGTCAGAAGGAAAGCAAAGATTAGATGTAGAGAGTGTACAGATGTATGTGCATGTATGTGTCTGGACAGATCTGGACCAGAAGGGAAAATTGCTGTAAGGAATGCCGCTAAAGAGATGAGCGGCAGCATTGGTGGAATTCCATGTGCAACACCCCTGCCGATGCAAAGTGTTAGGTAGTAGTCTCTCCATGTCTCTCCATGTCAAGAGCTGCTTGGTGAGCCTGATCACCTCACTAGAGGGTCTCCAGCATGGAAGTCTAGTATGGAGCTGTAAGTCTCTGGCTGGTGCAGAGACCCATCATCCATATGTATGCTCTGTGTTACTGTGATGGTAGGAGCAAGCTGGTTGGATGAAAGGGCTTGCTACTTCACAACGGGAGGCTATAAAACTTCTTGTGGGTGGGAGCTCATGGTTGTCAAGTTCTGCATGGGACTTGCTCAAAAAGTCAGTCCAGGAAGCAGAGGTATCTGTGACATGCTGCCCTGACACCAGACCCCAAGTGCAGCTCCACCACAAGGACTCTGCTCCAACACAACTAGCCCAGCCTGAAGCTATTTACCAGGCTGCGTGGACACCTTCCCGAGGACCTGAGATCCAACCAGCTGAAGTTTTGCTGCTGTTATGGCCGTTGCCTGTTGTCAATAAAGAACTGTAAGTTATACTTCACCAACGTGTTTCTGAGTGATCCCTGGATCCGGCTATACACCATCACGGGCGCCCCATCTGTCATCACAAGGGATCCCTATTTACACAACGGGGTTGCCCCAGGGAGAAACCTACACTGTCAACCTCTCCCTCCATTTTCTTGCACACACTACCTGCTGGAGAGCTGCCAGGCTGGGGGTGAGGCCTCCGCTCTTGATACCAAGCCCCGTGATCGTCACGTGCACTAGGCTGCAGTTGTCAGCCACTCCCGTATTCTGAGCTTCGGCCAGCGAAAAAGGTCAGGCCCTGGTACGGGAAGTTGCACATGTTCACATTTTCATTCTTCCATCCATATTCACAGGCTGGTGATACCCAGCAGACCCAGTTTTTAAGAGAACTAAGGCCCACTGTGCCATGGTTTGGTGCCAAACTACTTGTGACTGAGGCAGGGCCTGTTTTTTGACCCTTGATTAAAGGACTGAGTGCACATCAGAGTTATAACTCACTTAGAACTATGCAACATAAGGGCCTCGGCCTTGGTTGAGGGATAGGGTGCGACCTATGGCGTCTTCTACAAAACTAAGATAAAGTTAAAGAGGAGGCGTGTACAAGCTCATAGCTTGTTATACATAAAGACTATTCCAAGGGGAGATTTAATACTGTGAGACTTGTGCTCCGCCCATGAGTATCAGCCCGGCCCCCGCAGAGTCAGACTGTAATAAAAGAGCAGTATCTTCACAATAAGCTGCAATAAATGTCTACTGCGGTACATAGTATATATGAGCGATCAGCCTCCCTACAGTTCAAACACCTTAAGGGACCTAAAAAAAAAGTAAAAAAATATATTGAAAAAAAAAAAAAAAGTAAAAATTCATACAACCCCTTTCACCAGAACATACATGAACAAATAAAAATATTAACAAGTACGGTGGACACCCTGAAAAAAACACACATTTAAAAAAAAAAAAAAAATAAATAAATTTTTAAGTCATTTTAGCCAATTTGCATACAGATTGTTCAAAGTGTCGTACAGTTCCAAAAATGGTAACAATGAAAACATCAGCTCATTCTGCAAATAATGACTCCCCATCCCCCACAGCTCCGAAGTATAAGAAAGCTACAGGTGTAAGAATAGGGTGAAGCAAAAACATTTCCTTTTTTAGGCAATTAAAAAAAAAAACATTAACAGTGTTGAAAAAAAGGAAAAAACTTTTTCTATATTTAGTATCGACTTTTGATGTTTCGACTTTTTTTATGGGCAATACCCATTCCCCTAATTTAAAATATGCCCCCGGTGGGTACAAGTTATACAACTGTCCCTACACTGCGACCCCTTATTAAATAAGTGCCCTATTTTTACAACTGGGCAACAAGCCCCGCCCCCACCAGTAGGGAATAATTCCCATCTAGACAATCCGCTTGTGTCCATTACCTGGGAAGCGGGGGTTAAAATGAGTGTAGGCTCATCTAGACCTTCCAGCAATATATACACCTTCACATCTCATGGTGCATGGACTAGTCTCTTCATATAAAAGTTCTTGTGCTAATGTAAAGCTGCAGCTTCCCTGTGTGTAATAACAGTGTGTTCACCACTAGAGGGAGCCCCGGGCCTGGTGAAGTCCTAGTTCTGGCAGTGAGACCTCAGGAGCTGCTGCTGCCCAAGCCCTGGGTCACATGGTGCACTCTCCCCTAATATTTAGCAGGGCACCTGCCAGGTGAGTGACCCAGAACTGTCCCCCCTGAATCTTACTATCATGTGCAAGCAGGGGCAGACCCCGGGCTGTATGAATATTATAGACATGGGGCGTTACTATGAGAGATAGGGCCCCATAGCCATAAATGGGGCCCCCCTTCCAGTTTTTAAAAATATACATATTTGGTTGTGACCACTAGTCCCGAAATGGCTCTTGTGTACACGTGTAGATGTACGAGGATTTCATGGGGGAAGGTTCTTCTAGGTATAATATTTGGTGAGTCAGGGTCTGGGTGGCCATTGGCTACAAGGTGTGGGCCCCGGCCTGCAACTCAAACCACCATTATTATAATCCACTGCTGTGTGCAAACTCCCAACAGTCATAGCAGAGGCGAGGGACAACATCTTCTTCCCCTAAGTATTTTGCCCCATCCTTAACTCCAACCCCCGCAGTATAATTTACCCCTTAGTGCCCTTTATCTAACCCCCTTATATTGTCTCCCCAGCTCCCCCTCAAATTAAAGCCCCCTCTCATAGTTCCCTCCCAGCAGCTCTCCCTCCAGTTGTGTACCTCTTATTTTGCCCCCATAGTAAAATAATAAACACATACTCGCCATTTCCCATTCCCCCGCAGCAGCTCCTCCCTCCTCTGCTCCGCTCTCTGCACTAACACTGCGATCAACAGCTTATGAGTTGATGTCTTGGCACATACCTGCTGCCAGGTGGGACGGAACCTGCAAAATCGGGACTGTCCCGCTGGATCGGCAATCGTTGGGAGGTTTTGTACTTCCAAACTCCTTCACTAGAGACTATAAGAGGGAGGAAACTAGCAGCAAGTTTAAACAACTCCGGAACCCAAACAAAGCACAAATGTTGTCCGCTTAGTGCCCCCTCACAGTATAATGACCCCTCACGGACCCCCACACTGTATAATGCCCCCTCATAGTATAATGCCCCCTCACTGACCCCCACACTGTATAATGCCCCCTCACTGACCCCCACACTGTATAATGCCCCCTCACTGACCCCCACACTGTATAATGCCCCCTCACTGACCCCCACACTGTATAATGCCCCCTCACTGACCCCCAGACTGTATAATGCCCCCTCACTGACCCCCAGACTGTATAATGCCCCCTCACTGACCCCCACACTGTATAATGCCCCCTCACAGACCCCCACACTGTATAATGCCCCCTCACAGACCCCCACACTGTATAATGCCCCCGCACTGACCCCCAGACTGTATAATGCCCCCTCACTGACCCCCACACTGTATAATGCCCCCTCACTGACCCCCAGACTGTATAATGCCCCCTCACTGACCCCCACACTGTATATTGCCCCCTCACAGACCCCCACACTGTATAATGCCCCCTCACTGACCCCCACACTGTATATTGCCCCCTTACTGACCCCCACACTGTATATTGCCCCCTCACAGACCCCCACACTGTATAATGCCCCCTCACTGACCCCCACACTGTATAATGCCCCCTCACAGACCCCCACACTGTATAATGCCCCCTCACTGACCCCCAGACTGTATAATGCCCCCTCACTGACCCCCAGACTGTATAATGCCCCCTCACTGACCCCCACACTGTATAATGCCCCCTCACTGACCCCCACACTGTATATTGCCCCCTCACTGACCCCCACACTGTTTAATGCCCCCTCACAGACCCCCACACTGTATAATGCCCCCTCACTGACCCCCAGACTGTATAATGCCCCCTCACTGACCCCCACACTGTATAATGCCCCCTCACAGACCCCCAGACTGTATAATGCCCCCCTCACTGTATAATGCCCCCTCACTGACCCCCACACTGTATAATGCCCCCTCACTGACCCCCACACTGTATAATGCCCCCTCACTGACCCCCAGACTGTATAATGCCCCCTCACTGACCCCCACACTGTATAATGCCCCCTCACTGACATCCACACTGTATAATGCCCCCTCACTGACCCCCACACTGTATAATGCCCCCTCACTGACATCCACACTGTATAATGCCCCCTCACTGACCCCCACACTGTATAATGCCCCCTCACTGACCCCCACACTGTATAATGCCCCCTCACTGACCCCCCACACTGTATATTGCCCCCTTACTGACCCCCACACTGTATATTGCCCCCACACTGGCCGCCACACTGTATATTGCCCCCTCACTGACCCCCCACACTGTATATTGCCCCCTTACTGACCCCCACACTGTATATTGCCCCCTCACTGGCCGCCACACTGTATAATGCCCCCTCACTGACCCCCCACACTGTATAATGCCCCTCACTGACCCCCACACTGTATATTGCCCCCTCACTGGCCGCCACACTGTATAATGCCCCCTCACTGACCCCCACACTGTATAATGTCCCCTCACTGACCCCCACACTGTATAATGTCCCCTCACTGGCCCCCACACTGTATAATGCCCCCTCACTGACCCCCACACTGTATAATGCCCCCTCACTGACCCCCACACTGTATAATGCCCCCTCACTGACCCCCACACTGTATAATGCCCCCTCACTGACCCCCACACTGTATAATGCCCATTCAGTGGCCCCCATATTATACCCTGCCCTGGGCAGCCGCATACTCTACCTAACCCTGGATTATAGCAAGAAGATTGGGACAGGAATCACATTAATATCCGTGCCTTATTGTAGTGGGGGGGGGGGGGGGCACACATCTGACTCCCAATATTAACAGAAACCTGTGTAGTAGAACCATAACATTTTATGTAGAATGTTTTTAGTTCCTCCAACATGTTAAGAAAACTTTATTGTATATAAATAAAATGAATATATAATAAATATGTATACACAACCTTACGTATCCTGGCACAGTCACATCTTATGCTACTTATTGTAGGTAATGGTAGGTGGCCAATCCCATTTTAATTATGTTAACCGCAATTCCCATAAACAGCCACTAGATAGCGCAAAATTTACATAGAACAAAAAGTAATTTACATAATTAACCACCAGATGGCGCTTTGTTCCTATAAAGAAGCCCCAAGATAGCATGTCATTTCCATACACAGCCACTAGATGGCGTGAAAGATACACCACATTCTAAAACAAGACCCGTGTTCATGTAATGTACATAATTCGCCACTAGATGGCTTGTAGATCACTGTGACCACCATTAGATTGTGTGTAATGTACACAGGCAGCCACTAGGTGGCGTGAAAGTTACACCACATTCTAAAACAAGACCCTTGTTCATGTAATGTACATAATTCGCCACTAGATGGCGTGTAGATCACTGTGACCACCATTAGATTGTGTGTAATGTACACAGGCAGCCACTAGATGGCGCCCTCCTCCTTAAATTGATTCTTTTTTAATTTTAGGAATTTTAATCCATCACTTTAGAATCAGCTTCACCCCCCCTGCCCCCCCCCCAGTCATAACTAGCATATAAGCAGTTATATTATCGCTTATGGAGCTAAACTTACAACATTTTTAATGTTATAGTTAGAAATCCTTCTCCTCATTGTCCGGTCTGCGGCAGAACGTTCATTAATGTAATATCCAGGGGAGACGCGGAGAATACGTCCTGATTCCAGCCACAGAACTCGTGATTATGTGACATTATATGGTAACAAGGCCCCTGATTTCTGCCGCAACCTGTAATCACAGGAGCACGTGACGCCCGCGCCGCAATCCTCCACATTCTCACCATAAGATGCAGATTATGTATATGTTCAGAATTTATAATATTCTCAAAAATATCTCATTTTTTTTATCAGAGGATTCATTTTTCATTCCTTTTATGATAATACCTATGGGCTCTTGCTGATGAAGAGGTGGCAGGGGGTCCCCAATATATTGCATCACACCTGGGAACAAATAATAAAAACTTTTCTTTATACCCCTCCCATTTATATAGCCCCTCCCCCACTGTACGACAATGAATGCTGACCCCTTAAGAAAGAGAACACAGATCCTACCCTGCTTTTGGATACAAACCCCCCAGACCACACCCCCTATATACAGGCCTCAGGCCACACCCCCAATATACAGACACCCCCCAGACCACATCCCCTATATACAGGCCCCAGGCCACACGCCTTATATACAGGCCCCCAGGCCACACCCCCCAATTTACAGACACCCCCAGACCACACCCCCTATATACAGGCCCCCCAACCACACCCCCTATATAAGACCCCCCCAGACCACACTACCTATATAAAGACCCACAGACCACACCCCTTATATACAGGCCCAAGGCCACACACCCAATATACAGACACCTCCAGACCACACTCCCAATATACAGGCCCCCAGACCACACCCCTATATACAGACCACACCGCTATATACAGACCCCACAAACCAAACCCCTATATACAGGCCCCAGGCCACACCCCTTTGAACAGACTACTAGACCACACCCCCTATATACAGACACCCCCGACCACACCCTCTATTTACAGGCCCCCAGACCACACCCCCTATACACAGAACCCCCAGAGCAAACTCCTTATATATAGACCCCCCAGACCACACCCCTATATACAGATGCCCCCCAGACCACACCCCCTATATTCAGAGCCCCCAGACCACACCCCCTATATACAGATGCCCCCAGACCACACCCCCTATATACAGACCCCCCCAGACCACACCCCTATATACAGGCCCCCAGGCCACACCCCTAAATACAGACTCCCAGACAACACCCCCTATATACAGACACCCCTAACCACACCCCCTATATACAGGCCCCCAGAACACACCCCCTATATACAGACCCCCCCATAGCAAACCCCCTATATATAGACCCACCAGACCACACCTCCTATATTCATAGCCCCCAAACCACAGCCCCTATATACAGACCCTCTAGACCACACCCCTATATACAGACCCTCTAGACCATACCCCCTATACAGAACTTTAGAACTTCTAGCTAAACTCTATCTGAAAACAAAACCCAGACCACACCCCCTATGCACAGATACCAGGCCACATCACCTATATACAGACCCCAGACCACGCCCCCTATACACAGATACCAGGAATGATCCCCTATATACAGACACCAGACCACACCCTCTTTACACATTTCCCAGGACACACCCCCTATGTACAGACCCCAGACCACACTCCCTATACACAGATACCAGGCATGATCACCTATATACAGACTCCAGACCACACCGTCTTTACAGAGATCCCAGGACACACCCCCTTTAGACAGATACCAGGACACCCCCCCTATACACAGATCCCAGGCCTGATCCCCTATATACAGACCCCAGACCACACCCCCTTTACACAGATCCCAGGACACACCCCCTATAGACAGATTGCAGGACAGAACCCTATACACAGCTCCCAGGACACACCACCTATACACAGACCCCCCCAGACCACACCCCCTTTACACAGATCCCCCAGACCACACCCCCTATACACAGATCCCAGGATACACCGCCTATACACAGACCCAAGGACACACCACTATATATAGACCCCAGACCACATCCCCTATAAACAGATCCCAGGACATATAGATCCCACCCCGTATATATAGAGACGCCAGGTCACACCCTCTATATACAGAGCCCAGACCACACCTTAGGCAGAGTTTAAGCTTAACTCTACCAGAAAACAAACCACCCACTATACAGATACCAGGTCACACCCCCTATATACAGATCCCTAGACCACACCCCCTCTATATAGATACCAGGCCTATATAGCTCTGATGAATAGGAGGAGGTGTAGCAGGATATTATGGCTCATCTTGCTCCCTCCCCTCTTCCCGTATCCCATGTCAGTGAGGACGAACTGTGAGAAGAAAGATACAGTGGGAGACGCCATGAGGGCGGCCTAGAGCAGTGAGAGAGGAAGCCGTGTGTATATGCAGAGGGCAGCATGGGGAGAACAGGGAGAGGCTGAAGCTCAAAGGAGGAAAAGACACAGGTACATATACACACAGAGACCTGGCTAATGGAAGAGATTTATTGGAAAGGTAGTAGTTCTGTTTATGTTAAAAGTATCTTCCTGGAGCTTCCAGGCGTTCAGATTGGCTGGAAACCCTATAAATATAGGCTCCGCGCCTCGGTCTTGAGATATTAGTGAAATTACTGCTGCTACCACAGACATTGCTGCCGATGCAGCAGAGTCCACCTGGCTCCATAGGAGATTCTCCCAGCAGAGATAACCACTAGTCCTGCGAGCCTCGTTATCACCTACAGCCAATGTACTGCCCTGCCGGCCGCTCAGGAAGGAGTATCCGCCAGACTGCTGGTGTGCTGGAGGAACTGCGCTGTGTCCCATAATGGGTCTGCCATATAACTTCTGCAGGGGTAGGTAGACACCTACACATGGAGTGCCCCAGGGGAACACTTCTACAAAAGTCTCCCCCTCTTCTTGCTTCATCTCGCCAGCCAGTATGGGTGCGGGAGAGGCCTACAAACAGGACCCAAGAGGGGATGTTACACAGAGAACAAAGAGAGCTGAGAGAGAGCAGAGGACAGAGACAGCACAGAGGAAGAGAAAGAGCAGAGAGAGATAGAGAGCTGAGGACAGAAATAGTAGAGGACAGCGAGAGAGCAGAGGACACCGAGAGAGCTAGAGAGAGCAGAGGACAGAGACCGCACAGAGGAAGAGAAAGAGCAGAGAGAGATAGAGAGCTGAGGACAGAAATAGAGGACAGCGAGAGAGCAGAGGACAGCGAGAGAGCTAGAGAGAGCAGAGGACAGAGACAGCACAGAGGAAGAGAAAGAGCAGAGAGAGATAGAGAGCTGAGGACAGAAATAGTAGAGGACAGAAATAGAGCAGAGGACAAAGAAAGTAGAGGACATAAGAACAAATAGTAGAGAGAGAGAGAGAGAGAGAGGGCAGAGAGAAATAAAAGGATAGAGAGAGCAGAGGCCAGAGAGAGAGATAGATCAGAGGAGAGAGAAAGCAGAGTACAGAGAGAGCAGAGGTCAGAGAGAGTGAGAGAGAGCTGAGCACAGAGAAAGCTGAGAAGACAGAGAGAGAGAGAGAGAGAGAGAGAGAGATCAGAGGGCAGAGAGCAATAAAAGGACAGGGTAATAGAATAAATAATAGTAAGAGCAGAGAAGGTGGTGTGAGAACACAGAGAACATGCCGAGAGACAAGGTGAAAGCAGAGAGAAAGAGCTGAGAGCAGAGATGGCAGAGCGCCCTCTCATGTGCCGCCTCCTCCTGCCTGCTGGGGGCGCTCAGGTTCATTACAGGTGGTACCTCTATCTCACCTCCTTCTCACATTGGGGCGAGCGGCTTTCCCAGTCATCTCCTGGGGCTGGTAGTTCTTACATATGTACCTAAGGCTTCCCCTGGCAATGATGGGGGTTGTAGTGCTGCCTGGATCCCACATGACACCATACACTCCGGGCTGTAGATACAATGTGGGAGAAGTGTGGAGCTGTTTGTCCCATTCACACTGTGAGACATATGGCAGTGGGTTCCACGTTCCCCCGTTTGAGGAATTTTTACATGAATAAACACTGGCAAACATCAAAGATGAAAGTGTTGATGACACGTGAGGACGGGAGACAACACCATCGCTGGAAACCATATGCCCGCGCTGAATGCCAATTATCACCCGGGCTCCTGCCAGCCCTCGTCATGCCGTATACACTGTGTTCTGCTGTCACTCTACTGTATACTGTCCTCTCTCCACAGCCATGGTGGGATACACTGCCTCATAGCTGCCCGAGGCACCGGACACCTCTTGGGATGTCCCATAAATCAGCTGACAAAGTGCTCACGTAAGTGTCACATGATGATTGGCTGATGTTATACTATAGCCAACCAATAGGCATCACTCTACCAATAATGGGAGACGGTCTATAGTCCATGGAGCCACCAACTATAAATCTACATTCCATGGATCAACAGTCCACAGAAATATGGATTTGTGATCTACAGTTCGTTAATATTCAGTCCATGGATCAACAGTCCACTAGTCTAGAGTCCACAGAAATATGGATTTACATTCCACGCATGTAGGTGGGTATATGTGATCCATCTACCTACAGTTCGTTGAGTCCATGGATCTACAGTCTGCAAAATCCACAATCCTAGTTTATGAGTTTACAGTCCATTGATCTACAGGTTCACAGTTCATAAATCTTCATCCAATGGATCTACTGTCTACAGTTTCTGGATATGAAGTCCATAGATCTAATATTTGTGCAAGTGATTAGTAGTCCATGGATCTACCAAAAGTGGATCTACAGTTTATGGATCTAAAGTTTATGGAGTTCAAAGATATACAATGCATAGATCTATAGTCTATGTATCTACAGGTCAGTCAGTAGATCTTCAGTCTAGGTCAGTGGTGGCAAACCTATGGCACGGGTGCCAGAGGTGGCACTCAGAGCCCTCTCTATGGGCACCCGTGCCATCACCCCAGTGCAGGGTTCGCCAGACAGGACTCAAGGCCTCTTGCAGTCCAAGGCAGCCCAGGACCCTAGAAGGAATCTACCATGATAACCAAAGCTTTTTCTCCTTCTTTCTACTGTATTGGTGTCCTCAGGTGCCTATACAATTTAAACCTGTGACAGAGTAGGGAGTAATAAGTTACTGCTTAAATTGTCACATTGGCACTTTGCTAAAAATACGTGGGTTTTGGTTGTAGTTTGGGCACTCGGTGTCTAAAAGGTTTGCCATCACTGGTCCAGGTCATCAGTGTCCTTGGATCTACAGTCCATAGATCCACAGTTCATGGATTTAGAGCTGACATATCTACAGGTCACTTATCCATCGATCTATAGTTTGTGGAACTCCAGTCCATAGATTCATAATTCATGGGTCTATAGGTCAATCAATTTACAATTCATAGATCTAAAGTCCATGGATCTATAATGTTCACATATCTACCGATCTATAGTTCCTGGATCACCAGTCCATGGAGTCGTTGACAATATACAGATCTACATTTCATAGATCTATACAGATTATGGACCATAGATCTACAGACCAGGGTGTTGACAGTCCACCGTTTACATAGTTACAATGGATATTTTGAGAGCACTTCAATGGTTTCGTGGTGTCCAAGTCTCAGTGGGTCAAAGCTGTTGTGATGGCTATATGATGGTTCACTATAAAGTTCTTTGCGTAAAAACTTTTCCTGGAATCTGGAGGAAGGAGCCATTATCCAATGACTTTAGAAACTCCACATTTCCTTGTAGTACTAACCCTTCCTCATCTCACCGATATCACTAGTCCATAACAATGTGGCCTCCAGGATCTTATGTACTTATCAAAACCATCATAGATGTCTCCACCTTACAACTGTTCCTCTCAGTGTGACCTCTTGTCATGGTCTCTATACCCCTAGTCCACATATCTTCTCTTTTTGTCTTCAAGAAGATCAATAGCTGGAGATCTGGTTAAAAATAAACACAAAAAAACCCCCTCATCTTATCTATTGCCGTTTCCATTATGTCATCATCACCCCTGCTGTAGGAGAATACAGAGACCTGTATGGTCTTTCATGCCCTCGGCCTGAGCTGTAACGACAGTATGTGAACCATTGATATCTAGATTTGTTGGCGATCATTAAAGGAAAGATCTAATATCCTGTCCTCTTTCTTCATGTTCTCCGGCCTTCAATCTTTTGTTAAATTCCTTTTTATTTCCATTCTTGGTTTAACACTGGCGCAGCTGGCTCCAAAGGCGACCCGCCGAGACGAAAGAAAAGGCTCTTTGCAGCGAGCTTCTGCCTCTCACCCCCATGTGTGAAAGGAAAAGTTCTAGAAATGGTGTCCCGGGCCTTCATCCCAACCTGTTATGTTGTGTAATCGGATTAAAGGAGCACCTCTCCTCTCCCCTCAGGCAGGTCAGGACCCAGAGTCAATCAGCCCACCTCACAGCTTCAATCTATTAGTCATTTAATGTCCTTCAGAAAGGATTTTTATAGGATTTTTTAAAGGATTTTTATAGATTTTGTGTATTGATCTCTTCATTTTTTAATTTTTTATTTGTATATGTTCATTTTTGTACATTATATTGCTTATTTGTACGATAAACATTGAAGGCATTGGCCACTTTACCTCATGTTTTAGAGTGTGTAAGTGTGGGGCGGCAGGATATGAGGTAATTTACCAATACACATCTATTAATAATTATTCTCCGCTTTCTTGATATGTAAAGTGAAGCCTCCTGTTTTTTACCTCATCAGTCAGAGATTCCTGACCATAAAATGGCCGCAGATGGAGGGTCATGTGATCTCTAACTGTCCATGAGCAATCACCCTGCCAGGTACTTGATCATGAATACTATTATAAGGCCCTGGCAGAATGATTGGTCATGGACAGATAGAAATCACATGACCTGCAGCCATTTTATGGTCAGGAATCTCTAACTGATGAGGTAAAAGACAGGAGGCTTCACTTTACATATCAAGAAACTGGTTCAGAACTTTTATTATAGATGTATATTGGTCAATTACCTCATATCCTGTGCCCCAAACTTACACACACATGACAAAAAACATGAGGTAAAATGGCCAACCCCTTTAATGTTTATCGTACAAATAAGCAGTATAATGTACAAAAATGAAAGGAAAAAAGGAAAAAGAAAAAAAATTAAAGAGGTAAAGTGATCAACCCCTTTAAGAACTAGTTTTAAGAGAGAGTTCCATTTGACTTTTTGTCATAACTTCAGGGGTTTAGTGGGTTTAGATACGGGGAGTCGTTCTGTGGGGTTGTGGTCCTTTTGACACACAGGATATAACTGATGAGCCAATCACTGGTTTCCACTACAGCAACCGATTGGCTAAACAGTCACTTCCTGTGTGTGAAGAATGACCAGGATGTACATGCACACATATACAGTATGTACACAGCTTACACCATATACACTCATACATACAGTGCCATATGCAGACATACGGTATATAGACACACACACATACAGTATGTACACACCTTACACCATATACACACACATGCAGCATATACCCATCCATTATACACACAGACAGCATATACACACATACATACAGTTCTATATGCATACATACAGAATATATACACACATGTACAGTATGTACACACCTATTACGACATACACATATACATACAGTACCATATGCAGACATACGGTATACAAACACACACACATATCTAGTATGTACACACTTTACACAATATACACACATACAGCATATGCCCATTCATTATACACACAGACAGCATATACACACACATACATACAGTTCCATAAGTTCAGAATATACACACACACATGTACAGTATACACTATTACCACCTTTTACCATATACACACATACATATAGTACCAAATGCAGACATATGGTATATAAACAAACACACACATGTACAGTATGTACACACCTATTACCATATACACACGTACGTATAGTACCAAATGCAGACATATGGTATATAAACACACACATATACAGTATGTACACACCTATTACCATATACATACACAAACAGCATACTGGCAACCCACCCCAAAACAGTGGAGCACATCGCTACCGACGAGTTGGCACCCACATGCGTGTGCGCCCGAAGCAGTTTAATTGCCACTGGCTACTGGCGAGATTGGTGCCAGCACTGATCACGGGTGATACCAGTTGGTTGTTTGGTACCCAAACCTCAACCCGATTTTTAAGGGGTTGCGGTATTTGCTCATCACTATTCCTAATGTCAAATATGATTATTTTTTGTGATTTATTCTTTTTATTAGATCATTAAAAAAAAAAAAAAATTAAGACATTTGTGGTATTTCTAGACCATTTATTTTTGTGAAAATTTTTAAGTTTTAAACCCATTAGGTTGATTTCTTTCCAAGCATGGAGTGAGATGTAAAAATCTTTAAAAAAAAGAAAAAAAATCACAAAAAAACTTTGCTCCATACCCCCCCCCCCCCAGCGGTTGGAGTTTCTATGAATTCTTGGCAAATTGAAAAGCAAACAAAAGGGGATCGTGTGGGTAACTATAGGGTTTTTGTCAAAGGGGAACAAGGCCCGTGCCCCTGCTTTTCATGGCATGAATCGTTTAGTAAGTATGCAGCGTGCCTTGACCGCGGCCGATTGTATGAGAGGGCAGGGCGGGGGCTGAAAGGTTCAGTCAGTGAACAAATTACTTCTCCATAGGAGGCGCTGCTCTTCCCAGGTCTGATATAATGATCGGGCTTTTCAAAAACAGATGGAGTAACCAACCAAAATAATCCCGCTAACCCTGGCATTATAGGGAGGCAGAATGGCCAGGTTAGTCCCAGGACCCCTAAAGGTTCGCTCGGCCTGGGTCACTGGACGTCCCCCTATTATACGGGATAACACTATTGTCCCACCATATAATCTCTTTACATCCGCGCTCTCCATTGAGTCTCCGCGCACACAATGACAAGTTTAGTTTGTTTGTTGAGTAGAAGACGTCTTTATAAACTCGACTAATTCAAAGACAGCAACACCTGTCGCCAGAGATGCAGGCCACGAGAGAAGAAGGAGGCCGTGGCGGCCATCTTGGAAATGGACATCATAAATTATTTGTCAGAAATTCCAAAAAATCTGCCATAGATGTGCGGGCATACGTCAGTGTAAATGCAGCCTTATACATTGCGACATATATGACAGAAGCCTTGAATGTAGCCTAAGCTTATCATGTGTGATACTTAGCCAGGTCTAGGTCTATCATGTGTGATGGTTTCTGCTGTACCAGTGTGTCTAGGTTCATCATGTGTGATATGTCCTAATGAGTCAATGTGTCTTGGTCTACCTTGTCTGATGGTTTCTGCCAACTTGTTGGTGGTATACTCTGGCCTAGGCCACTTTATACCCCGGGTGTAGTCTGGGCTGAGGGTATACTCTGGCCTAGGCCACTTTATACCCCGGGTGTAGTCTGGGATGGGGGTATACTCTGGCCTAGGCCACTTTATACCTCAGGTATAGTCTGGGCTGGGGGTATACTCTGGCCTAGGCCACTTTATACCCAAGGTATAGTCTCGGCTGATGGTAAACTCTGGCCTAGGCCACTTTATACCCCGGGTGTAGTCTGGGCTGGGGGTATACTCTCTCCTGCTACACTGGTGTTCCTAGGTCTACCTTGTCTGATGGTTTCTGCTGAGCAGGTGTGTCTAGGACTATCATGTGTGATACTTCCTACTGTGTAGGTGTGTCTAGGCCTATCATGTGTTATGGTGTCTGCCAACTTGTGTGTCTAGGTCTATCATGTGTGATACTTACTGCTGATGGTGTGTCTTGGTCTACCTTGTGTGATGTTACCCACTGAATCAGTGTGTCTAAGCCTATCATGTGTGATACCTCCTGCAGAGCTGTTGTGTTTAGGTCTATCATATGTTATGGTGTCTGCCAACTTGTGTGTCTAGGCCTATCATGTGTGATGCTTCCTACCGAGCTGGTGTGTCTACCACCGTAGCACCCATAGCAGCTGCTAAGGGGCCTGTGTAGTGGAAGCCACCTCCATTTGCCTACTCTTGACGCAGATAGAGTTCAGTGTGACGGTGACCGGCACCACCACGAGCCTCTTCTGCGACTATGTGCAGATAGAGTACCCAGGGCACAATTTCCAACACTAATTTAAAAAAACAAAATAAAAATATTTTGATATCGTTCCATTACCTTCCTTGCGACGTGCAACCCCTAATCGGGAAACAAGCAATGACTTTCTCTTCCCCTTCACGGTTAGAGTCTCGTCAGCTAATAATACACCAGAGTGCACTATGCCAAAAAAAAAATCACCTTTGAAGAATGGGCGATTAACTACGTAAAGTTCTCACAGTAAAAAAAAAAAAATCTCGGTCCAGGCCCCCTGACTCATAATAGCAGAATTATCACAGAATTATCTGAAATTGCAACCTGACCCATATGGAGCCTCCATAAAGCCCCTTGATGGTTAATTACTCCAGATTGGGCCTCGCTCCCTGCCTCATCCTTCTCATGGTTTCTCATCAGCTGCAGCCAGCATTGCCGGTGACAGCGTGAGAATTTTTGTGCCCCCCCTGGGCTCCCCCGGCACACAGCCTTTTGTTTATAGGGACATGTGCATGGAGAGAGGGAGCAGACGGGAGGAGATAATGGAGAGTAGTTCTCATTTAATTACACAGAGTACATCCAGTCAGCAGATTCCAAGTCATAATTATCATGTAGGTAACAGAGGTGGGGAGGAAGCATGGCGCACCCTTCCCCCCACCCCAACACTAATACATCACTATGTGCACCACCAACACCGACTGTCACATATAGGACTCTCCGGAGTCATCTGTAACGTGACATTAGATGTTAAAACCAACTGCTTGGCAACTGTGTATCTCAGCCTACCATGTCTGATACCAACCATAGAAACACGAAAACAGCCCTCTCGTGTGATACTATATACCAAGCCGGTGTATCTAAGTCTATTAAATATGTTACTGTAGAAAGTTCTTCCTTGAATAATTCCAGGGGGGGTCCACTTTCATGAATCCTATCAAAGTTCCACTTTTAAGGTCAACAGACTGGTCCTGGAACATCTGACAGTGTATTGGGGCAGATGTGAACTAGTAGATGAGTGGCTGGCTTGGTTGCGGCCTATCCGGGGATGTCATCGTAGCCCAATAGTTTTGTGGAAATTATGTATGTAATGGGTCACGGCTGACCCATTATGTATGTAATTGGGGAGGCCCCTGATGTTAGTAGCTTTAGGCTTTCTAGACTTAGAAATTATGCTAAATCTTATCTTAACCTTATCTCAGTCGTGAAAGTTCACAGACTATAGCGAGTACGCAGGTGGAGTGGGCATCGCCCCTGGTTGCGCCCCTCCATGCTCTCTTGGTGTGGAGATGATGTGAAGGGTAATATAATTTCAGTTCCTGGCAGTTCGCTAGACATTACGATTATTTTAGGGCTAGAAACAAGTCCTGATAAATTTCCCCCATGAACTCCAAGAAGTGGAACCTATTTGTCGATCTCTCCGCTGTCCCTGTTCCACTCTGGGATTGGGTTACAACCTCCATGCGCACAGTACATACTTTCTACCTGCAAACACACTCTCTCTGGGGTCCTTTCTGGTCATCAAAGATTTAGTTCCAGTCACCTGTGTAGGACTTTACAGTTCTATAATTTCTGGACCAATGAGCCAATTCAAGAATAATTATTGGCCACCAGGGAGAACCCCTGTTATCTGATTTGTATGACCGGTTTAAAAGTCTTATGTCGTATGCCGTCTGCTGACTTGAGGTACCTAAGCTTCTTAGATGGACAATGCTTAGAGACACTCAATAATTATCACCCTCAACAATAAATAGGATGTAATGGAAGTACAATGTCCCTAATAGAGTCCTCAGAAGCGGTGATGATCCTGGGATGAGCTGGTGGCTTCTTAATCCTGAGACCTTCTTCTCCCTGGTGACCCATCTCCTCACATGTCCTTCATCCAATTTACTCTTAATCCACTTTAATGGAGGCAATTTTTGACTCCCCATTACCTACTGTTACCTGACATAAGGAGTATGATGTCATCACGCCCCTTTACTACAGATTGACTATACAGAATTTTTTGTTAAAAAAACCCTGAAAACCACAAATTGAAATCAGTTGAAAAGAATATATTTTTTAATTATAACAGCGTTTTTTAAGAAAAAAAAGTTTTAAAATCGAAGCCGCTATTGAGCATTCACTGTCCGCACCATCACCAACTGTCCAACTAGGAATCAAAAAATATTACAATAACAACACATAATAATTCCCAACCACAATACTGATATAGAGTTCAGCCGGTCCTGTAAAAAAAAACAAACGCTCGATCACACCTGTAAATGTTTGGTAGTTTTTGTCCTTGGAACGACACAAAAAGTGCCCAAATTGTGCAACATGAGTTACCATGAGGGGCATGTACTACTTCTAGCAAAGTTGTTCCCAAATGGAGGTACAGGCGGTCTCCTACTTACAGACGACCCCTAGTTAAAGACGGAATTCTCTTCCCCCTGTGTCCTCTGGTGAAGCTCTCTGAATGCTTTACTATAGTCCCAGACTGCAATGATCAGCTGTAAGGTGTCTGTAATGAAGCTTTATTGATGATCCTTGGTCCAATTATAGCAAAAAAATTTGAAACTCCAATTGTCACTGGGGCAAAAAATAATTATGTCTGGATCTACAATTATAAACTATACAGTTTCAACTTACATACAACTTCAACTTAAGAACAAACCCATGGACCCTATCTTGTACATAACCCGGGGACTGCCTGTATATCACCAACAGAGGGGCTTTTGGCCTCCATCAAATGCAAGATCTTTCTCACTAGAAAACTGGTGTGAAATCTACTAAAATCTACGAAAGCTGACTAAAATCTACTACAGTCCCCTGCTGGCATACATTGGTGAGCGGCCCGCCAGAGTAGGGGGTTATTAAGAGTGGTGTGAAAGTCTCTAAAACCCTTTGTCATCCATATTCCATTCAGTGGCGGCCATTTATGATATTCTGTCACTTAGCAACAAATCACAGCGCAGCATTCATTTATTGTAGCGCTTTTGACAAATGAAAGCTGCTCTGTGATTGGTTGCTACAGAGATTAGGCAGTTCCATGAATCAATAAAGTTATGACGGCCATATTTTTGGTCGAAATCCCATCTATTTCTGTTTAGTATAAAGTCGCTGTATTGGTGTCTTTGTAAAGGACTCTCTCTTGTCAGAATACATCTGTCCCTTAAAGGGTCAGCGCCGTGTAAAGATGTGTTGTGTCGCCTTTATTCGGGTGACACCTGTACAGCCTTAAGAACAATGGTGTGGGCTGATAATGGGGGGGACCATATGTGGGCAGATTACACGAAGGTGTAATGAAAGGAGCGCGGTTGAGTAACACACGGGGAGGAGGGGCTGATCCTCTGAACACAAAGTGACCGCTTATGTGGAATGATTCTGTAATAAGCTATTTCCCACAAAGAAACGCCTGTCTCTGAGGAGTAATGCTGTGCCGACAAATAAAGTTATTCTGGTAAAATCAACCAGTTATGTGCTTATAGCAATGTATATTAACTATTAGTCACAATAAAAACCCTAAACCCTCTGCACTGCACTTCTCCCACTGCCCTGTTTAGCCTAATTCATGAATACAATGCCAGAACTGCAGTGAAGACTGACACAAAAGCAGCTGGAAGCCATAGGTAGGTGACTGTACCAAAATAAAAACAAGTAAGTGTCCTGGATATACCGGGGCCCTTTCAGAATACAAGCAGTCCTCGGGTTACATACAAGATAGGGTCCATAGGTTTGTTCTTATGTTGAATTTGTATGTAAGTCGAAACTGTATATTTTATAATTGTAGTTCCAGACAAAAAAAAAAAATTTGGCACAGTGACAATTGGAGTTTCAAAATTTTTTGCTGTCATTAAACCAATGATTATCAATAAAGCTTTGTTACAGACACTTTACAGCTGATCATTGCAGTCTTGGACTATACTAAAGCATTCAGAGACTTCACCAGAGGTCACAGTGGGTAGAGGGGTCCTTCTTTAAGTATGGGTCGTCTGTAAGTCGGGTGTCCTTAAGTAGGGGACTGGCTGTGTAGTATATGACTGATGGGCCCCACACTGGTAGCCCTAGTGGTCATATATTAATTACTTTTCTATACACAGGAGCCAGTTGGCAGGTGGCACAGTCTTACCCAGCTAATAACCACCTTTCTATACCACCATTTTTTTCTGTAAAAAGTTGATGCTTTCACCACATTGGGACCTTTATGATTTTTGGATCACTTTTTATTCAAATATTTATACTTGGAAAAAAAAGCCAAAAAGCGTCAATCAGACGTTTAGACAAATTTTTTGTTAGGGTGTTCACAGCATGCAGCAGTCAGCTTTATATTTTTATTAGACCGATCATTTTGGGATGTTTATGATTTTTAAAATCTTTTTTATTTTATGTTTTTTTTAATTTTACATTTCATTTACTATTATTTCAGGCCCCTTAGTATACTTTAACCTTAGGGAGTCTGATTGCTCCTACAATACAATGCAATACTAGTGCCAGCAGTGATCGCGCCTGTTAAAGGCAGGAGTCTGATGTGTAATACACATAAAAACTCTGTGATGCCGTAAGGGCTTTATGGAGAGAGCGCAGGGGCTTTCTCCATACCAACCTTACTATTGTTCGATAAAATTCTGTAAAATTCTGTCGAGTAGTCCAAAATTTTTACACAAAAATGCATTGATACCCCTTCAACCAAGGTCAATACCAGAAACCAGCTATATGAGATAAACATAGGAAGAAGAAAGTGCAAATTATACCTTATACATTCGTCCCATTAAGCCATAAATCTGGTGCACTTTGCTTAGTGAATCTCCTTCGGGACTGATCACTGTTATTTTAGCATAAAAATAGGCAAATCCATTGGTTTTTGTCTGTTTGGTATCTCCGCCATTTTCTAATAAAAGGGGTGTGGTTAAGGCACAGGAAAAGGAGGGGCCATCAGCCTCCGACGGATAGGACATCCGTCAGTTCTGGCATGAGTTCTGTTGTACCAGGTTATTGCCGGTAAATCTGCCTGGAACAAAGGCAAAATTTGTAAAACTAAACTCTATTTCCAACACTGTAAAAGAAAGAAAGAAAAATAATTAAAAAAATCCAGAGCTCCTTTCTGACCTTCTGACTAAAAATTATACTAATAAAAATATTTATTTCAGTGGGTGAAAAACTGTCAAAAATAAATTGTATATATATAGTACGATTATAAAAAAATAAAAATAAATTAAAAACACTGTAAAATCAGAACAGGAAAAAAAGGCCAAAATATTGGGGATCTGTTTTAAATATTCCATTGTCATTAACATAATGTGAAGACTTCCTGTTGTGTAATGACTGGATTTTTCCTCGAGTTGTATTCATTCCAGTAATCAGAAATCACGTTCCCAGGTTCTTTGACCCCATGTCATTATCCTACAAGTGTCAGTTCCTCGCTTTGCCTTTTGACCTTGGCGCCTGATAAAGGAAGGTCCTGTGGGTTTTTGTAGGTCGGTCTATTGACCTCCTCTAAATTACCATTACAGTGACCCTAAGTGGCTGGTAACAATAATTAAACAATGGAGAAGACAGTGAAAATAGCCATTATTATGCCACTTCTTCCACCTCCATCCTCTCCATCCTTTGAATTGGACCATTAGAATAGAAATCCAAGGCCAGACCCTCGGAAGAGCCTAGAATTGAATTGACAATGAAATCTTGCTTTGTCAGAGAGAAAAAACTCTGGGCCTAAAAGCTGGGAAGTCATTTATATTTACACAGTGAATGTGTTCTGAAGGACCCTCGGGACAATGGGGTTTATCTAGGGACGGGAAGAAATGCTGCCTGCTTCTTCTAAGACATTTTGGCCAATTATGGCTTTTATTTATTCCTCCTCATCTAATAGCAACTGCATGGGCCGAGATGGCAGCTGGAATGTAGCATAAAAGGCACCAATGATGTACCATAATGCACTGGTAAACGTGGCTTAGACCTATGGGACCTACAAGACCTACGGGATTCAGGCCACAGTTCGGAATCACAGCATCTTCTGTGGTTCTGCTGAGGCCAAAGACCTGGCACCTGACCGGACATCGGCAGACGTGTAATCATGCCGCCAACTTCTTCGGAGCTCTGCAGTAGCTTCTGCTCATTGCATCAAATGGACTATGGCACATGTGCAGAGCTCCAAAGAAGCTGGTGGCATGAATAAAGCTTATGTGCAAGCACAAGCGGTATGAGGAGTGCGCCGAGGATGCAAAAAGAGGTTAGACAGCAGAGGCTACTGGGGCCAGGAGAAGCCTTTGCTCCCACAGCCAAGATAGGCTAGAAGGAACCTACAATTGGATCTACTTTAAAATTCAGATTCTTGAGGGTAGGTTCTCTTTAACATTGTCCATCACCATATCAGGGGATCTGTAGGAAACATGAAGTTTTGGTGACCCAATTCACAATCTACTGGATATAAGTCAACCTGTGACTTGTCTCGCCTAATGTATCAGCAACCATGTGCCAGGTCACCCAACGGAAGCAAGAAATGACGGCAAATGCCTTGATATCACATCCTTACAAGGAGCATAACTTCAGTGGGTGCAGAACGTGCCCACGAGCTTTTGAGCGCCCATAATGTTTTCACGAAGAGACTGATCGTATAAGCAATTCAACCAGTTGGGGGCCTGATACAGATTTTGCATAAGGGTCTCCAGCATCAAATTATATCTTAGAGTTCCACCATAGAGTAAAGTAAAGGACAAACTTGTTTCAGGACAGTTGCCATAGGCTGCCAAGAAGATTTCTAGGGCTGACCATGACCATTTTTTACTCCTTACCCATATGGGACACAAGGCACCCTGTAAAGTGCCCTGTGACCTTGGGAGACTTGCTCACTTTTCCTGGTCTCACAATTTTTTGAAGAGAGTGCGATAGAGGTCAAGATGAAAACCAGGACGAAGGGGCCATAAAGTGTAGGAGAGAGGATGAAGACATCTGTTGTGTGTTATAACATTGTGCGCAATCCTCATCATGATGTCCCAATTAGATACATTCAGAAAAGATGGGATGTCATCAGTCAACAACAAGTACAATAAAGCCTCCACCTTAAGACAATAGTAAAGTTTGTTGTTGGAGGGAAGATCTAATGAAAAAGTGGTTGTTTAACTGGGGAACTAGCCCCTTTAACTAACTCCAGTTTGTCACCCATTTTACATCATCACCATCTGATTGTCCATGGGGACAGTTAATAAAGATCCAATCATTGACTGGTCAGTCCTATTGAGCGTCTCACCCCCCCAGGGGAACAATTAGTTGTATTTGTCAGAGGTCAGCAGGGAACTCTGCTCTGTGCTAATGGTGTGGGCAGACATCATGAGGGCAGTGACCTTTGCTTTGTCCTGCCGTGTAGACAAGCTGCTGTGCCCATTGATGTGTCATGTAAACCTCTGCTGATGACAAATTGGTGTGGCCTCAGGATAAGACCATAAATACTCAAATAACATGACTGGAGGGATTAAGGTTTTGGACAAGCAAGCATGCCGAACTTATACCCTACATCTTCAACTCTTCTAATGGGAAAATACCTCTACCTTGTGCCACTCTCTTGATGACATATATTTTATTTTTTATACCTTTCCCTTGTCCTGATGGAAAAACCCATCGCCACTTCCATCTGATCAAAGGACACATAGGTAATGCCAAAACCGAAAACATGTTCACTGGGTCCAAATCCTGGTGCTAGATCTACAGTATAACCAGAAGGTTTCCTCTAGCTGTAGACTGGATTGTGAGTAAGAATTCTTTCAAAACATCTGAAGTTTTGGTGACCCAATTCACAATCTACTGGCTAATAGTCAACCTGTGACTTGCCCCGCCTAATGGGGGTCATTTACTAAGGGCCCGATTTGCGTTTTCCCGATGTGTTACCCGAATATTTCCGATTTGCGCCAACTCTCCCTGAATTTTGGCACACGCGATTGGATTGTGTCGCATCGGTGCTGGCATGCACGCGACATAAATCGGGGGGCGTGGACGAACAAAAACCCGACGGATTCGGAAAAACCGCCGCATTTAAAAAAAAAAATCTGCCGCGGAGCTTGCACTTACCTTCACTCAGCCTGGCTCGGTGAACTCCATCGCGTTCCGATGCTTTTCAGTTCTGGTGGAACTACCTTAATAAATCCCGGCCGGACCCGAATCCAGCGCAGAGAACGCGCCGCTGGATCGCAAATGGACCGGGTAAGTAAATCTGCCCCAATGTGTAAGAAACCATGAAATGATGGCAAATGCCTTGATATCACATTCTTACAAGGAGCATAACTTTAGTGGGTGCAGAAGGTGCCCATGAGCTTTTGAGCGCCCATAATGTTTTTATCCTCATATGAAGAGACTGAAAGTATAAACAATACAACCAGTTGGGGGCCTGATACCGATTTTGCATAAGGGCCTCCAGCATCAAATTACATCTTTGAATTCCACCTTAGAGTAAAGTAAAGGACAAACTTGTGTCAGGAAGTTGCCATAGGCTGCCAAGAAGATTTCTAGGGCTGACCATGACCATTTTTTGTTCCTTACCCATATGGGACATGAGGCACCCTGTAAAGTGCCCTACGAAGGCAAAGCCAAAACCGAAAACATGTACACTGTGTCCAAATCCTAGAGCTAGATTTACAGTATAATCAGAAGGTTTCCTCTAGCTGTAGACTGGGATTATGAGTAAAAAGTCTTTAAAACATTCAAAATGCGTTGACTTTTTAGCCACCACCGGCATGTTTGGAAGCTTATCCAAAATAAAGGTTTGAAGGATAATTTTCCTGGAGCTGAATGAAGTAATTTATGGTGGACCACTCCAGTTGTGCCATTAACAACTAGAATTTCCACTCTAATTTTCCTAATCTTGTAGCTTGTCTCCAAATGTATTGCCTCTAAGAACCCTTACCACCTCAATCAAGATAACCTACCCCTTCTCTGAAGCCCTGGATACCTTCTATCTTGAGGTAACCCAAGGAAGGGTAGGGGTAACTAAATTTTTCAGCACCTGTCACACTTCCCCTGACTTTCACGATAATACTTGTTTTTATATCACTTCCATCTCATCACAATTTCAATCTTTACAATCAATAATTGGACTCATGTAGGTTCTGGAGAATCCCGGTCTATGATTTATCCACCTTCAGTTATCCAGGACAGCAGAAGAAGATTTTACTCGGACCTAATGACTTCAAAAAAGGTCAATGTTCAACCAAAACCACAGTCGTTTCCAGATAGTAGACCCTTGTAGATACCATCTGCTGAAGATATTTTGGTTCAACCATTCACGTTTTGGATGAATGGGTGGAGAACCTCCTAAGTAGGTTCTAAACTTTGTGAAGAGATCAGTCAACTAGCCAAACAAATAAGATGTTCTGTATTTCTGACACCTTCCCTTTTTACTTATCATTAGTATGAGCTCTTGAGGTTTCTGGGTCTTCGGGATCTCGTTGCTCCATCATCAGGCCCCCCAACCCATCAGACAAGATGTGAAGATGTGTAAAGTATGAGGACCCTATGCTGATGGATGGATGTAATGTGATGGATTCAGGAGGATTCTTACCAATGCGGTTCCACGCCGCCCCGTGCCTTTAATACAAGATCTTTTTCCTGCAACAAGGAAAAAATTAAATTTTTTAGGTAATTTTTGAAAATTTGTCACAGATGTAACTCAACATTTCACTACTGATACATGTCCACCTTCCATTCCAATTGGATTGTGCTGGACGAGGCGTCTCAACTAGCACATGTTTTTTTTGAGGTTTTGGATAATGCAGAACGTTCCCTTGTTAATTAGTCTTTCTGTGAAGGTTTTCTCTTGTTAGTAAGTGACCTTTAATTGACCACAAAAGTAACGCACACAAGGCCCCTGTATGGCCAATAGGAAACACTGCACCCGCTCCCCACAAAGGACACACCATTTAATTTCTTGTTTGACCTCACACTCCATAATAAAGCCTGAAAATTTCATTATGTGTTACACACAGGTGCTTTCTTTTTTTTGGGTGAATATATTACACAAATGCAACTGGATAATAAGCTTTTATATGGAAAACTAAAGAAATACATTCACAACTTTACCACCATAATATATTCCTATAGTCACAAAGGACCTCTAACAAAAAGAGGAAATAAAAAATAGAGGCAAACAATCAATTTGTTAGCAATAGAAATATCAATCGATTGTAGTGCAATGCCTATATACAAGAACATATCTTCTAAAATACTGCCCCTATGTACAAAATTGTAACTACTATAATACTGCCCCTATGAACAAAATTATAACTACTATAACTACTATAATACTGCCCCCTATGTGCAAGAATATAACTACTATAATACTGCCCCCTATGTACAAGAATATAACTACTATAATACTGCCCCCTATGTACAGGAATATAACTACTATAATACTGCCCCCTATGTACAAGAATATAACTACTATAATACTGCCCCCTATGTACAGGAATATAACTACTATAATACTGCCCCCTATGTACAAGAATATAACTACTATAATACTGCCCCCTATGTACAGGAATATAACTACTATAATACTGCCCCCTATGTACAAGAATGTAACTACTATAATACTGCCCCCTATGTACAAGAATATAACTACTATAATACTGCCCCCTATGTACAGGAATATAACTACTATAATACTGCCCCCTATGTACAAGAATATAACTACTATAATACTGCCCCCTATGTACAGGAATATAACTACTATAATACTGCCTCCTATGTACAAGAATATAACTACTATTATACTGCCCCTATGTACAAAAATATAACTACTATAATACTGCCTCCTATGTACAAGAATATAACTACTATTATACTGCCCCCTATGTACAAGAATATAACTACTATAATACTGCTCCTATGTACAGGAATATAACTACTATTATACTTCCCTCTATGTACAAAAATATAACTACTATAATACTGCCCCTATGTACAAGAATATAACTACTATAATACTGCCTCCTATGTACAAGAATATAACTACTATTATACTGCCCCCTATGTACAAGAATATAACTACTATAATACTTCCCTCCTATGTACAAGAATATAACTACTATAATACTGCCCCAAATGTACAAGAATATAACTACTATAATACTGGTCCCTATGTGCAAGAATATAACTACTATAATACTGCTCCCTATGTACAAGAATATAACTACTATAATACTGCCCTCTATGTACAAGAATATAACTACTATAATACTGCCCCCTATGTATAAAAATATAACTACTATAATACTGCCCTCTATGTACAAGAATATAACAACTATAATACTGCCCCCCATGTACAAGAATATAACTACTATAATACTGCCCCCTATGTACAAGAATATAACTGCTATAATACTGCCCCCTATGCACAAGAATATAACTACTATAATACTGCACCTATGTACAAGAATATAACTACTATAATACTGCCTCCTATGTACAAGAATATAACTACTATGATAGTGCCCCTATGTACAAAAATATAACTACTATAATACTGCCTCCTATGTACAAGAATATAACTACTATTATACTGCCCCCTATGTAAAAGAATATAACTACTATAATACTGCCCCCTATGTACAAGAATATAACTACTATAATACTGCCCCCTATGTACAAGAATATAACTACTATAATACTGCCCCCTATGTACAAGAATATAACTACTATAATACTGCCCCCTATGTACAGGAATATAACTACTATAATACTGCCCCTATGTACAAGAATATAACTACTATAATACTGCCCCCTATGTACAAGAATATAACTACTATAATACTGCCCCCTATGTACAAGAATATAACTACTATAATACTGCCCCCTATGTACAGGAATATAACTCCTATAATACTGTCCCTATGTACAAGAATATAACTACTATAATACTGCCCCCTATGTACAGGAATATAACTACTATAATACTGCCCCCTATGTACAAGAATATAACTACTATAATACTGCCCCCTATGTACAGGAATATAACTACTATAATACTGCCCCCTATGTACAGGAATAGATAGATGTTAGCAGTCACTTTCCTCCCCATTGCACATGATGACCACACGTCTTCCTCCCTGTGAGATGCTATAGTGAGTGTTGCTCTCCTTACAATGTGTGTTACTGTCTGGCTTTGGGAAGAAGTAGCATTATTGAAATGAGCGGAGCAGGAGACATTTCCCAGCCGGCCGCTTACACCTTGGTTACCATGGCGCGTTGGGGCGTGCGGCCCCCTGTTTTGCATACGGATGAGCTGTAAGACAATGGGCTGGTAAAGCCTCTCCGCACACAACGCCTTTGTTTCAAGCCATCTGATTCATAAGCCATTAGAGAGAAAAAGTTGCTCTGTGTGGGGGGTGCCGTTATTTTTTTAATTTTTTTATTTTTATAAGCGTGTAATGGTGGCATCTGTGTGATCCGGCTCTGATGCAATGTATCCTGCTGCTGCTCAGGGAGGGGATCAAATAGTCCCTGGTTCCCATGGGTAACAGCAGTGGAGCTCATCCCTGGCTGCAGTACCACTGCACGGCGGTAGGTGGCGCTGTAGCTAAACCTTTCATTCCTATTTTTCGCATCCCGTCATCCTGCAACGGGGTAATTCATGCAAAGCCTGGGAATTATGTTAACAATGCTGTGTTTATGGGGGAGGCAGTTGTATACTGGGGACAAGAATGCTGGGAATATGGATAATGCTCCCGCATGGAGCACGCAGATGGCCGGCTTGACATTTTAAAAAAACAGAGGACGTAATCGGTAATAATACTCTGCTATTAGCTCCATAAATATCAAGGCGGTCCCCACTTTATTACATTGACTCAGAGAATGGCGCCCACTTGAGTCACTCACCCGGAATTTTTATTTCTCACAAATACAATTTGCCCTCATTGTGTCTGAAACAGCAGGGAAAGGGGACCGGATAAGTAGGAGGGGGAATTCAAATTTTTGGACCCGTATATGAAATAATTTAGGAATTTTGACCCACAAAATAAAATTACTTTATTCTGGAGAGCGCAGCTCTGGAGTATAATACAGGATGTAAAGTTGTCACGGGACTGGTTGACAGTACGGGATCCCTGAAAAGGTCCACATCAGGGATTCTGGAGGTCGTCAGATTCTTCTACTCACACCTCTTGGGCAGGAAGGATCTAGATCGGGATGTGATGTCGGCTTTCCTGGCTGAAACTGTCCCTGAGCCAGGAGTAGACCCCTCTCTTGATGTTTTGACAGAGATAATCAGGGAAGAGGAAGTCAGCCTGGCGATTGAAGGGCTCGCCCTCAAGAAATCGCCAGGCCCGGATGGCTTAACATCTGAGTTTTATAAGACCTTTAAGGATGTATTGGTTCCCCTCTTGACCGAGGTATTCAATGAGTGTCTTTCCTCGGGCGCTCTGCCGAAGTCAATGAGGAGGTCTGCCCTGATCATCCTGTCAAAGGGTAAGGACCGATCTCGTGTTGAGAACTGGCGTCCCATAGCGCTTCTCAATGCGGACAGAAAGGTTTTGGCAAAGGTGCTGTTTAATCGGCTGGTGCAGTTTGCGCCCCGGCTCCTTTCGGGGACCCAGCACTGCTCTGTTCCAGGCCGCAGTACATTTAGTGCTGTGCTTTGTGTCCGGGAGGCAGTGGAGCAGGGCAGGGCTGGTAACTGGAAGGGGTACTTGCTGTCCTTGGATCAGGCAAAAGCGTTTGATCGGGTTAACCACGAGTACCTCTGGTCTGTCCTTCTGAGGTATGTTGACTAAAGGTTTTGTATGCTGGGGCAGAGAGTTTCCCGCTTGTGAACGGTTGGATTGGCCGCTCTTTTGAGGTTGGGTCTGGTGTTCGCCAAGGTTGTCCTCTGAGCCCACTGTTGTATGTGTTCGCGATCGACCCATTCCTTAGGGGGGTTGATTGTGGTCCGTTGATGGTAGTCGAGATGGACCAGGTGGCACCGGAAGCGACTCTTAGGGTGGTAGCGTATGCCGATGATGTCACTGTTTTTGTGTCCTCTGGCTGGGAGAGGGGGATCCAGGCTTTGATCTCCCGGACACTCTTCCAGGGCCCCCGGACTCTGCCAAAGTTCTCGGCATCGAATTTGGCCAGGGGGATTACCCCATGCAAAACTGGGATGGCAGGCTTAAGATTGCCACTCAGAAGGTGGACCAGTGGAAGGGTTGGTCTTTGACCCTCAGGGAAAGGGTGAACCTGATCCAAACTTACCTGCTCCCGCTGCTAATATATCTGGGCAGTGTGTGCATCTTGCCAGAACCCCTCTGGACTCGGGTCTACAGTCTGTTCTTCCAGCTGTTATGGGGGAATAGGCTGAACCTTATCAAGAGGGAGGTTACTTACTGCACGAGGAGACAAGGAGGGTTGTGTATGGTCAACCCTGTGGTATTCCTAGTGAAAACCTTTCTTAAGATCAATATCGCCAACCTCTGGAAAGAGAGGGCTCCTCCGTGGGTATACTCCTGCAGGGGATGGTTTCGGCCTTTCTTCCAGGAATAGGAGACAGGAGGGCAAGTGAAGGATCTCCGCTTACCGAATGGGCATCTTCCGGCTTACGCTGCCCCGGTTCTGAAGGTGATTCACCAGTGGGGTCTGGGAATGTGGGAGATCAGAACCATGTCAAGGAAAGTCCTTGACAGGAGGGTTCTGTTTGCCCATTTCCAGAAGCCCCTGGCCCTCAGGGATTACCCAAGTCGGGATCTTGGTGTGGGCTTAGGTATTTTAATTCTATCAGGATCCCCTTGAAGTTTTGGGACGTGACTTGGCGCTGCTTCCATGGAAAGCTGTGTGTGAGGGACAATCTGAAGTGTAGGAGCTCTGAGGAAAGGGGTTGTCCCTGGGAGGAGTGCGGTGGCCTGCTGGAGAGCATGGACCACTTCCTGCTTCAGTGCCCCTTTAACACAGAGGTGTAAAACTGGGTGGGCGCTTCCATCCATTGGCCCGGGTTGGCCGGTCTCTCCTATGCGGAGTGGGCCTATGGAGCATTCAGAGGCCTGGGTGGCCGGGACCGCTGCACGTTATTCCTAGTCAGTCTAGTGGTCAGGTACCACGCGTGGAATGCACAGTGCTTAGTATCGACGCAGCGTAAAATCCTCCCGGTGGATGAGGTGGTTAGGAACATTCTGGGTGACCTGGTGAAGGTGCGCTCTCTGGAGTATGAGGGGCTGGGCACGGGGAGGGCCTCTCTCCTTTGGAGGGGGTTCTCCTTTAGTGTCCCTTAGTCTGTCATCTCCTCTCCTGGTGTTCGGCTGAAGCTGACACTGTAAATTTTTGTTTTCTGTGTATATAGAGATGTGGGGCTTGCAGGCGCCGAACCTGGGCATATGTGGTTTGGATTGATGTTGTTTAGCTTTTATTTTGTATTATGTTTTCTTCATGTTACTGTATATATTCGAATATAGGCCGAGTAAAAAAAAAAAAATCAAGACTCACCTTTCCGACACCCCCACAGTTCTTCTGTGCGAACCGTTGGTCACCGGCACTGGCTCTATAACAGGATGGGGGTCCGGCTCCATAACAGGCGGAAGTTCGGCTCCATAACAAGGCACCAGCCCCATAACGGGGCGAGGGTGGGGGGGCGCCTGCATAACGGGGTAGGGGGTTGCCTATATACTGGGGCACAGGCTCTACTGGTTATATACTCGAGCATGGCCTGGCAGGCTATATACTGGGGGCTGGGGCTGCAGGTTATATACAGGGGCAGGGGCTGGCTGGCTATGTACCCGGACAGGGGCTGGCAGGATATATTCTGGGGGGCAGGGGCTGGCTGGCTATATACTACAGGGTCAGGCTCACTATATACTACAGGGGACTGGCTGGCTATATACTACAGAGGGCTGGCTGGCTATATACTACTGAGGACTGGCTATATACTACAGGGGCTGGCTGGCTATATACTACTGGGGGCTGGCTATATACTACTGAGGGGCTGGCTGGCTATATACTACTTGGGGCTGGCTATATACTACTGGGGGCTTGCTGGCTATATACTGGGGGGGCTGTGACCAATGCATTTCTCACCCTTGGCTTATGTTCGAGTCAATAGGTTTTTCCAGTTTTTTGTGGTAAAATTAGGGGCCTCGGCTTATACTCGATTATGTTGTAATTAGTGTATATATAGTGTGGTTTGGGTCATAGTGTTAGCTTGGGAGGGGGGTGATGGTGGGGGGATTATTTTCTTTATGTATGAACTGACCTTGGACACTTAATGCAAACTTTGGATGTTAGACCAGAGTCTGGGGGGAAGGCGAGGGTGCGGGATATAGTTTAGTGTGTTTTTATTTTGTGTTTGTTAGTCAATATTTATTTTAAAAAAACTTTGTCTTTGTTTATTGGTTTGGTTTAGGATGTGATAATCGGTTGGGTGGGGGTTGTGGTATTTAGTGTTTATTCATTTTGGTGTATTGTAAGTGACTGTTTTTGCTAGGTGTGAATGGGGCTGGACCAGGTAAGATATTGTGTATATTATATATTATGTTTGGTTTGTGTTATGTATTGTTATGTTTTATACTTTAGATTTTTATAAAAGATCTACAGGATGTAACTCGGGGTCCGGACTGGATGTACAATACAGTATAGCGCACTTTTGCCAGTTGTAGTGCAGTCTACCAGGTAATTGGTCACTATTCAGACTTGGCAGATATCCTTGACACTGAAGTAAAAATATTTTGGGTGATGTGGGTGTGGGCTGTGTATAAAAACTGAATTTTCATACCCTATCACTATGACAACTAAGCAGGGAGCGTACAATCTGTTTCGCCAATCTTAGCCTCTTAGTATTGTGTGCTGATGCAACTGTAGCAAACCCTCAGCTGTGAGGAGTGATGTTCCTACAGTTTTTATTCTCAAAATAAAAATGAGATTGAGTTCACTCAGGTGGAGATCTTTAAAGTATTGAGGAATTTACACTGGTGTATGAAGACCACCAGGGCCCTGGGCTGTATGAATATTAGGGCCCCTACAAGTCTGGAATCACTGCATTCATCTGGTACTAGAATCAGCTTCTTGGGGAATGGAGGATGTGTCCCTTCTGCCTGATTTCAATCTGTGGTTCCAGGACCTTTGGAGGACCTTGAAAGGTCCTTAAATGTATCTTGTGTAGATGTATATTGAGAGTAGGAGCAGATGTGTGAAGATTTCATGGGTGAAGGTCCTTCTCAGTATGAAAATTGGAGGCTTGGGCCCTGAGCTACCGCCCAAACCACCTAGGTATATATCAAAAAAATGGAGAATTCAAGGAAACTGAGCCCCACATTCCTGGGCATGAGATTTATCAATGATTATCTTCTCATATTAGAGAACAATCCTGAGACATCGTCCATCAATCAGGATTCTGGATCTTTGTGGACTCGAGGTTTTGCAGTGACCAGTGATGTTACCTCAGGGACATCCCGGCCTAGTAGTTATGACATCTCAGATTAGGCCGCATTTACACCGCGCTGGAGTCTCAGGCCTCGTTTCTGACAGATTTTCCACCCTGAACCAAACTCATCTGAAATGACAGACAGAAGGAGGGTTTAGAGAAAATCTTTACAATAATAATAATAATCTTTATTTATATGTCGCCATCATATTCCATAGCGCTTTACAAATCATATACATAGTATACACATATACTACTACATAACAGAGGACAAATAGTCATATGGAACATAAGAGCTTACAGTCTATGAGGATGAGGGGGTGACACAAGAGCTTACAGTCTATGAGGATGAGGGGGTGACACAAGAGCTTACAGTCTATGAGGATGAGGGGGTGACACAAGAGCTTACAGTCTATGAGGATGAGGGGGTGACACAAGAGATTACAGTCTATGAGGATGAGGGGTGACACAAGAGCTTACAGTCTATGAGGATGAGGGGGTGACAATAGCTTACATTCTATGAGGATGAGGGGACACTAGAGCTTACAGTCTATGAGGATGAGGGGGTGACACAAGAGCTTACAGTCTATGAGGATGAGGGGGTGACACAAGAGATTACAGTCTATGAGGATGAGGGGTGACACAAGAGCTTACAGTCTATGAGGATGAGGGGGTGACAATAGCTTACATTCTATGAGGATGAGGGGACACTAGAGCTTACAGTCTATGAGGATGAGAGGGAGACACAAGAGCTTACAGTCTATGAGGATGAGGGGGTGACACAAGAGCTTACAGTCTATGATGATGAGGGTGTGACACAAGAGCTTACAGTCTATGAGGATGAGGGTGTGACACAAGAGCTTACAGTCTATGAGGATGAGGGGCTGACACAAGAGCTTACAGTCTATGAGGATGAGGGGGGACACAAGAGCTTACAGTCTATGAGGATGAGGGGGTGACACAAGAGCTTACAGTCTATGAGGATGAGGGGGTGACACAAGAGCTTACAGTCTATGAGGATGAGGGGCTGACACAAGAGCTTACAGTCTATGAGGATGAGGGGGGACACAAGAGCTTACAGTCTATGAGGATGAGGGGGTGACACAAGAGCTTACAGTCTATGAGGATGAGGGGGTGACACAAGAGCTTACAGTCTATGAGGATGAGGGGGTGACACAAGAGCTTACAGTCTATGAGGATGAGGGGGTGACACAAGAGCTTACAGTCTATGAGGATGAGGGGGTGACACAAGAGCTTACAGTCTATGAGGAGAAGGGGGCGACACAAGAGCTTACAGTCTATGAGGATGAGGGGGTGACACAAGAGCTTACAGTCTATGAGGATGAGGGGGTGACACAAGAGCTTACAGTCTATGAGGATGAGGGGGTGACACAAGAGCTTACAGTCTATGAGGATGAGGGGGGACACAAGAGCTTACAGTCTATGAGGATGAGGGGGTGACACAAGAGCTTACAGTCTATGAGGATGAGGGGGTGACACAAGAGCTTACAGTCTATGAGGATGAGGGGGTGACACAAGAGCTTACAGTCTATGAGGATGAGGGGATGACATCAGAGCTTACAGTCTATGAGGATGAGGGGGTGACACAAGAGCTTACAGTCTATGAGAATGAGGGGGTGACACAAGAGCTTACATTCTATGAGGATGAAGTGGGACAAAAGAGGTAAAAGGGCTTATACAATCGAATAGTAATTATTAATAACAGAACATAATAAAAATAATTTAATAAATAAAAATTCTGCTGCTTGAACCAGTCATCAGCCACATCTTATATACAAAGCCCAAGGTTAATGTAACTGCAGAAAAGCCTGAAGAATGGTATCTGGTGTTTGAGACTTTTAGGTTTTTAGAGCATGTTTGAAGCTTTTGAGGGTGAGTATTAGTCTGGGAGTCCAGGAAAGGGCATTCCAGAGAATTGGTGCGACTTGGGAGTAGCCCTGGAGACATGCATGGGAGGTTCGATTAAGGTAGAGATCAGTCTAAGATCACTGGTAGTCAAAGAGCATAAAGAGCATAAAGCAGAGCTTTGTGGATGAGGGTTATTATTTTAAACTGTATTCGAAAGGAGACAGGCAATCAGTGCAGTGACGGGCAAAAACTGGAGGCATCCATTTAGCATTGTCTGAAAAAAACGAGTCTGGCTCCTGCATTAAGACTAGATATCTAGAGGAGAGAGTTTAGTGATTGGAAGACCAATTAGTAGGGAGTTAGAGGAGTCTATTCCAAAGTAAATCAGAGCAACAGTTAGTATTTCAGAGGTTTCAATTGTAATAAATGGGCGGATTCTGGAGATGTTTCTAAGTTGTATGCGGCAAGAGCGAGCAAGTGATGGAATATGTGGTGCAAAGGAGAGGTCGGAGTCCAGCACAACCCCAAGACAACGGGCCTGCTGCCTCGGTGCTATAGTGATCCCACAGACCAAGATGGAGAGGTCAGGGTTGGGTTGGATAGTAGACGGTGGAAATACAAGAAGTTCAGTCTTATAAACATTAAGTTTCAAGGGTAGATGATGTTGGAGACGGCAGAGAGACAGTCACTAGTGTTCTGGAGTAAGGCAGGGGTGATGTTACGTGCAGAAGTATATAGCTGGGTATCATCAGTATAGAGATGATACTGGAAACCAAATCTGCTGATGGTTTCTCCAATGGGGGCAGAAAAGAGGAGAGGACCCAGGACTGAGGAACCCCCAATGTAGAAGAAGTGGAGCAGAGAGAGAGATCCAGAAAAAGAGATGCTAAAGGTGAGGTCAGAGAGTACAGTGTCCTTCAGGATGTAGGGGAGCATGACTGTCCATGAATATCACCATCAGGTCAGGGGTTATCTCTAGTACTAAGGTTCAGTTCAGTTGTAATGCCTATGGCCGAGCTGCAATACCACACGAGACCTGTGGACCTCTGGGGTGCTCTTTTTTTTTTAAATTGTGTTTTGAGAATCAAATTCTCACCACTGGAGACCCCAACATGATTTTACGCCACTACAACCCCCTTCTATAGATGTAGACTACGATAATAGTTAACCAGGACGGTCATCATCCAGAGAAAGGCCTAATCTTAGAGGCCATTAAAACGTGTCTTAATCCAGGAAGCCGCTGTGTGATCTGAGGCTCCTCGCAGCTAATCCAAGGCTAACAGCTCCTTCTCCTCCATCCTTGAGGAGAGATAATGATTTGCTAATTGTTGTATCATTCATGGCGCCCCCCCCCTTTACTTCACCTCAAAAGATTCTTAAAGACTTCTGGCCTCCCTCGTGGCTTGGTCGCCCTGACAACAACAAGAGGTTGGAGCTTTTTCCCACCCAACCATGGGAGGTCAGCAGATATTCCTTTGAGGGTCTTGTAGAAGGCATGGCTGGGGAGACAGAGGTCAACGGTGCACAGAGCAGAGGTCAAGTGCTTCCATTGTTGTGAACAATAAGGTCATGAGTACTCCCTGGTGGCAGCGAGGTGGAGTTGCGCCCAATTAACCCTGGTCAGACTGTATGTGACCAAGTCTTGTGATTTTCTTTATTTATGGAGTCCCAGAGTTCATAAAACAACCAAATGTCTGGGCCTGCGGGACGGCACAGCTCAGCTCTGTGTGTGAAAGGTAACACCACCGGAAGAGTCTGGACCTGGATATTCTTGGAGGATTATATTATATTATATAATCTTGTATTAGATTATTTTCTGTGGTAAAATAATGGACATCATGATCTAACATCAAGTCAGTGGGGTGCATCAGGAGCAGTTTATGTATGGTATGATGGAACAGAAGACCAGAAATCCAAAGACACATCCAAACCTAGAATGAGTCCACTCCCTCGATCACTGGGGCAAAAATGTACCCAATCCTGCTACCTTATTTCTAGCTGCAACAAGTCTCATAATGTGGGTTTGCTAATGTGTTAGGGGGCATGGGGGCATGTCTTGGGTTACATACATACTGGGAGCATGTACTGGGCTACTTGTATACTGGGGCATGTGCTTAGCTACCTATATACTGGGGGCATGTGCTAGCTTACCTATATCATGGGGAATGTGCTTGGCTTACCTTCATAATGGGCCATGTGTTTGGCTACCTATATACTGGGGGCATGTGCTGGGTTACTTGTATACTGGGGGCATGTGCTAGCTTACCTTTATAATGGGGCATGTGCTTGGGTCACCTATATTATGGGGCAGGTGCTTGGCTACCTATATACTGGGTGCATGTGCTAGCTTACCTATATAATGGGCTATGTGCTTGGCTACCTATATACTGGGGGCATGTGCCAGGTTACTTGTATACTGGGGGCATGTGCCAGGTTACCTATATAATGGGGCATGATTTTTAAAGCCTTTTTTCCTTAAAAACAAGTGTATAGGAATCTTAAAGGGAACCTGTCCTTCCTGACTAACAATGCCTGCTGATAAAGGGTTACAAGTCCTCCTTATATCACCTAAAATTACAGCCATTTTTTTAAAATATACAAATTAGCTTTTCTGACTCATCTCTGGCAGCCTGAGAGAGGAGAAGTATCGGAATTACCAGTGAACCACACCCCATTATTGTCACTGACAGCTCTGTGTCTCATCCAATCACTGCTCTGCCTCCTTGTACTTAGGGATTATCTGCTGATATTCAACTACAGACATATAAAGCTCTATGTACAGATCAGAATATTGTGTCAATCTTTTTACATGGTGCCTTGTGTTACATTCATGACCTGTGACCAGTGACATCATCGCAGGTCTCTCAGCCTCCTAACAATAGCAGACTGTACACCATGTATGTGATTACATGAGATCGCAGCAGCCTCCATGGAGGATGGAGAGGAGTAGAAGTTCATGGAGGCTGCTGTGACTTCATGTGCTACAGTTTACTATTATTAAGAGGCTAAAGGACCTGAGATGATGTCACTCTGATCACATGAAATGAACAATCATGAGGCATGAGGAGGAGTAGATGTGAGGGGCCGGCCGAGCAGCACACGCCCCACTCTGAAGACAGGTAATGAGAGGTGATTTATGTGGATGTAAGCAAAACAATTTTAGCAAAAAGAAGGGGGTCAGTCAGTTATTAGAGCTCTACAGGAAACTGTCACTGGCTGTATATGTGCAAATGTGGTGACATGTTCCCTATAAAGAAGAGCAGATCCTACCAGAGGGGGCACACATCAGTATATAAGTGTTCTTTGTTTAGGGCCCGTTCCAGGTTTCACTAGGCCCCTGGATGAGAGAGCCTCAATGGGCCCCTTTGCAGTGAACCCATGTGGTGGCATTAAAAATTTAGAAACTAAAACAGTCTCCTGTTCCCTAAAATATTTCCTAGTTTATCATCCCACACAGCCCCCTCGTAGTTATTTTATATACAGCCTCCTCATGGTTATTTTTTTATAAAGCCCCCTTCAGCCCCTATGGATTCATTAGATACAGCCCCCCTCACCAAGATGTACTCTTTATGTAGAGCCTTATATGGGCCCCCCCAGCAGCTCTGGGCCCCGGCACTTGCCCAGGTATGCCTAGTGCTGGCACCGTCCCTGGCTTGGTTTACAATCCTTAATCCTGGTGGTAGATTTCCTTTCGGGATTAAGAAGCGTCCATAATGTATGTGGTAATTACCTTCCCATATACATCCGTGATATCTACACTGCATGAGAAAATAAGCACATGGCAACTTCTTACATTCATTGAGCACCGTTCACATTACACGAGGAAATAATGTTCCCCTGTAAAATTAAACAGTGATATCTGTAGTGTGAGGTAGAAACTCACAGGTATGACAGCCATAGCTGCCATGTGTAAGATGGCTGGGGGCAGATACTTGAGTAGACGCGGTGACATGAACTTCTGTGGTAATTATTCATTTCTGAGGTAAAAATCATTTCATCCTTTATATGACGTAGTGGCCGCTGATGGAGGGTCATGTGATGCTATCTATCCACGAACTATCGCCCTGCCAGGACCTTATTCAAGAATATAAGATCAAGGTCCAAGCTCAGGAAATTACGTGACCCTCCATCTGCGGCCATTTTATGGACAGGAATGTCTGGCTGATGAGGTAAAAGACAAGATGCTTCACTTTACGTATTAGTAGAACGGTGTTGGTTCCTCCGTGTCTATATGGTAAACCTTGGTGCGTCTCCCTTTGAGTGGCCTACACCGTAGGAGCGAAGCCCGAGAAGTAATTGCGTCTGGTAATCTACGATTGATTGGGTTTACATCCATCTATATGGAGACCTGCAGCTCAGGGTACAATACTACCTGATTAGAGCCTCGTTCACACTGCAAGGCCCACAAAGGGCCACAATCTCAGGCAGGCTGGGGCCTGGCAGGGAACAAACTAGATGGGTGAACGTCACCTCCAAATCATCCCTGTAAATCAGTGAGATGTCTACATTCAACTAGCATAGAGATTTGCTGCGACTGTGCGGATGGAACAGATTTCTAAAACCTCTAAATAGCCGCCTCTTTAATTCTTCCTTCCAGAATGAGAATAACTTTACTCTATTTTTTCAGTAACAGCGCCACAACTGTACACAGGCTGTGAGTGGTATTGCAGTCTAGGTCAGTCATCTTACTAGAACTGAGCTGTAGTATCGGGCATGACCTGTGATCAGGTGAGGCGCTGTTCATGAAGAAGGCATCTGGGTATTCCCACTCCTAAACATAGCAGTTGTTGTAATTGTCTCCTAGAAGTTGTGCACCATGATCGTGATGGGTGACTGTCCCTATTATGGGTGACTGTGTCATTATAGCTTATGTGATTACATGTCATCCTTCATGTCAACCTCAAGCATTTCTCTATTGTAGACAGACTGTAGGTATTCGTCAAGGTGACATTTTATAGGTGTCACTCCTGATGCAGCCACTAGGAGGCATCCCACTCATTTCCCATCGTCGTCTTTTTCCCATGTATATCATCCAAAATCATCTGCAGTCTGGTAGTAAAGGGGTTAAGCGATTACCTCCCCTACAAAAGGTGGATACACAAAACACACGAGCACCGATCTGTTCAACAAGGTATCGCCCCGATGTTAAGAGGCATCATTCCTGGTGACATCGAGAGCCTGGGTGTTAAGGGAAACCCAGCAGCCATTTTGTCTTGTGTCAATGCCAGCTGGCATCGAGACAAGAAGCCGCGCGGCATACGTGTTTCTACCATGAGATTCACGCTCTTTGTGTCTGGTCCCACCACGGTAAGGGTCCTTGGACAATTCATAGCCTTGAGCATTGTTCACATTACAGGGTGTCTGGAGCTTTACAAGGGGTTAATGAGAACCAACTTTACCCTGAAGGCGGCTGTCGTAAACACAAGTCCTTATAGCAGACATTTCTGGAAATCAAAACCCAGTAGAACCTGAGGAATTAAAAAGGTTCCTCAATCTGCAACGCATCGGGCTGAGGCCGGAGTGATGCCAACCTCTGTTGTCGGCTTTGTAACCGTCCGGCTCTTGGTTACACAAGTGAGACATGTTTGACAGACTGGTTGCTAGTGACATGCTACAGATTTGTCCCTATTAACCACTCTATCCCAAATTACTCAACTCTCAGTCTATATTTATTCTCAATCTGGTGGAGTCTGGTGGCATCTACCCAGTGCCTCCATATTGCATGTACATCAATGGCTTCCGGCAGAGTGATACATCTTTCCCCTCTGTCCTCCATTTTTTGAACTGGTTTGAAAGAAAACTCCTCATGAGGGAATCTACTTAATACTGAAAAAACATCCCTTTAATGATCTTAAAGGGCTTCCCGATATTTGTAGCCTTAGAAAAAAACCACACACTTAACTCTCCAGAGGGTCCCCTAGGCTCCAGTGGTGGCTCTCTGGACTTGCTCAAGTAACAAAATGGGGACACGAAAGGACCCATAAGGGTCGTACATTAAGAAAAAGACAGCATGGTCGACCCTGAAGATTGTGCATGGGGTACGAGAGTATGACATGGCAATGACCTAAACATTTTACCAATCCCCTCAATCCAGTGATGATCATCTGAAGAATGTGCTCCGGCCAGTGTCGGACTGGCCCACCAGAGTCTCAGAGGATCCTCCGGTGGGCCCTGGCTCAAGCCAATACTGAACCCCACAGGTCCATCAGAAAACACCACAATTTGAAGGTTGCTAGAGTATATTTCCTGGGGGATAATGAAGAGTGCGCCCCAAGATTGGTTTTCTCTGGTGGGCCTAAGGGAACCCAGTCCGACACTTGCTCCAGCCCATGGATCCATTAAAGGATGAGGAGGATCATGCAGCTAGATACCGCTGGACATCTTTGTTGGTCTTGAGGAGACCATGAATTGGTGGCTCAGGGAGGAGATTTTATTGTTATGCCTGATTTATACAGCCCAGTCATCTCCTGGCATCCATCTTATGTGGCAGTGCCACCCCCTAACCTAAGATGGAGCTGGTGATAGATTTATAGGTGATGGGATGGGGTGGCAGCTGCAGGATATATACAGGCCTGTTTGTTTCTGTCATCTCATGGGCTGTTAAACACCAGATATGCCACAGGAGGACCAGCCTATTCTTACAACAAATCACTTATTTTGCAAACAACGAGTATTTAGCAGCGGGCTACTAGCCACCCTTGCCCTATTTAAATGGCACCTCGGCTTCCCAGAATCAGCTTTGTGTTCATATTCCCACCAGACTGTGTATGCTGGACTGTGCCACTTCCATTGTCTGCCCAGCTGCCTTGCCACTACTGAGACTGCCGCAAGCAGCAGCTGGGTGAACAAAGGCAGGGTAGAGTCCGGTGCCCAAAAGTGTCACACACAAGGGGGTAAACTGGCACGGCAGACTGAGGACACCATTAAAGGATTTGCCAGTCTGACTGCAAGCGTGATCTGCATGCCACTCAGAGGCCGTGAGAGAGTCGCTGGCAAAGGCCGCTGTGAAGAATCCATACATAACATTAAACCCTCCCCCCCCTAATATCGTCTCTCTGCCAGCCAGTCAGGTTGCCACTTTTGACTGGCATTCCCAAATCCCCACCCTATATAATCTACAGAGACCAAAACATTCACCGAGCTGGGAGTAGGAACAGAAAACAATAATTGGATTTGTCAGAGATGAGCCCGACCTTGTCTCTATTGAGATGCGTCTCCATGCTGGAGGAGGGGGCAGGGGGGCACAGTGCTGCCATATAGCAGAAGGGGCATCACAAAAAAGTGTGAAAATTAATTTAGACCTTAAAATGGCCAAATGTAAGAAGGCGGAATAAGCATTTTCAGAAAAAAGAGATCAGTAGAATTGCAAAATTGTAGATCCACCATTGGCTACCGAAGACCACAAATCCTGGGGCATGTTGTTTTGAAATGTACCTTCAAGAGCACCGTAGTGTTATACTGGGCTATATTGGAAGAAGTTTCATACCTCATTATGCCCATACCATCTCATGGGTGGTAATAGAGGAAGAGTAGTGCACATGAATTGACCCTATGCCTTAAAAAAAGAGTAGTGAAGTGGGGGTGGCCATCTTTCATGGATGGGTCAAGAGTCTGCACCCCAAGATTGCTGTAGGGAGAGACTACCGATCATTCTGCACCAAGACAAGCTGCCATGTGCACCCCGATGGACACACTCTCCAGCTTTAGACAGTTTAGCTTCAAGGGCCCAAGTGTCGGTGGGCAGACCCCTTTCCTAACCACATCCCATGTTTGGGACATGATATACCCCCTTTTTGTCAATTGGGCGATGTCCATGGCCGTTGCTGCCCTCTTTTGGGACATAACTGGCGCATGCAGTGCCCTTTTGTCTAATAGCCAAAGGTGGGAGCATTCCCCCTTTCCCCCTTCAATATGGCGCCCTGGGCATCTCACTGTCGTGGACATGTAGTGTGGCCTCTTCATTCTCAGGGTTAGTAGGGTCATAGAGGCTTATTTTCATAGTGCGGAGAGACCATCTCAGGTGGATACTGAAGGCTTGGGTCCCATTGGAGGTGCATGGCATTGACATTGGCACACTTAGAATAAATACATACCTCAGATTACAGCCCTCGAAATAGTTTCCAGAGGAGACTCCAAAATACCTACGGAGCCACTAAAGAAAAACCTGCCCTCTAGATAAAGACCTTTAACCAGACCTCTAAGGAACCTTTGATGACACCATGAAGGTCCTTCTACAGGACTTGTTTCATATCAATGTGCAGACCCAGCTTAATGTAATGTCCTAGGACCTGGGTCATACATGGGGTGGGTTTAGGGGTTAGGTGATAATCCAGAGCCTTGGTCCTAGAGCTTGACCAGACTAGGAGCCACTTTCTTCAGTCTTCTCCCGTTAGGATCAGGCGTTTTCGCTCTCCCCGTGCAGCGCTGTTCTTAGTCTTGGGTACGTTTTGTTCTTCTCGGTCTCTCCGTCTATGAGAACACTGTTAGAGGAGCTGTCACTCTGTCTTACATTAATATGCGGTGAAATCTGTCTCACCTTCCTTCACACCGCGCTGGAAGAACTCGCTGACATCTGTCACTTAGCGCTTTTTTTCAGCCTGTCTGTAGGAAGCGGCTGCTGTTGAGCCTCTGCATCACCCGGGTTATTTTTCCTGTCAGTTACAGAATTTTCTTGTAACTATTATAGATTTAAAGGGCAGGTAATTTGAGTTTTTAAAGTTCACCTCATCTATGAGTGGGATTTCTGATCCGCATCTGCAGTTCTTTCTGTCTTTTATGTAATCTGCAACCTCAGTTAGCTCCTGTCTTCTGCAGTTGATGGAGATCTAGCTGCTGTGACTCATCCTCAACAAAGAGCTTCTATGTAATCTGATACGTCACTGAGTGTCTGTCTGTGGTAGGTGATGGAGACCTAGCTGCCGTGACTCGCTGCTCTCCCCCTCCCTTCTCCATAGGGCTTCCGTGTGACCTTACACCTCAGTGAGCTTCTGTCTGTGGCAGGTGATGGAGATCTAGCTGCCGTGACTCACTGCTCTTCCGCTCCCTACTCCATAGGGCTTCCGCGTAACCTTACACCTCTATGAGCTTCTGTGTGTGGCAGGTGATTGAGATCTAGCTGCCCTAACTCACTGCTCTCCCACTCCCTTCTCCATAGGGCTTCCGCGTAACCTTACACCTCTATGAGCTTCTGTGTGTGGCAGGTGATTGAGATCTAGCTGCCCTAACTCACTGCTCTCCCACTCCCTTCTCCATAGGGCTTCCGCGTAACCTTACACCTCTATGAGCTTCTGTGTGTGGCAGGTGATTGAGATCTAGCTGCCCTAACTCACTGCTCTCCCACTCCCTTCTCCATAGGGCTTCCGCGTAACCTTATACCTCTATGAGCTTCTGTGTGTGGCAGGTGATTGAGATCTAGCTGCCCTAACTCACTGCTCTCCCCCTCCCTTCTCCATAGGGCTTCCGTGTAACCTTACACTTCGGTGAGCTTCTCTCTGTGGCAGGTAATGGAGATCTAGCTGCCGTGACTCACTGCTCTCCCGCTCCCTACTCCATAGGGCTTCCGTGTAACCTTACACCTTTATGGTTACATAAGTCTTACAAAAAGCTTACAAAGTCTTTAAAAAGCTTTATAGTTACAGAAGTCTTACTAAAGGCTTGATGGTTGCCGAAAGTGTCTGAATGAGGCGCTCACACATAGTTTGCCCACCAGTCTACAGAACTTAGCCTCAGCCTTAGTCTTCAAAGATGTCCATAAACCATGTGAGAGGCCAGTGAGAGATCATCTATGTGAGTCTTACATAGAAGTTGAGATTCCTTCACTTAAAAGGAACACTTTTTTCAAGTCAATTGAAACTGGAAGTAGTTGCCAAGGATTACATATTTTTTTGGGTCAGGGGCTTCTATATCAAAACAAACCCTACCATACTTACCTGCATGCAGGACTGTGACTACAGGGGTAGCAGCCATAGCGTCTGCTATAGGGCCCCCTAGTGTGAAAATTCGCTGGCTGCGTTTATTTCTACGCCAGGCAAACATATCCCCTTACAGGCTTTAATTGGAGCATGTTATCGACACAACGTCACATCTGGTGGAAATGGGAGATGCCATCCTGGACCAGAGGTAATGATAAAGGTAAGTACACACTGTCACTGCTTGCTCTATAACTCGGAGATGAAGGTTATTTGTGCATGGGGTCAAATGAATGGCACCTTTCTCATTGACCTCCATCCTAATCTCTGGCCACCGTTACCGACTGGAGTGGAATGGACACATGGATGTTCTTGATTCTCCACCATCATCACATCTTCTCATCCGCTTTCCCATCCACGTCTACAAAGCCCCTAAACTCAATAGTCTTCATTTCTAACAAATTATTTTTGCAAATCCTTCCCCTCGGCCGGCGCTTGCTTTTCCCAGCATCCAGCCATTAGCTAATTCTATTCAGACTTGAATTGTATCAGTGGCACGATGCCTAGTACCCTCCAAGGCTTAATAAGTGCCCATGCCATGCTCGCTGGCTCCATTCAGTCGCCTTTGCCATGTTTGAGCCGTGAGAATGTCGCAGTGGGGTTCCCGCATACTAAAAAAAAAAAAAAAAATCTCCTAGTTTACAAAAACAATCCAATTTTTTTTTTTTTTTTATCACGGACACAGTTTCCAGTCTGCATACAAAGAAGGCGAACGCTTTGGTAAAAAAAAGGGGTAAAGCTGTAACAAGGGACGATTTGCTTGTAATAAAGATAAAGCCGGTCGGCTATTCACAATGTTCTGTGGCCACCGATGAATAGTGGAAAAAACAAGAGAAGGCTTTACTTCCGACAACCCCTGCTCTATGCTCTACTTAGAAGCTTGGACCTTGCTCTAAAACAAAGAGCCTCTTCTCCTAAGCCGGTTCCCAACCCCTTTAGTGTGACAACAAATTCCACAGTTCACTTGAGTCATTGCCTCTTCCTTCCGAGCGCATCCCTCTGCTCGCTCATGTACACGTAATTGAAAAAGACAGGGACTGGTAACCCTTCCACCCGTTTCTGGTTCGCCTATTGGATTCTTTTCTCCGATGATAAACTAAGAGCTGGCACCGAATCGTGGGAATCGAGCAAACAGCTGTGTATCGTAATGATGCACACGTTACCTCCGATCACCCTTCTGTCATTAGGGCTACAGACTGTCGCCCATATAGGATTTTCAAAAATGTGACTATTGGGGTCAGCTGTAAGGGCCAGCCGAGGTGCCCCTTGAAAGCGAGAGAAAGTGGCAGACAGGATGAAGTAGAAAGAAATTGGAAAGTAAATCGTTAGCTGTAATTATTAGGCGCAGGGACAAACCATTCATTTGCAAGTCAATTAGTCTCTGTTTGGTCTAAGTTTATTGTTTTTAGGGGTTTGACTCTTTCGGAGAGAATGGAAAATGTTGCCACTGTAAGTTGCCAAAAATTAGGGCTAGGCCGAGGGGGTAGGCTATGGGGGCTACAACTTTTACCAGATATGGAGTCTCCCGGGGAGATTGGGTCAGGTCATCTGGTCATCTTTTACGTTGGCTTGGCCCTGTGGTCACTTTATGGACCTCTCAGAAGTACTGCATGTAGGACATATATCGAGATTGAGTCCAAGTCATGAATTAAACAATCAGCCATGGACTCCACAAAACCTCTGCAGGAGTCCTGTGGTATCAAGGTCAAAGCAGGTTGTTAGATGAGAAGTCCATGCATTGGGTACTATGGTCTCTTGATCACCTTTTATCTCTTTGTCTTAAGACATGTAAATATGTTTATCTATCGCCATTGTAGGCCCTTTCAGCATAGCTGCTCTGACCGCACTGCCCCATACACAGCAATCTGCCATGTCCTGTGTGTCCTGACACCTTTCTATCATAGCCAGCAGTGGTCAGGGGTCAGCATGGGTGCTCTGACCATCGGTGACTACACCCCCATACACAGCGATCTGCCATGTCCTGTGTCTCCTGACACCTTTCTATCATAGCCAGCAGCGGTCAGGGGTCAGCATGGGTGCTCTGACCCCCCTGTGACTACACCCTCATACACAGCGATCTGCCATATCCTGTGTGTCCTGACACCTTTCTATCATAGCCAGCAGTGGTCAGGGGTCAGCATGGGCGCTTTGACCCCCCTGTGACTACACCCCCATACACAGCGATCTGCCATGTCCTGTGTCTCCTGACACCTTTCTATCATAGCCAGCAGCGGTCAGGGGTCAGCATGGGTGCTCTGACCCCTCTGTGACTACACCCCCCCATATACAGCGAGCTGCCATGTCCTGTGTGTCCTGACACCTTTCTATCATAGCCAGCAGTGGTCAGGGGTCAGCATGGGCGCTCTGACCCCTCTGTGACTACACTCCCCATACACAGCAATCTGCCATGTCCTGTGTGTCCTGACACCTTTCTATCATAGCCAGCAGTGGTCAGGGGTCAGCATGGGCGCTCTGACCCCCCTGTGACTACACCCCCATACACAGCGATCTGCCATGTCCTGTGTCTCCTGACACCTTTCTATCATAGCCAGCAGCGGTCAGGGGTCAGCATGGGTGCTCTGACCCCCCTGTGACTACACCCTCATACACAGCGATCTGCCATATCCTGTGTGTCCTGACACCTTTCTATCATAGCCAGCAGTGGTCAGGGGTCAGCATGGGCGCTTTGACCCCCCTGTGACTACACCCCCATACACAGCGATCTGCCATGTCCTGTGTCTCCTGACACCTTTCTATCATAGCCAGCAGCGGTCAGGGGTCAGCATGGGTGCTCTGACCCCTCTGTGACTACACCCCCCCATATACAGCGAGCTGCCATGTCCTGTGTGTCCTGACACCTTTCTATCATAGCCAGCAGTGGTCAGGGGTCAGCATGGGCGCTCTGACTCCTCTGTGACAACACCCCCCATACACAGTGAGCTGCCATGTCCTGTGTCCTGACACCTTTCTATCATAGCCAGCAGTGGTCAGGGGTCAGCATGGAGGCTCTGACCCCTCTGTGACTACACCCCCCATACACAGTGACCTGCCATGTCCTGTGTCTCCTGACACCTTTCTATCATAGCCAGCAGCGGTCAGGGGTCAGCATGGGTGCTCTGACCCCTCTGTGACTACACCCCCCCATATACAGCGAGCTGCCATGTCCTGTGTGTCCTGACACCTTTCTATCATAGCCAGCAGTGGTCAGGGGTCAGCATGGACGCTTTGATCGCTCTGTGACTACACTTCCCCCCCCCCCCATACACAGCGAGCTGCCATGTCCTGTGTGTCCTGACACCTTTTTATCATAGCCAGCAGTGGACAGGGGTCAGCATGGGCGCTCTGACCTCTCTGTGACTACACCGCCCATACACAGGGAGCTGCCATGTCCTGTGTGTCCTGACACCTTTCTATCATAGCCAGCAGTGGTCAGGGGTCAGCATGGGCACTCTGAACCCTCTGTGACTACACCCCCCATACACAGCGAGCTGCCATGTCCTGTGTGTCCTGACACCTTTCTATCATAGCCAACAGTGGTCAGGGGTCAGCATGGGCGCTCTGACCCCTCTGTGACTACACCCCCCATACACAGCGAGCTGCCGTGTCCTGTGTCCTGACACCTTTCTATCATAGCCAGCAGTGGTCAGGGGTCAGCATGGGCACTCTGACCTATCTGTGACTACACCCCCCATACACAGCGAGCTGCCGTGTCCTGTGTGTCCTGACACCTTTCTATCATAGCCGGCAGTGGTCAGGGGTCAGCATGGAGTCTCTGACCTCTCGGTGACTACACCCCCTACACAGCGAGCTGCCATGTCCTGTGTATCCTGACACCTTTCTATCATAGCCAGCAGTGGTCAGGGGTCAGCATGGGCGCTCTGACCTATCTGTGACTACACCCCCCATACACAGCGAGCTGCCGTGTCCTGTGTGTCCTAACACCTTTCTATCATAGCCAGCAGTGGTCAGGGGTCAGCATGGAGTCTCTGACCTCTCGGTGACTACACCCCCTACACAGCGAGCTGCCATGTTCTGTGTGTCCTGACTCCTTTCTATCATAGCCAGCAGTGGTCAGGGGTCAGCATGGGTGCTCTGACCCCTCTGTGACTACACCCCCCATACACAGCGAGCTGCCATGTCCTGTGTGTCCTGACACCTTTCTATCATAGCCAGCAGTGGTCAGGGGTCAGCATGGGTGATCTGACCTCTCTGTGACTACACCCCCATACACAGCGAGCTGCCATGTCCTGTGTGTCCTGACTCCTTTCTATCATAGCCAGCAGTGGTCAGGGGTCAGCATGGAGTCTCTGACCTCTCGGTGACTACACCCCCTACACAGCGAGCTGCCATGTTCTGTGTGTCCTGACTCCTTTCTATCATAGCCAGCAGTGGTCAGGGGTCAGCATGGGTGCTCTGACCCCTCTGTGACTACACCCCCCATACACAGCGAGCTGCCATGTCCTGTGTGTCCTGACACCTTTCTATCATAGCCAGCAGTGGTCAGGGGTCAGCATGGGTGATCTGACCTCTCTGTGACTACACCCCCATACACAGCGAGCTGCCATGTCCTGTGTGTCCTGACTCCTTTCTATCATAGCCAGCAGTGGTCAGGGGTCAGCATGGAGTCTCTGACCTCTCGGTGACTACACCCCCTACACAGCGAGCTGCCATGTCCTGTATGTATATGTCACTAGAACCATTTTTACTGCAAATAAACAGCACTGAAACTAAGTGTACTAAATATGCTATAAATACATAAATGATAGTCCAGACAATACCTTACCACTTTTAAGAAGCATTGTGGTTGTTTCTTAGCATGTGTGTCATGTTTGGTGGCATTGTCATGTTATAAAACTTTATTGAGAAAGTGGATGCCATAATTTTATCTGCCTAATTCTCCAAAATGACGTGTCCCAGCCCTGAACCCCACAGTGACTCCCACAGAAGCCAATTCACAGTAAACCCCAAAGTTACACATAGTCCCAAAGCCCCAACAGTACCCAATAGTCACAGGCCAACTTACCTTTCCGCTGTACTCATCCCGGATCTTGCCACAGCGATTACATCATTGTGTCTACCTGCGGAATATCACATGCATCACAGGTCAAAGACCTATGGCCTGTGAAGCTCGGACTCGGTGCTGTTATGGTAATCAATTGTACTGGTGTCTTAAAGAGACACTGGTAAAATTGATCAAGGGTACATTTTGGGGCCTCATCCCCCCCTTTGCTGGCTGGGCCTGTGACTGGTATCCCAGTATTCCCCCCAACGATGGTGGCCCTTGTCATTGACATAATGATACGTGAGGTACAGGACAGGGACACGCTGACACTTGCAGGGCAGGACAGGGAGACTCTGATGCTTAAGGTATAGGACAATGACACACTGACATTTGTAGTATAGGACAGGGATGCGACACTTGGGGGACAGGACAGGGACACGCTGACACTTGGGGGACAGGACAGGAATGCGACACTTGGGGGACAGGACAGGGACACGCTGACACTTGGGAGACAGGACAAGGACATGCTAACACTTGGGGTACAGGACAGGAACATGATGACACTTGGGGGTACAGGAAAGTGATATGCTGACACTGAGGGGACAGGACAGGGACACGCTGACACTTGGGGTACAGGACAGGGACACATTGACACTTGGGGGACAGGACAGGGACACACTGACACTTGGGGTACAGGACAGGGACACATTGACACTTGGGGGACAGGACAGGGGCACGCTCACACTTGGGGGTACAGGACAGGGACACGCTGACACTTGGGGGACAGGACAGGGACATGCTGACACTTGGGGTACAAGACAGGGACACGTTGACACTTGGGGTACAGGACATGGACACGCTGACACTTGGGGTACAAGACAGGGACACGTTGACACTTGGGGTACAGGACAGAAACACGCTGACACTTGGGGTACAGAACAGGGACATGCTGACACTTGGGGGACAGGACAGGGACACGCTGACACTTGGGGTACAGGACAGGGACACGCTGACACTTGGGGGACAGAACAGGGACATGCTGACACTTGGGGGACAGGACAGGGACACGCTGACACTTGGGGTACAGGACAGGGACACGCTGACACTTGGGGAACAGAACAGGGACCCGCTGACACCTGGGGTACAGGACCAGGTTAAACTGACACTTGGGAACAGGACAGGGACACGCTGACACTTGGGGGACAGGACAGGACAGGGACACGCAGACACTTGGGGGACAGAACAAGGACAAGCTTACACTTGGGGGACAGAAACACGCTGACACTTGGGGTACAGGACAGGAACACGCTGACACTTGGGGTACAGGACAGGGACACACTGACACTTGGGCTACAGAACAGGGACCCGCTGACACTTGGGGTACAGGACCAGGTTAAACTGACACTTGGGAACAGGACAGGGACACACTGACACTTGGGGGACAGGACAGGGACACGCTGACACTTGGGGGACAGGACAGGGACACGCTGACACTTGGGGGACAGAACAAGGACAAGCTTACACTTGGGGTACAGGACAGGGACACGCTGACACTTGGGGGACAGGACAGGGACACTCTGACACTTGGGACAGGACAGGGACACGCTGACACTTGGGGGACAGAACAAGGACAAGCTTACACTTGGGGTACAGGACAGGGACACGCTGACACTTGGGGGGATTGGACAGGGACACGCTGGCACTTGGGGGACAGAACAAGGACAAGCTTACACTTGGGGGACAGGACAGGGACATGCTGGCACTTGGGGGACAGGAAAGGACAGGGACAGGACAGGGACATGCTGACACTTGGGGTACAGGACAGTAATTTACACAGTACGTAATGGTGGGTACATTCTATATTTTGGGTTTTTCAATGATCTAGTGTAGTGTAGTGTAGATAGCACTAATTACTCTGCTGATTTTAACCCCCTAATATCCCACAATACACTCAACCCCCGAAGATACTTAATGTATCATTGACTATTGACAGGCAGAAGTTGCCCAATATCTGGATTTTCCGCCTCTTTCTTTGGGTAATGTGCAGTTTGGAGGATTTCTATGGGACCAGGGGGGTAGGGACATGGAATTAAGGAGTCAACAGCTCTAAGCTAGCCCTTCACATGGACCTGAGAAAGAGACATCCAGGTGGCAAAAGTGTCGCCTCCATAGAGGGCGGCTTGTCAGATGAAGTGGGGATGTCCACAGAAAGAGAGACAAAGAGCGCAGCTCCGGAGAGAGGAGGAGAGGAGCCGCATTGTGTGACTGGAGCCAAGGGGCAGACATAAGTGCAGCACTGGGTTATCCTGAAGAGAGATTAAGAGGGGAGAGAAGAGAGAGGAAGCCAGATGGTGCCTCCCTGCAACCATGGCCCTGCAGCAATTCCCACACACAGATTTAATGGCGTCATGGCCACCGGGCCTGGGAGACCCCCGGCCTATTTGTGTATTGCAATTGTATGATTGCGAGGATGTGTCACCACACAGGAGGAATGTGTCGCCATGTAACCACTGCCCCCATGAATATTCATGTCTGTGTGGACACATCGCTGTCACAATCCCATACTGATCCCCACATCATCCTCCTCACAGCCAGAGATAGATACACTGGAAATCAAAATTAGAGAACAATCTCTGATCCCTTGATTCTTTCAGAAATAATGTAATCTCCATTGATGAACATTTGATGGATTTGTGTAAGGGGTCTCCAGGTCACTAGAACAGGCATTTACACAATTACCAAAGTATCAACATAAAACTTTTATTTTACAGAAAACGTGATGATGATAATTAGAGAAGAGCAATGACTGGAGCGCAGAGAAAGATTATAATTACATTTCCTGAAGGTCCCAGCAGTCACCAGTCAGTAGGATGGGCACAGGACCTCTGCCCCGGCCACAGGACCTCACTAGTCTCTTGGCTCTGCTTGGATCTGTTCCACTGTTCTTGCAGTCTCTTCCACAGTTCTGTGACTGTTGTGGATTTTTTGACCAGAACTTTGTCACCAAGAATTTACCAGAGGTTTTCTATTGGGTCTAGATCAGAACTCTGAGCTGTTGCCATTTCATTGTTTCAGTATTTTCTGTTTCAAGGAATTGCTTTACCCATTTTGCCCTGTATGAAAATTTCTGGATAATTAAGTGAAGAATGCAAAGAAAGAATTAAATGGTATTGAAGAAGGTTCTGATACACACTTACATTCAGCCATATGAGAGGTCCAACTCTTTCTGTAGAAAAAATTCCCCAAACCATGACACTTCCTTCACCACCTTTCACTGACTTCTCTGCACACTTTGGGGTCGGCCTTTCCCAAGTTTGTTGACTTACTTAATGTTTCCCATCACACCCAAATATATTAAACTTGCTTTTATCTCTAAACTGAACTATTGACCTCTATTCACCTCTGCTCCTCTTGATGTTCATCACAATGCTGTTCTCCGCTAGTCTGGACACACTGGGATCCCCTAGAAAAGAAACTTATAATTAGCAATATTATGACAATGTGATAAGACAGATCCTTACCCATTTCAGCGCTGAACTGGTGACCAATTCCAGCTGTAGTGAAGAAACAATTACCCATGGAGACTTTCTGCATTATCCTGTCCTCTCTGGAATTTGTCTTTTGAGGGATACCAGACTTATAGGGGGACTTGAGTGATTTTGTGATGTTGTAAAGATTCAATATTCTAGAAATCACAGACTTAGAACGACCAGCTTATCTTGCTATGGTTCATAGGGTCATCCCCTTTGCCTTCATCTGGACAACCTGATTCCGGAGGGTTTCAGTTACTTTGGAAAGGCACAACACTTTGGCAAAGTCAGTGAAAACTGAAAAGTTGGGTGCCAATCACATAGGGATTTTCAGATAATTAAGGAAATTTGCACCAGGTGCCTGATTAACACCAATAACTTGCAGGTATCTGAAAGTCTTTTCTATTTTTCATCAGTGTCTTTTACAATTACTCTGTGCTTTAGAGTATATACTATTTATGAAATAAGCTTAAAATACTAAATACTGATATATTACTCATGTCATTTTTTTGAAATTGAGCAAATTCTCTAATTTTTATCTTCAGTGTAGATAGAAATGTCTGCTGCTTCTATGTATGGGCCATCATAGATCATCATCATAAGACATAGAAAGATAGATACATTAAGAAAGTTATTTTTATGTGCATCCTGGGTGAAATTTGCATATTAATAAAAAAAAGCCACCAAAATTTCATAAAATGTGATTTTCTGGATTTTCTGTATATTTTGTCTCTAATATTTGAAGTGATCTATGATACAGACTACAGACCTCTCCATTCTTTGTAGGTGGGATTCTTGCAAAATCGGCAATGTATGAAATACTTGTTTTACCCTCTGTAGATATAGACATATCAGGTGGGTTCCTGTGGACAAATCACATCTCAATAAGAAGAAAGACTTCTCTTGGCAGGGCGATCCAAGCTGACGCGAAGCCAGACAGTCTCTATTCATACAGATATGTACAATGGCAGCAATGTATCCGGGCCAATCGGGGAGCTGTTTATTTTTGTTGTTTAATCACCGCAAATCCCAGATTACCTTGCTCCCCTGTACTCCAAGACCTCGAAACGCCTTTCAATTCTTCTCCGTAAATCAGACTTTCCAGGTGACCATTTTGGGTTTCTGAGGGACTTGAAATGCTATAAGTCTATAGTCAGACCTTCTTCAATACACAAGCACTGTGCTGGCAAGTAATAAGTGATGTGATCCTGTCCGAGCTGCTGAGCAACCTGCCACCCGCGTCGCCTTATATTTTTTTTAAGCAGGTGTTTGTGTCCTAATGACTTTGGTTGTGAAGAAGGACTTGTATGTATGGAAATCCATGTGGTAGAGAGGAAGAAAAAACCCGCCTTTTCTTGTTACAATGGTGCCTGTCAAGGAATGGGTGGAACAGGTGGATGGATGATTGTGGACATACTTAGCCACCAAAGCAGCTTGACTTTGGGCTACTCCATAATCATTTGCCTCAGTGATCTGTTACTTAATTGAGTCAGTATCAGCAAGTCTCTACCTCTTGGGGTAGTCCTGGTGTACCGCCAATGTCGGTCAGAAAATGGTCGTGGCCAAGCCGAGGTCTGGGCAGGCTGAGATGAAGCAGACTCTGGGAACAGGTGAGGTCAAGCAAGAACCATCACATAAATAATCAGAGCAAAACCTAGGTTGAGGAATAGACCTGCAACAAGACACGTTTTTAGGACATTTTAACATTCAGGCACCTCTTATTGAGACAAAAGACACCCAGTATCTGCTAGTAACATGGTGGTTGTAATGCAAATAGGAATGACAAACATGTAATCGGCATTGGTAATCGGCATTGACTACCTTGTTGAACGAGAACTGGCAGGTGGTTTTATATTTCCAATTTTGGGGTCGTTTTCATATTGGTGGAAGGTGTCGTAGGAATCAACATCAGTAGCAGTGATGGACTTGGCAGTGTTCACAGCTGGCAGTGTAATGGAGGTATCATCATTCCGGTTCTGTTGAGCCTGGTGCCAGTTTGGTGGAAGTCTTTGTGGGGTAAGAGCTCAGCAACTTCAGTGAGCACAGTTTTGCTGTAGCAGAACTAGACAGTAAGCTGATAAGTTGATGGACTTTAGTGTTCTATGTCACTGAAGTATCTCTTTCTGACTGGCGTTCGGGAGACGTCATAACTCTCCACTTACTTTTCTCAAAGTCCAATTTTAAGACCATTCATTAATATGTCAGTGACATGGAACTTCTGTTCCCAATCTCCCACTGAAAAGTCCCAGTATCCTATGTGATACATCTGCAGTCTTTCCCTCCTGCATGTGTTAGGTGTCTCAATATCAGCTCTTACAAGTAGGAGGTATGGAGAGGAGTGTCAGCCTGCATCTAATAGGATAAACTGCAGATTCTGATGTCAAATTTTAGTCTCCTTGTATCCTATGTGATGCTGGTACTGCCTGTTTACCCTGCCTCCAACATGTGATAGGGAACTCCCTCTCCGCTCTTACAAGCAGGAGGCAGGGAGAGTAGCGTGAACATGTATCTTATGGGATACACTACATATTCTGCATACACACTGTAATTTCAGTATATCTACGTCAGTGTTGGCGAACCTATGGCACGAGTGCCAGAGGTGGCACTCTGAGTCCTCTCAGTGGGCACTCAGGCTGTTGCCCCAGCACAAAATTCACCAGACAGGACTGGAGGGATCCTCCTGCAGGCCCAAGTAGCCCAGGACGTGAACCACTCTGGGTCTATCTGAGACTACAGGAAGAGAAGGTGAGGACAGGGTCAGATTATCATTGGAGCCATTGAAGCTCTTGCTCTTGGCCCCACAATTCTTCCTGTTCAGGGAAGTTCCAATTCTCCCACCTTCTGTCAATGATATTGGTGTCCTCCGGACCGTTGAAAGCACGGAGCAAGAAGATTTTAATAATTTAATGCTAGAATTGCACTGTGCAATAAATAAGTGGGTTTGGTTTGCATTTTGGGCACTTGGTCTCTAAAAGGTTCGCCATCACTGTCCTATGTGATGCAGTTACAGCCTGTCTCCCCTGCCTCCTGCTTGAGACCTGTATCTCACTGTGGCCTCTTACAAGCAGGAGGCAGGGAGAGTAGTGTGAGCCTAAAAGAATACACAGAAGATACAGCAAACACTGTAGTTATGTGATGCAGATCTAGCCTGTTTCCCCTGCCTCCTGCTTTGATTTGGTATTTTTCTGCAGCTCTTACAAACAGGAGTGTGGAACTGCAACATGTAGGATATACTGGAGATTGTATCTTACATGTGCTGTTTCAATATATCTTATGACCTCTTCAGCCACCTCTCTTCACCGCAGAAAGGTATTGGCAGCATGGTGGCTTAGTGGTTAGCATTACAGCCTTGCAGCGCTGGGGACCTGGATTCAAGTCCCAGGGTCAAAATCTGCAAAGAGTTTGTATGTTCTCTCTGTGTTTGCGTGGGTTTACTCCAGGTCCTCCGGTTTCCTCCCACACTCAAAACATGCTGGTAGGATGATTAGATTGTGAGCCCCATGGGGACAGGGACTGATTTGGCAAGTTCTGTGCAGTGCTGCGTAATCTGTGTGCACTATATAAATAAATTATTATTATTATTATTATTATTATTATCTCTCTGTCAGCTCTTACAAGCAGAATACAGGGGGCATCAGTGTAAAGCTGCCTCTAATAGGATAAACTGGAGATTCTGTATACAGCATACACACATAGTACATATACAGGCGGTCCCCTACTTAAGGACACCCGACTTACAGACAACCCATAGTTACAGACGGACCCCTCTGCCCACTGTGACCTCTGGTGAAGCTCTCTGGAAGCTTTACCATAGTCCCAGACTGCAATGATCAGCTGTAAGATGTCTGTAATGAAGCTTTATTGATAATTATTGGTCCATTTACAGCAAAAATTTTGAAACTCCAATTGTCACTGAGGCAAAAGAAAAAAAATTGTCTAGAACTTCAATTATAAAATATACAGTTTCGACTTACATACAAATTCAACTTAAGAACAAACCTCCAGACCCTATCTTGTATGTAACCCGGGGACTGCCTGTACTGTAGTGTGAATTGGGGTAGATTTATAAGTGCAGAATATTATTGTATGGACCTATGTTATTTATCTCTTCAATCATATTCCATAATATCTTGAGCAGAACTCTATGAAGTAAACAGGAACAAGGAAGGTGGAGCTTGGGGAAGGGTCTCGGAGTTGTCTGTATTTGGAGGAGGGGAAAGGTCTAGTTTTATGGGTCAGTATCTCCCAGTCCTGATGTCTGAACTCCTTATTCGAAAGCTATTTCCATATTTAAAGCGAGAGGTATATACATTACATTTTTTTGAATTCATTGCAATCTATGGGGTAGGTGTCCTGGAACCTGTATCTTAAGTGGGATGGGGGTTGTGTGTTGGGAAGACATAAGAGATCTGGCTCTTGACTGTATCGGAAGGATGTACATAGTGTGTTCATCACAAACATAATCTGTACCCTAGGTTTTCCATTAAAGGAGTGAAGAGGTCAATGGATAAGGAGGATTAAGATGTCATGGTCCTTGAACCCGTAAATTTGGGAAGTCTATGCTTATGATGGTCATAGGACTTATCAAGAGAAGATGTTATGTATTGACTCTGATAGAAGTTGTTACATTAGGGTGATGGTTATGGGCCATCAGACACCAATATATTAGAAGTTGAAATAAGCTCATCAGTAACTGGAGCATGACTGGGGAATGTGAAGCGGGAGGAGGCTCCTCTCAACAAGGATAGCTTGTTCTACCCTCTGGGCTGCAAGAGGGAGGACCAGGTTTTTCCCATCGCTTCTTTTAAGGTGATGAGAGAAAGGGACAGGTTTTTCCCATAGCCACTACTGCTGATTAATGGGTGCTCACCTACTTTCACTGCTCTATAGTACCATAAGGATAAAATTAGTCACAAATTCGTCAGAATGCCCTGAAAAGTGCAATTAGTAATTATCCCTGACTGACCTTATCTCTAGTAGCATCCTCTCCCTAGCTCAGTTCTGACCATGGGCACTGCTATTCAGAAATACATGAATGCAGTTAAAAGATTGCTGTAAATTTTAATAAGATTGGTACGGTAAGGTATCACTGTGTGATGCAAATTGTACAAACACTGTTCCTTTAAGATATTGCTGTATGGTGCTGGAACTGTAAACAGAACTAATGCTGTTCCTTTAAGATATTTCTGTATGATGCTGGAAATGCAAATTATACTAACTCTGGCCATGCGCTGTGGCAGCCTATGAGTAGCAACATGCAATTATTCAGGGTGCACTAAAAAGGGCAATTATTTTATATTTCACCTTTTCCCTAATCATAGCAGCCTCCTCTCCCAACATTACTGCCCTGAAAAGGGCAATCATTAATTTTTTTATAAGTCCCTGCCTGTCCAGATGACCCTATCAAGCACAGCAGCATCTCTCTAGCTCTGTCTCCTGTCTGTTATGGTACCCGGACATGTGACCTTGCCTCTTATACAGCAGTGTCACACGTCTCACCTAGCCAATCACAGCCATGCTAGATGCGGGCATGGCTGTGGTTGCTTAGGGGCTGCAAGCTGATTGATTAGCTGCTCAGAAGTCAATCAACCAGTTTGCTGCATTTTCACCCAAAGAAGAACCCGATGCCCAAACGTCAACCTGTCGTTCAGCTCCGGGGTCGTGGATACCAGATCCACCATATTCGGTATGGACCTAAACTTTTCTGTGTGGGTCCATTCATTACTAAGCATCATTTTTAAAATGATGCCACACTGTATGATGACATCACTATGGAGATAACTGCAATAGATATAGAGATCACTAGGAGATAAAATACAGCTGGTTTCAGTTAAGCCGAGGTCAAACCCAATTAAAGAAAAGAACCGCATTTGTGGGTCAGCTATCTATTATTTTAAATATATCATAACATTTTTTAATATTTTTTGTTTCTATATACACAATATTAATAATGGATTCTAAGGAAAACGCACACACACTATAATATTACATACTTTAATAACATTTTACCAAAAATCACCACAAATCTGTTAAATTTTGCGTAATTTCTTGTATTTCTCATTTCTGATATATAAAAAAATATTTTATAATAAAATTATAAATATGATGATGATTATTTTCCTTTTTTTTTAATCTTTCAGCTGAATAGATTTCACAAAAACCTTTTAAAACCCTGGCAAAAAATGTTTTTGCTGCAAAACTATTTCCATTCATATTTAATAATTGGACTATTAAAGAAGCAGTGATACAATACTTTTTCATTCACTTTATTTTTTACTTAAAATAAAATTGACATTTATCCGATTTGAGGAATTTTTTTTATTATGTCATGGAATTTTTTTAATCTTAAATTTTCTTCTTCCTTATCTACAAAATGGTCTGATTTCTCGTTGTTGATTGAAAAAGAAGACGACTAAAATATAAATATTAGTTGGAGTTTGATGATGTAGGTTGATGATATAATTTCCCATCCGAGATAAAGGAACTTGATCTCCATCTCGGCGGCCATTGATCTGTCAGGGACATAACTGGGGTTTAATGGTGGGACCTGTCTCTGAACATTTAGCTTCTTTATGTCGGCACAGTTGGAGGTTTAACATTATCCCCCCACACAATTAAGATGATCGCCGCTCACACAATAAGAAGATATTCTCATTCTATATGTTTATCAGTGAAGACCGGGCAGATGGGAAGGAATTTTTTTATTTTTTTATGTTATTTCTTAGGATTTTTTAAAATAATTTACTGGAATTACCTATTTGCATTCGAGATTGGTTAGAAGTAAGCGAAAATATTCTATTCATAAAATACAGAATATAGTGAATAAAAATGTTAAAAACTTTTGTTGGTGGAATTTAAAATTACAATGTTGATTATTAATACTTAATAAAATGACTTGAACCAATGAAAACCATCGAAATATTCTCAGTTTTAGTTAACATTTTTTTTTACAGCCGGTATATATCTGATTTTCTATGTTTGTAAATAGCTTTTTTTATTAAATATATATTACTTTTGGCAAACTTTATATAAAATTTTTATTTGACTGTTTTTGTTTAATTTTTTAATGTTTTCTTTCACTTCTTTTTTACTTATACCCTCATTGGATTATATTTATTAATATTACTATATATACAGCTTTAGGTCAAAATTGAGTGCAATCTACAAAAATTTAACAATATAAATACCGTATGTTTTAATATATATTATATTTATATGTTTATAAAAAAATTTATCTCTGATATAGAACAGTGCACTTAGAAGTATCTTAAGAATTAAGAATCTGAAGAATTTTTTATATTAATTGTGGTAAAAAAAAATTTCTTTACCTTTTTCTATATTTGGATAATTTTTGGATAAAGAAATAAAGACAGAACGATGAAATTATAGCAAAAATCTATATTTTATTTTTTCATGTAATATTTTATTTTTAAAAAAATACTTTTCATTAACATTTTTATGGTTTCCAACGTTGTGTAACATTTTAATAAGATACTTTTACTTTTACTTTTTTGCACTCTTTTCTATTTTGTTTTATACCTTTTTCTACTATTATTAGGTGAAATGAATATACTTCCTTATCACTTTCTTTAAAATGTTTAATCTTAAAACTATTTAAAAAAAAATTAAATAGGGAATAACTTTACACTGTAACTTTACAGTAGATTGTAGTTAATAAACCACTTAACAAAATGAGAAATATTCTATAAACTGTAGCAACTAACAGGCAGTAAAAACAATAAAATCTGCTAAATATTAAAAGCCGTATAAAAACGCTTTCAAAATAGGAAATAGTGAACAGGTTGATATTTTCGTGAACCTTTTTGTTATACAATTTCAGGGAAATAAGTAAAGTAGAGGGGGAATTAGATTGAACAAATCCTAATATTCCCATCGGTCCAATTCCTAAATTTATACGTGACCAGATATATTATATCACAACTTTTTTTTATCAAATAAATAATTTTTATGTATGTTATATCTAAAATAATACGTTTAATATGACATTTATGCATTATTTTAATACTTTTATTTTTTCATTTCTATTTCCTCTATACACATTTTCACAATTATGTGAGCTATTTTTTTTCTATGAATCTAACGTTGAGTATGCGGCGTTGTAGAAACGCAAGATTCTGTTAAAGACCCTAAAATAGCAAGAAACATAATGTATAAATATAATTAAGATGAATGGAAAAAATTATATTATTATTAAGGGGGAATAATACTCATTAAAGTGTAATAACTGGTGAATTCTCCACTTTCCATCTGTTGTTATTGGAATTACCAAAAATATCTTCAGATGATTTATCCTATTACATATAATTTACTGTTTATCCCCAGTACGTGGATTAGGGATTGTCAGTAATAAGACTCTAGAAAACCAATAGTTTCCACCAATTCTATAAATTCTAGTATATTTTTTGTAAAAAAAAAATATTTTATCAATTTTAAGTAACTTATACTCCATTAGCAATTAAAAAATGTTAAAAAAAAACTGTGACACTAAATGACGTCAAGACATCTCATTCTACATATGACTCATTTGGGGTCAAGAAATTGGACATTTTAGAAATCTAAGTTAAATAAAATTACCATTTTGACTTATTTTTTAATTCACATTTTTTTAAGGATGAGAATTAAAACATAAGTTAAATTTTTTTTAAGAATGAGAATTTTTAATTTTTTAATTCTCATCCTTAAAAAAATTTAACTTATTTCATCTCTTAACGATGTACGATTTAAGAGTCTTTATTTTTCAAGTCGTTTATATATTATAAATATGTGTTTCGTGATTTTCTTTCTACTATTTTTTTTAAAAATATCAATTTTTGGTGTTTTTTGAATAATAATGAAAAATAATGAATACATATCGGTGGCAAATTAGAAGCACTACATAAAAATAGCTAATGGTTGGAGTAGTAATTAGATGACATGCCTAGGACTATCCTCTATGTGTAATGGCTGATGACCTTGAAGTAATTTGGGGGTTTGGGTGTAACATTTTAATGCACTTAAAAGATTTGCCTGAATTGCAGTTAGGGTCTAAATTAGCTTAGAATTCAAGAAGACAATTCATGGCGGCCCAAGGTCACCTGCGGAGGATGCACACTAAATGCCAAATGGTATCTCCCTGCAGAGACTCAGACGTAGAACAGTGCGACATGTCAGTGGAGAGGGGAGGGGGCAACAGACAATTATCATAAGTATTCTAAGTAGGCAACTTTGTATCTTCAAATTTCAGTTAATAGGTAAAAAATGGTACATTCCATTAATGGAAATTGTAGAACATGCGGATATACAAAGAATTCATTTTCAAGGCTATCATAATGAATGATGCGCAAAAAACCCCCTGTATATTACAAAAAAAGAAAACTGTGTAATAAAATTAATTATATTATATTAATTTTATTTTTATATTTAAATATTATTCATATATTTTTATTATAAAATTGTTTCGATTTTTTGCTTTTTTTATTTCATAGTTTATAATTAAATTTAAAAAAATAGTTTTTATTAGACACGGTATAGTCGTTTTCGTGTATCTATTTGTAGACTCAATCTACAGACACAAGATCTAACGTGGCGTGATGGAGCGTCTAGATAAAACTCTCCCCCTATCAGTATTGACAGCCATGTCTCCACGCCCCGTGCTCCATAACTGAAACATTTAGGTTTTTTTTGTTATCATTTAAATGGGCGCTGTTGTTTTTTTCATTTATGCCTTGGTAATGAGCCAATGTCGGCACGGCACAGAAGATGATACAATACCGACATTTTATTGGGTAATTCTTCCCATGAAATCTCAATGTAGTTCAACAAGAGCGACCGGGGGAAAACGTGTGAAAGGAATTTGCTTTTAAAATGTCAGACTCCTGAAAAGCAAATTTGATAATGAGACGCATGTCAACAAATCATCGTCACAGTGGGCGTCGGTCCGTCTGTCTATCTGTCTGGGCATTGACGGCTACACGCACCCATTGGTATGTGGACGTGTACACAGGCAGCTATCAATATGGCTCTCGACAATAGCTCAAAGATGTCATTGAAGACTCGAATTATCTTCTAGACCATACCGAAAAGAAAACCTGAGGGACAGTGTGGGGATCAAAATTCTCTTCTTCTCATCGGGGGCCCCCCGTACGTTGAATATTTTTATATAATTAATCTTCTTTTAAGTGTGATTGGTACTGATTAGCTATGGGACAAAGGAAATATACAGAGCCCATTGATGTAGGAATGCAAGAGAGGGGTGATTTGGCTGTGATAAATTGCTTGAATTGGTTCTTCATCCTCTTCATATCTGGGATGCAGACTATTTCAGGATTTTTGCATCTCCTCTATCTTCATTCTTTTCGACACATTTTATCTGTGGTTGATAGAAGTAATCCTGCCCGACAATACTTTTGTGAACTGTTCATCTATTTTGCATTGAGGCACTTAGCATATCCATCGACAATGTACACAGGAGGAATTGCCCCTGTCCCTGTTAGGGGATGGTATACGTCACCATATAAAGTGATGTGTACCATCACCCACTGTCCCCATTAGGGATCATAAGCTGTTTTTTCTATTCTAAGGGAACATAAATAGTTCAAAATCAGGGAACTTTGTTGCAGGAGCAGGTCGCTCAAAAATGTACATAGAAGGAATCACGTCTGTCCCTTTAGGGCCCATGACCTAGCCTTTCGATATTTGGACACATACATTCTAGAACTTGTGCCATGATAAAGGAACTTTACCATCCTGAATGTATACAAAAGAAATCACCTATGTCCCCAGCAGGAATTATGATCAAGTATTTCTTTACAAGGGGCACAAATGTTCTAGAACCAGCGCCAGGGAACCTTGCGGCACCAGCATGAGCCTCAACAGTAATTGCCTCCATCCCCGTTAGGAATCAGGAATGATCTAATCTTTCTACACTGGGGCTACACACATTCCAGAACCAGCGCTCGCATTATATAAAATCTACCACCAGGATTGTAAATCAAGCACACTTACATGCTGGTGTGTGCCCCCCCTGGGGGTAGATTTCCTTTAAAGAAAATTGTGGCACTAGTTTGTCTCTTAATACTGGAAGCAGTAGGGCTCATTGTTACCTATTATTTTCTACACTAGGGGCAGAAACATACTAGAGCCAGCGCCAGGATCAAGGGACCATGTGGTGCTGTTATGACCCTCAGAAGGAATAGCCTCTTTCCTCATTAGAAATCATAATCTAGTCTTTCCATCATGGGGCTACATACATTCTACATTAGAGACCCTTAAAAATGGTCACAGAAAGAGTCACCTCTTAGAGGCAGAAATGCTCTAGAACCAGTGTCCGCATCAAGGAACCCTGTGGTAATAGCAAGTCACAGAAGGAATTTCTGCCTTCTCCGGTAGGGCTCATGACCTTGTCATTCTATACTAGTCCATACCAATATCAAGGCGTGATGTTTTCTTCGGAGAAAGCTATGTCTATCGATGAAATGTGAAAATGCTGAAATTTAAGTTGATTGCTCGATTGACCCAACTATAATAAAGATGTTTATATTAGGTGACTATCTACGTAACGACCTCATTGCTCCGGTCATATCCGTTAATATTCTACATTAGACTACTACCGTGGTGATTATGTTTCAGTAAAGACTGTTGTATTTTAGTTACCATCGGTCGTGACCTCATCGAATCGACTTAGTCTTCCAAGTGAGTTGTCATTAGATAATGTCAAAGATCAAGTCAACAAATTAAGGATCAGTTGTGAAAAATATGGTAAAATTAGAGATGTTGTCCTTGAGAAACCATTCGGCCAAAAGATAAATTATGAGTTCCAGCTAATTTTTTAATCAAGATAACCCAATAAAGGGAACCTTTCCTCGCCAACACCCACCAAGTAAGGTACATAACTAGAACCTCTTGTCGTAGGCTTGTGGATGGTAGACCAAACTGGAAAAATACAACGATGCATCCAGTATTTACACAGTCTCAAAATATTTTTTGAACCATTTTTGGTAACCGAACCCCAGCGCTATTTATTAATACTTTAATAGATATGTACATGGTATATAGTCCCGTGTTCACATGGTAGTCCTTCATTGTAGGCTTTCATACACAGACAGGGTTAAAGTGTAGACATTGCCCCCGATTTAGCAAAACTCACTTAAGAAATAAACAGTTATGTCTCTGCTTTATTCCTGCTGCTCCCAGGGATCGTGTTTTTAATGTGAAGGTCAAAACTCATCAGACCTGAATTAATTTATTTGCATTTGCCTTAATGGGAGAAGTTTCTGCTTAATTGTGACGAAGAAATAAGTAAACATTGTCTTTCATGTTTCGCTCACATCGTGGAGCCTGGTGAGAGGCTTTCTTCTTCCAGATCTGATAAGTATAAGAAAGATCTCCAGGCAGAATGTGCAGAAACTCAGACATTACAAGGAATAGTAATGAGCTGTACTGAGAGGAGTAAGATCCCAGCAGCCCCGCAAAATGTAAAAGGTGTTGTACAGGAACTGAACTCAGCAAGTCACATGACCAAGTTCGCAGTAATAAGGGGAATCAGCACAGCAATGGGAGATTCAAAACCATAGAGGACTGGAGGCTATCTGCCCATATCTTACATAAAATGTGTCAAAATGGGACTTTTTTCATGTGACCCAAGTTTGAGTGTGCACTGCCCTGTACCCCAGGTGTAGGAATGTCACTGCCCTGTACCCCTAGTGTTAGAATGTCACCGTCCTGTAGCCCAAGTGTCAATGCGTCACCATTCTGTACCCAAAGTGTCAGCATGTCCCTGTCCTGGCTCCCAAGTGTCATAATTTTCCTGTCCTGTACCACAAGTGTCACTGTGTCATTATCCTGTACCCCAAGTCATTGTGCCTCTGTCCTGTCCTCCAAGTGTCAGATTTTTACTTTCCTGTCCCCCAAGTGTCAGCGTTTCCCTGTCCGGTTGCCCATGTGTCAGCTTTTCACTATCCTGTACCCCAATTGTTAGTGTGTCCCTCTCCTGTCCACCAAGTGTCAGTCTGTCCCTGTCCTGTCCCCCAAGTGTCAGTGTGTCCTTGTCCTGCCCCAAGTGTCAGCGTGTCACTATCCTGTCCCCCCAAATGTCAGCGTGTCCCTGTCCTGCACCCCAAGTGTCAGCGTGTCTCTGTCCTGTCTCCCCAAGTGTCAGTGTGTCCCTGTCCTGTCCCCCAATTGTCAGTGTGTCCCTCTCCTGTCCACCAAGTGTCAGTCTGTCCCTGTCCTGTACCCCAAGTGTCAGTGTGTCCTTGTCCTGCCCCAAGTGTCAGCGTGTCACTATCCTGTCCCCCCAAGTGTCCCTGTCCTGCACCCCAAGTGTCAGTGTGTCTCTGTCCTGTCCCCCCAAGTGTCCCTGTCCTGCACCCCAAGTGTCAGCATGTCTCTGTCCTGTCCCCCAAGTGTCAGCGTGTCCCTGTCCTATCCCCCAAGTGTCAGCGTGTCCCTGTCCGGTCCCCCCAAGTGTCAGTGTGTCCTTGTCCTGCCCCCAAGTGTCAGCACGTCCCTCACGTTACCTTTCTTATCTTACATTACACTTCAGTATTATTATTATTATGACATCTCTAATATTACACATGTAACATGCACTGTATCCTATGTACCAAGGGTCCCAAGCGACACATTTTCCGTTTTTAAATGCGGCGGTTTTTCCAAATATGTCGGGTTTTCGTGCGCCAAAAACCCGGGGCAATTCAGGGGAAATCGGCGCAAATTGGAAATATTTGGGTAACACGTCGGGAAAACGCGAATCGGGCCCTTAGTAAATGACCCCCATTATGTGGAGATGTTTCTGTCATTGCTGTTGCTGTATATGGATTTTTTGGAGTATGAATTTTTTAATACATATTTTAATGTTTACATTAATGTTTGTATTTACTTGTTTTTAATGGTTTTTTAATTAAAAATTTAATATCCACGCTGCAATCTCATCCATAATCATTTGTTTTGTAGAAAAATGTAATATCATGTTTTTCTCCTCAAAAAAATCAATTAAAAGGACATAAGACAAAATAAAAATCCAAAATCACCGACACCTTTCCTGTTGCTTCAACCTTTCAGGAATATTGTATATATTTTATATGAATTTAAAACTTGGTATTTCTACAATTTTATTGCAATTTATCTTCTGCCTGTAATTTATTTAGGAAATATTGACCCTCATCAATCCATGCATTTTTTTGGTTTGTTTATTTATTTATTTACCTACAAGATTAAAAATTAAAAAAATTGCTGATCTTTTTTATCTAAAAAAAAAAAAGTCATAACTCTGTATAATGTCCAGTAGGTATAAGGTGAAGCAAGGGGCTCTACTTAATTATTTAAAACATTGTTAGTCATAATATATAGTACTGTTTTTACCCAAAACTTATTAACCCTTTCTACTTCAAAAAAATTTGGATACCCGGACACAAGAGTCAGAAAAAAAAATTTTTTTTGAAAAATTTTTTGAAATTTTTTACATTTGGCCTTGTTAATTATAGAGAAAATGGAAGAGTGATACAAATTGCTGTATTAGTTTATGACCCTCTATGTTTTTGCTGGAAATGACTACGGCAATGCCCGGTTCTGGCCACTAGGGGCTGTAGTACACCGCTCCCGTCATTCGCCTGCAGAATATCTTGTACTTAGATGTTGTGTTGTGAAGCATTTCCATCCTTCACATCTCTGCTCCTGGCTATGCTTTGAAATCCTTGACTATAAGGAATTTCAGAGCAGGATATTTTTTTTCAGCTTATCGAACAAAAGGGAATTTTTTTTCTGAAATGGAAGCACTGGCTGCGTCCTTACCTTTGTCTACAGAATACGCAGCTGCTTTGGGCTGATCTTCCTTAATACATTCGATATTCTTCTTGGATTTCGGCCAAACGATGGTGGTTGTTGAGCTTGGTCTTTATACAATGGGATCAGCTGGTTTCGAGCCGTGTGATTTTGATTTTACATGGAAAATAAAGTTATATGCGTTGTACTTGGCAGAGCGCGGTTATATTTGGATTTTTAGGAGCTATTATTATGATCCCGGCTGCAAAACATGGGTCTATGTGGGTATAAAGGGTGGATATATTAATTATACATCATTGGATATAGGGGATCTGTCAAGTACTGGAGTGGCCGGTACCACCCCCGCTCTGTGCCGCTCGTATTCCCCGATACAGCGCGGATCTGGTCCTACGATAACGATAATCTCTGTATGGTTGCCTGATTTAGTCTTGGCATCATATACACTAAATCTATGGGCATCGTAGTCACATGAAGAGACAAATTTGAATAACAAGCTCCGCCTTCTTCAATGCCCATTTGGTGGAATTTGCATAAACCATGCCCACAGGGCCACCTTACAAAATCTTGGACTGTTTGCATGTTTACGTACCAGGTCATCCACCGACACCACATATGACCTTTTATATCAGCAGTTATATGGCAGAATTTTGACAATTTCTTCCACAGAACCCAAGATGTTTCACTCCTGAGTAGAAGAATTTTTTTTACAATGTTTACTGTTAAAAAAAATTCCTTGGACTTCGAATTATAATGAGTTTCTTTTTAATACACTAATAAGACACTAAGAGTAAGACTATGTTTACATCCGCTTTAAGATCCCTTAAAAGGGTTACACCGCAGTGACTTGGTCCGACCACTACTCTAAAAATGGCGCTGTCAGTTTCCAGATCCATTCTCTCTATATGAGCTGCTAAGAACAAAGGATCTATGGGGGCTGGACCAACACTATGAACGAATATTCCATAAATAGGTCATCAATATTGTTAGAAAATCCCTTAAAGGGGAAATAATAAAAAAAATTATCTCTCTTCTTCCTCCTAGAAATGTATGACTGCTACGTGTTACAAATGGGAGGGGTTGTCCCTAAACAGAAACACTCCCCAATGACTATGACAATTGTAAACATTGAATTTCTAGGAGGAATAACAACGAAACTTAGACTCACAAGAAAAAAATATTTCCTAAATTTTTTGGAATCTTCTCGAGAGACGTGTAAGGTCTTTTAACTGTGAGAAGTCTCGCTATATGCCACAAAATATAAATGTGACTCCAAAGAATCTCTCATGAACAGAAAGTGTCTAAAAAACATAAAAACTGTGATTTTAGACAAGATGTTATAAACAGGACCAGGTTTTTGTGTGCCAAATGGGACGAAATTCTGGGAAAAATTTTACCTTTCCCAAAATCAGCCCCCTGTGAACTCTTTCTTTAATTTTAACTAAAAATTTCATAAACGTGTCTTGAAAAATGATTTTGTATGTTTTTGGCTGCCTGAGGTTACCACGTACGTTTCCTACAAGATGAAATTTGGGCCTAGACAATGGTGGATCGTGTCTAATGACGCAGGTCTCTCTCAGGTCTCTCTCAGGAGTGTGGGAACCCTGACTGACCGGCCTGGTAGAGCGATCACAGCAGCCAACGAAGAAACGTCTGACTGGAATTTTTTTTCTCAATATTATGTGATAATCGTCTCTAGAATTTACCGATTCTCCGGAAAGGAATAGTAATGATGGATGAATAATTGGTGACTATTATGTGATTAAAGTTTAAATAGAGTATAAAGAAGTTCTCTCCAGGCCTGACATGAGGTGGACCTTTCTCTACCCTATGGTGTCTTTGATCTGTCTCCAGACTCTGGTTGGACTGTCGTCTTGAATATTTTAAGCAGTGTCCCATTCTAGCAGACTCTACTCAGACTTCTTTATATGGGGGGGGGGGGGGCTAATTTAGTTATTTCTCAGACATATCCTGCAGATTTGGCTGGGTGAGGCCTATTCATTTGGATTTCACGGCCTGTCACCGCTCTCATTTCTCTATCTGGGGAAGTCTACACTCCATGATTCTCACTAGAGACATGACCATCACCAGCAACCCCCCTCTTAAAGACTAAGTCTCTCCAAACCACACTCAATATGAGAGACAAACCACTTGTACCGGCACTCGGGATAAGCATGGACGATAAATTAAGGCCATCAATTCTTCTGATGTCAGAAGGGGAGCAGTTGTCACTTTGCAGGCATTTCAGGACACTTACTGCCTACAAACTACAAAGAAACAACAACAACAGTGACTACGACTATAAAATATAATAAATTTTTTTTAAATAAAAATAATATTATAACTTAGAATTATTATTACATCATTATATATACAATAAAAAAAATCGAAAATAATAAACATAATATGAAGAATGTGAAATGGTAATAAAAAAAACCCAATAAATATTACAATAAGGCTTGGAAATTACCATATAATAAAATACAATAACAGTAATAATACGGTAATATTGAAAATAATTAGAATAAAAATGTGTATAATTATAAAAACAACAATAATAATAATGACTGTGATATTATGGCAAATATTAATCCTAATAAAATCAGTAACATCTGCTGAAATAATGTTTGGTGTAGTAATAAAAATGTCTTCAAATCAAATAATTAAAAAATATAACTACTAGGATTATAAATATGTCCAATATTATTAAGTTTTAGGGGGTCGACTGGGAAATAGGGATAGGAGTTGGCAAAAGAAAAAAATAAATACTTTTTTTAATACCTGATCAATACTTTCCTAGCCCAGCTCTGCAGCAGTAACTATCCTCTCCTGTCCTGCAGTGATGTCATCATGTCACATGATAGCGGTCACATGATAGCTGTGGCCAATCATTGCGGATCAAGTGTTGTACATCTTTGTATTATTATTGATGCCATGTAAATGATGTCATCACTACATGATGGAGGCCAGAAGAATCAGGGATTGATAGTTTTTATTTTGTTCTCTTGCCCACTCTTAGGGTGTTGCCATAAAATATAACGGGGGGATTTATCACGACTTTAAGCCTGAATACCGACATAAAAGCTGGGACTTAATCTCTTGGCGGGGCAGGGACAGTGCTGCGACGAGGAGGGAGCCGGCACAAGAACCCCCCACGCATGTGTACAACCTACAACCCTATTCTATGCCCGGCAGGACCTGACTAAGAATAGTCTGGACGAAGCTTGATGCCGAATTCATCAGGAGGGAGGAGCTTTCTGATAAATATGGCACATTATAGGGGCTAGGTTCACATCTTATGTTCGAGCACGATGGAACAGGACATGATACATCCCCTCATAGTATGTGGTCATCCCTTAAATTAAGAACCCCCCAAAGCTTGATTAAACAATGCCTTGCTGCCCGGTTCCTAATTCAGCCTGGAACCCACCACCCACCACCCTAAACTCTGAAACAAAATGTGGAAGAGACAAGATGAAAGTGGGAATGGAGGACAATATTAAAGAGGACCTGTCACCTGTCAAAACTGCACTGGGAGATGTTACTAAAGTAAGTATCTCCGAGTGCTACAACAGACGCAGCAGTGTTACACCTCCGATAACAAACACTGCCGCGCTGTGCAATAGAAAACGGCAGAGCGCGCTGTAAGCGGTCAGGCATATTCATGATGGGGCAGTCCGAGGCGCTGTCTCTCACCTGGACCGCCCAGAACTCCGTCACTGCCCCTAATCCCACCCCCTCATGAATACGCCCGACCACTTACAGCACGGTCTGCCGTTTTCTATTGCAGCTATTGTGGGAAGATTCTTGGGTTTTGATCACTGTGGACATTTGGGAGATTTTTCCGGTTACGGGTGTTCACCACCCATTTTTATATTATGATAGATCAAGCATCATGTTCGGATGTGGCGAAATGAACATGATTATGATTTTGACACTATGACCTCCCCCCAAAACCTGGTAGTACAAAGGCTGAATTTCACTCCCCAAATCTGAAGGAATTTCTCGCCCCAAATAAACAAAACTCTGTAGTGGACCCCATTGCAGGTTTTTAAGGCATCGTGTTAAAAGGATTTTCATAAATCCAATTCACTACGATGCTAATGTGGGATTGCCGTTGTGTTCCTTCTGTCCCTAGTCATAGTAGGGAGTGATGGAAACCTGTCAAGCCCCATTGTAAATCAATCTGATATTGTACTTCAGAAATTTTTGGGATGTTTTTGAAAAAGGGCCATTGTGGATGATATGGTTCCATTTATGTGGACTTGCATTAATGCTTCTGTTGCTTGAATACAGGAGCAGTGACCGCCAATCGAATCTGATGTCAATACATTGTTAGATTTTTTAAGTCCATGTTACATTAAAATGAAAGTGGCTCCATCCATAGTCTACCTATCGAATCATGGCCGCCATCATAGGTTTAGCGGATAGAGATCCTACATTAGCCCATGGATTGCTTGCTACTCCTTTGCTGTTGCTTCCTAGTTCAGATTATTTCAGACCACTCCTTTTCTAAGCTAACCCCACCCATGCCCAAATAACCCCACCCATGCCCAAATAACCCCTCCCATGCCCAAATAATACAATTGTTGAACCCATTATTTCTTTAGTCAGGTTATTTTTTTATGTTAGATGAGCTATGATAGATGTGCACGAAGAGGCTTCTGGCAACTTTACCTTCCAGGTGAGCTTGGGTATTGCCTCTAAAAAGCAGTTCCTGATGGAAATGAGGGGGATTGAAGTGGTCAAATTTGAAGTGCTGGTTCTATCTTTGTCTAATTGAACTACTCTACAGAGTTGTGCAGCTGTGAGGATCTGTACAGAAGAAGGACCTTGAGGCAAGGAGGTTTAAAGGAAATCTACCACGTGGATGCAGTATTTTACACCAAGGACACTTACATGCTGGTTTGTGTATCTTCTAATTGACTTGTCTTGCCCCAAATTGTCTTTATAAATTATGCAAATGAACCTCGGAGGCTATTGTCAACGCTACAGTCGTAGTGTTATAGTCGTAATTACGGTGGCTCAGTCATCTACTAGTTATACACACCTATTGTGTGTTACTGTTGCCTTCTTCCCTCTCCAGCCAGAGACCTGGTGACATCACAACTAGTAGGCCACAGAGCCAGAAGGCTCTTCCGTGATGTAGACAGGAGCCCCTGAGGCTCTTTTGCAAAACGTTAAAAGACAGTTTTCTCCAAAATTAAGCCAATAGACGATAAAGGAAGAGATCCTGTTTCAGCGGGACACACCAGTGTCTAAGTGTCCGTGGTGTCACCAAGGAAGATTTCCTTCAAGCAGACCCAGCAGCAGAATGGAGTCACCGACAGCCGGTGGAAAACTCTTTGGCAACCAGGTCTACTGTAGAGTCAAAGAGCCTACAGTTCAGCTAAACCAAGACCTCTAGGCTTCTTCCCGACTATAACCATTTCCAGGCGGTTCATCCAGAATCTAGCAGGTCTGAGGAACCACAATCATTTCATCGATGGTGTAGAAGGTATCAGCAATGCTTCAGTGACTCTGGAGCAAAGCTAGACAGTACAGCCCTTACTTACTGACTGGTAGGCCTCAGATTGTGTTATACATTATTTAGCTTGGTACATCATGATAACATTTTGGGGTCTTGTTCATACCCCTATGGCTTTCCTGTTTGTGTGAACAAGGGTCTTCTGGGAAGTCTCCATTGACTGTCAGAATGTGGCAGGTGTAAGCCAGAAAGTGAGCAGGCAATCAAGTGACCTTTGAAAAGCTCTTCCCATACCAAGCTCTCGCACCCTCTCCATAGCACTCAAGTACAGGGTGACGGGGGGGAGACAAGGGAAATATAATAACCGGCTTGTGATTTTATGGCAGCTGGGAAGCCGGTCAACAAAGGCGAGTCTCTCGATTTAAAAATGATCCCTTCATTCAGTATATTTTTCAAGTGCATTTTTCTTCTCCCTCAGATAATCTCGCCTTACAGAATCATGTGAGGTAAATGTATGTGACCGGCTTAAAGCCGCAGCCATGAGGAGAGAAAGCTTTACTGACGGACAAGAAAATACAGCACATGAATGCCAACGGGCTCCCTGCTACATGCCAGGGGCTCCAATAGCCAATGTAGGTATAAGTAGCCGGGAAACTGGGGATCTACAGAGATATCACAAGAAATGGTCCAATACCCTCAAAAAAATTAAGCTTAAAGGAACCACAAACAAAGAGCTTCTACCTCAAAATAATCCACAGTCAACACATAATACAGTAATTATAATCTTATACACGGGGGCAGTATTAAAGTAGTTATATTTTTGTACATAGGGGGCAGTATTATAGTAGTTATATTCCTGTACATAGGGGGCAGTATTATAGTAGTTATATTCCTGTACATAGGGGGCAGTATTATAGTAGTTATATTCTTGTACATAGGGGGCAGTATTGTAGTAGTTATATTCCTGTACATAGGGGGTAGTATTATAGTAGTTATATTCTTGTACATAGGGGGCAGTATTATAGTAGTTATATTCTTCTACATAGGGGGAAGTATTATAGTAGTTATATTCCTGTACATAGGGGGCAGTATTATAGTAGTTATATTCTTGTACATAGGGGACAGTAATATAGTAGTTATATCCCTGTACATAGGGGACAGTAATATAGTAGTTATATCCCTGTACATAGGGGGCAGTATTATAGTAGTTATATTCTTGTACATAGGGGGCAGTATTATAGTAGTTATATTCCTGTACATAGGAAGCAGTATTATAGTAGTTATATTCCTGTACATAGGGGGCAGTATTATAGTAGTTATATTCTTGTACATAGGGGGCAGTATTATAGTAGTTATATTCTTGTACATAGGGGGCAGTATTATAGTAGTTATATTCCTGTACATAGGAGGCAGTATTATAGTAGTTATATTCCTGTACATAGGGGGCAGTATTATAGTAGTTATATTCTTGTACATAGGAGGCAGTATTGTAGTAGTTATATTCTTGTACATAGGGGGCAGTATTATAGTAGTTATATTTTTGTACATAGGGGGCAGTATTATAGTAGTTATATTCCTGTACATAGGGGGCAGTATTATAGTAGTTATATTCTTGTACATAGGGGGCAGTATTATAGTAGTTATATTCCTGTACATAGAAGGCAGTATTATAGTAGTTATATTCTTGTACATAGGGGGCAGTATTATAGTAGTTATATTCTTGTACATAGGGGGCAGTATTATAGTAGTTATATTCTTGTACATAGGGGGCAGTATTATAGTAGTTATACTCTTGTACATAGGGGGCAGTATTATAGTAGTTATATTCTTGTACATAGGGGGCAGTATTATAGTAGTTATATTCTTGTACATAGGGGGCAGTATTATAGTAGTTATATTCCTGTACATAGGGGGCAGTATTATAGTAGTAATATTCCTGTTCATAGGGGGCAGTATTATAGTAGTTATATTCTTGTACATAGGGGGCAGTTTTATAGTAGTTATATTCTGGTACATAGAGGGCAGTATTATAGTAGATTTATTCTTGTACATAGGGGGCAGTATTATAGTAGTTATATTCTTGTACATAGGGGGCAGTATTAAAGTAGTTATATTCTAGTACATAGGGGGCAGTATTATAGTAGTTATATTCTTGTACATAGGGGGCAGTATTATAGTAGTTATATTCTTGTACATAGGGGGCAGTATTATAGTAGTTATATTTCTGTACATAGGGGGCAGTATTAAAGTAGTTATATTTTTGTACATAGGGGGCAGTATTATAGTAGTTATATTCCTGTACATAGGGGGCAGTATTATAGTAGTTATATTCTTGTACATAGGGGGCAGTATTGTAGTAGTTATATTCCTGTACATAGGGGGTAGTATTATAGTAGTTATATTCTTGTACATAGGGGGCAGTATTATAGTAGTTATATTCTTCTACATAGGGGGAAGTATTATAGTAGTTATATTCCTGTACATAGGGGGCAGTATTATAGTAGTTATATTCTTGTACATAGGGGACAGTAATATAGTAGTTATATCCCTGTACATAGGGGACAGTAATATAGTAGTTATATCCCTGTACATAGGGGGCAGTATTATAGTAGTTATATTCTTGTACATAGGGGGCAGTATTATAGTAGTTATATTCCTGTACATAGGAAGCAGTATTATAGTAGTTATATTCCTGTACATAGGGGGCAGTATTATAGTAGTTATATTCTTGTACATAGGGGGCAGTATTATAGTAGTTATATTCTTGTACATAGGGGGCAGTATTATAGTAGTTATATTCCTGTACATAGGAGGCAGTATTATAGTAGTTATATTCCTGTACATAGGGGGCAGTATTATAGTAGTTATATTCTTGTACATAGGAGGCAGTATTGTAGTAGTTATATTCTTGTACATAGGGGGCAGTATTATAGTAGTTATATTTTTGTACATAGGGGGCAGTATTATAGTAGTTATATTCCTGTACATAGGGGGCAGTATTATAGTAGTTATATTCTTGTACATAGGGGGCAGTATTGTAGTAGTTATATCCCTGTACATAGGGGACAGTAATATAGTAGTTATATCCCTGTACATAGGGGGCAGTATTATAGTAGTTATATTCTTGTACATAGGGGGCAGTATTATAGTAGTTATATTCCTGTACATAGGAAGCAGTATTATAGTAGTTATATTCCTGTACATAGGGGGCAGTATTATAGTAGTTATATTCTTGTACATAGGGGGCAGTATTATAGTAGTTATATTCTTGTACATAGGGGGCAGTATTATAGTAGTTATATTCCTGTACATAGGAGGCAGTATTATAGTAGTTATATTCCTGTACATAGGGGGCAGTATTATAGTAGTTATATTCTTGTACATAGGAGGCAGTATTGTAGTAGTTATATTCTTGTACATAGGGGGCAGTATTATAGTAGTTATATTTTTGTACATAGGGGGCAGTATTATAGTAGTTATATTCCTGTACATAGGGGGCAGTATTATAGTAGTTATATTCTTGTACATAGGGGGCAGTATTATAGTAGTTATATTCCTGTACATAGAAGGCAGTATTATAGTAGTTATATTCTTGTACATAGGGGGCAGTATTATAGTAGTTATATTCTTGTACATAGGGGGCAGTATTATAGTAGTTATATTCTTGTACATAGGGGGCAGTATTATAGTAGTTATACTCTTGTACATAGGGGGCAGTATTATAGTAGTTATATTCTTGTACATAGGGGGCAGTATTATAGTAGTTATATTCTTGTACATAGGGGGCAGTATTATAGTAGTTATATTCCTGTACATAGGGGGCAGTATTATAGTAGTAATATTCCTGTTCATAGGGGGCAGTATTATAGTAGTTATATTCTTGTACATAGGGGGCAGTTTTATAGTAGTTATATTCTGGTACATAGAGGGCAGTATTATAGTAGTTTTATTCTTGTACATAGGGGGCAGTATTATAGTAGTTATATTCTTGTACATAGGGGGCAGTATTAAAGTAGTTATATTCTAGTACATAGGGGGCAGTATTATAGTAGTTATATTCTTGTACATAGGGGGCAGTATTATAGTAGTTATATTCTTGTACATAGGGGGCAGTATTATAGTAGTTATTTTGTTGTACATAGGGGGCAGTATTATAGTAGTTATATTGTTGTACATAGGGGGCAGTATTATAGTAGTTATATCCCTGTACATTGGGGACAGTATTATAGTAGTTATATTCTTGTACACATGGGGCAGTATTATAGTAGTTATATTCTTGTACATAGGGGGCAGTATTATAGTAGTTATATTCTTGTACATAGGGGGCAGTATTATAGTAGTTATATTCTTGTACTCAAGGGGCAGTATTATAGTAGTTATATTCCTGTACATAAGGAGCAGTATTATAGTAGTTATATTCTTGTACATAGGAGGCAGTATTATAGTAGTTATATTCCTGTACATAGGGGGCAGTATTATAGTAGTTATATTCTTGTACATAGGGGGCAGTATTATAGTAGTTATATTGTTGTACATAGGGGCCAGTATTATAATAGTTATATTCCTGTACATAGGGGGGCAGTATTATAGTAGTTATATTCTTGTACACAAGGGGCAGTATTATAGTAGTTATATTCTTGTACATAGGGGGCAGTATTATAGTAGTTATATTCTTGTACATAGGGGGCAGTATGATAGTAGTTATATTCTTGTACACAAGGGGCAGTATTATAGTAGTTATATTCCTGTACATAAGGAGCAGTATTATAGTAGTTATATTCTTGTACATAGGAGGCAGTATTATAGTAGTTATATTCCTGTACATAGGGGGCAGTATTATAGTAGTTATATTCTTGCATATAGGGGGCAGTATTATAGTAGTTATATTCCTGTACATAGGGGGCAGTATTATAGCAGTTATATTCCTGTACATAGGGTACAGTATTATAGTAGTTATATTCTTGTACATAGGGGGCAGTATTATAGTAGTTATATTCTTGAACATAGGGGGCAGTATTATAGTAGTTATATTCTTGTACATAGGGAGCAGTATTATAGTAGTTATAGTCTTGTACATAGGGAGCAGTATTATAATAGTTATATTCTTGTACATAGGGGGCAGTATTATAGTAGTTATATTCTTGTACATAGGGAGCAGTATTATAGTAGTTATATTCCTGTACATAGGGGGCAGTATTATAGTAGTTATATTCTTTTACATAGGGAGCAGTATTATAGTAGTTATATTCTTGTACATAGGGGGCAGTATTATAGTAGTTATATTCCTGTATATAGGGGCAGTATTATAGTAGTTATATTCTTGTACACAGGGGGCAGTATTATAGTAGTTATATTCCTGTATATAGGGGCAGTATTATAGTAGTTATATTCTTGTACATAGGGGGCAGTATTATAGTAGTTATATTCCTGTACATAGGGGGCAGTTTTATAGCAGTTATATTCTTGTACATAGGGGGCAGTATTATAGTAGTTATATTCTTGTACACAGGGGGCAGTATTATAGTAGTTATATTCCTGTACATAGGGGCAATATTATAGTAGTTATATTCTTGTACACAGGGGGCAGTATTATAGTAGTTAAATTCTTGTACATAGGGGGCAGTAGTATAGGAGTTATATTCCTGTACATAGGGGGCAGTATTATAGTAGTTATATTCTTGTACATAGGTGGCAGTATTATAGTCGTTATATTCTTGTACATAGGGGACAGTATTATAGTAGTCCCATATTCCTGTACATAGAGGGCAGTATTATAGTAGTTATATTCTTGTACATAGAGGGCAGTATTATAGTAGTTATATTCCTGTACATAGGGGGCAGTATTATAGTAGTTATATTCCTGTACATAGGGGGCAGTATTATAGTAGTTATATTCTTGTACATAGGGGGCAGTATTATAGTAGTTATATTCTTGTACATAGGGGGCAGTATTATAGTAGTTATATTCTTGTACATAGGGGATAGTATTATAGTAGTTATACTCTTGTACATAGGGGGCAGTATTATAGTAGTTATATTCTTGTACATAGGGGTAGTATTATAGTAGTTATATTCTTGTACATAGGGGGCAGTATTATAGTAGTTATATTCCTGTACATAAGGAGCAGTATTATAGTAGCTATATTCTTGTACATAGGAGGCAGTATTATAGTAGTTATATTCCTGTACATAGGGGGCAGTATTATAGTAGTTATATTCTTGCACATAGGGGGCAGTATTATAGTAGTTATATTCCTGTACATAGGGGGGCAGTATTATAGCATTTATATTCCTGTACATAAGGTACAGTATTATAGTAGTTATATTCTTGTACATAGGAGGCAGTATTATAGTAGTTATATTCTTGTACATAGAGGGCAGTATTATAGTAGTTATATTCTTGTACATTGGGAGCAGTATTACAGTAGTTATATTCCTGTACATAGGAGGCAGTATTATAGTAGTTATATTCCTGTACATAGGGGCAGTATTATAGTAGTTATATTCTTGTACATAGGGAGCAGTTTTATAGTAGTTATATTCTTGTACATAGGGGGCAGTATTATAGTAGTTATATTCTTGTACATAGGGGGCAGTATTATAGTAGTTATATTCCTGTACATAGGGGGCAGTATTATAGTAGTTATATTCTTGTACATAGGGGACAGTATTATAGTAGTTATATTCTTGTACATAGAGGGCAGTATTATAGTAGTTATATTCCTGTACATAGGGGGCAGTATTATAGTAGTTATATTCCTGTACATAGGGGGCAGTATTATAGTAGTTATATTCTTGTACATAGGGGGCAGTATTATAGTAGTTATATTCTTGTACATAGGGGGCAGTATTATAGTAGTTATATTCTTGTACATAGGGGGCAGTATTATAGTAGTTATATTCCTGTACATAGGGGGCAGTATTATAGTAGTTATATTCTTGTACATAGGGGGCAGTATTATAGTAGTTATATTCTTGTACATAGGGGACAGTATTATAGTAGTTATATTCTTGTACATAGGGGGCAGTATTATAGTAGTTATATTCTTGTACATAGGGGGCAGTATTATAGTAGTTATATTCTTGTACATAGGGGGCAGTATTATAGTAGTTATATTCCTGTACATAGGGGGCAGTATTATAGTAGTTATATTCTTGTACATAGGGGACAGTATTATAGTAGTTATATTCTTGTACATAGGGGGCAGTATTATAGTAGTTATATTCTTGTACATAGCGGGCAGTATTATAGTAGTTATATTCTTGTACATAGGGGGCAGTATTATAGTAGTTATATTCCTGTACATAGGGGGCAGTATTATTATATTTACATTCTTGGACAAAGGGTTTCCTTTTCTTCTTATTTACCTATAATTTCCCTTTATAATGTTGTTTATACCTACTTTTGCTGTTTCCTGACTGCAGACTTCAGGATGGAACAAAGACCAGACTTTATTGGCATTTTCTGCCTCCTTTCCCACAATTCCCGGTCTGTACATGTTATGGTGGGATGTGCCATGTGACAGCAGCAGGTATATATCAGATATAAAGCTCCTGGGGTTTTTATGGTTTTGTATTGTTAGATAAGGAGCCGTCAACACAATTTGCTTCTTGTGACAAACACTTCCCACATTATTATGGAAATAAGTGGAGCTGGGTCCAAGGTCATAGCACGTAGACACCCCATGCGGTCTGTACTCCACTATGTTTCTCTATGAGGCGACTCCTTGGGTCAGTGTCCTAGGAACCAGATGACTATGTGACTTTCTAGGTTGACTTCCAGGCAGTGCTCCCTTGCACCTCGCTGTCAGGCTGTCCCATCCTGTGAGAAGAACGAGGTCGATTGTTCCAACCAAAACTCTATTTCATTTATTCGTCTCATATTTGTGAGAAGGAGCCTCGGTGGATGATGAATGGAGTATTTTGAAGCAGCACAATGCCAGGCAGGAGACCTGAAAGCATCTATATTTATTTATACAATTTGAGGAAGGCGTCAACTAGAGAAGATCTTTATTAAACCCCATTCATTATCAATGTGAACAAAAAAACATTACATTTCTTATTCCAGAGTCAAATTATCCAGTTTTCCCATAATCACACTTCACAAATCAGAAACATGAAGTCTTAAGGTAAAAATGTTAAAAATTTCTCACAGTCCACCTATTCCAGCTGCTCTAGTTATGATGATGCCTACAGTGGGGTAACTAGAAGCTGATGGGCCCCAGTGCAAAGACTGTGCATGGCCCCCAAATATAATGTATGGTTTATAGTAATAGTCTTTTCATATGGGAAAGTGATACCATAAGGGCCCCCGAAACCTCTTGGGCCCGGGTGCGACCGCAACCTCTGCACCCCTTCAAGTTATGCCCGTGGATGCCTACACTAATTGTTGGCAGTTTCATAGGATGGATGGTGGTCCCAGCTCTGGGTTCGTATTTAGAGAATGCCCACACTGTGCCCCATGATTATTTAAAAACACTGCCCCACTGCGCCCCTTAGCAATATACATTGTCCCCACAATCTCCCCAGTTACTAATATTCTCTTACCTACCATCCAGCCAGTTGACTTGTACAACTACGGTGCTTAGAAAATTTTCCTTTCTCTTGGTGGTACCATTATCTCAACTAAATTCAATCGTATCTGAGTTCTAAGGCCTGGCTCAGAGACGGAGGGAACCATGTATGCTCCACCTGATGATGTCCTGAGGGCTGGTGCCCTGTGTCACATGTAGCTAAGGTTGGGCCTAGTTCCCCTGTTCACTTTGCTTTTGACCAAACACTTTTGTGCCCCTTCACTATAGACCCTTATGAGTGTTGTACCTCTTCCACGGGTGAGGTGTCCGTTTTTCCATGCAGTTCTGGTTTCTCTGGTGGTGGAAACCACCCTGGGTATTCTGTAAGTGGTGAGGTAAGTGTGTGAGAATGATTCTGGAGATGGCCTAAACCTAGGCCTGTAGCATCTCCCCTGACAAAACATTATATAAACCTACTTGTAGACCACCAGGCCCACAACAGTTCAGGTCTCTATGACTGTGTTTAGTATAGGCCTCAGTTGTACTTTCCATAGAGTCCATGGTCTAGACACCTTATGGGGGCAGATTTTTCAAGCTGTCTAAAAGTAAGAATGTTCTTAGTTGCCCATGGCATCAAATTACAGCCCCGCTTTAAAATATTCATGAGCACTTGGAAAATAAAAGCTGAGCTGTGATTGGTTGCCATGGGCATTCTTACTTTTAGACAGCTTGATAAATCTGCATATCTCATTATAATATGCCAGTGCCCTTTCAGTTTTTACACAGATTTAGCCTTCAGCCTTGTTGCTCAAGCTGTGCTGGAACCAAGTTGGATTTTAGGTGCTTTAGAAAAGTGGCCTAGAAGTTATGGATGGTAATCAGCCAAGTAACAAGTTTTAGCATGACTTATGCTCTGGAAGGAAGGATGGCCATAGGGGAGCCCAAAGGGCTTTAGAAAATGTAACCATAGTAGTTTAGTCCTACTAACTACTGTATAGACCAGTCTCTAATTTCCCTTTCATCTCCAAACCCTCGGAGCGCCTGGTCTATTCTCAACTAACCCGCTATCTCTCCGCTAACTCCTTCCTTGACCCCCTACAATCTGGTTTCCGCTCTATGCTCTCCAATGAAACTGTTGTTTCTAAAGTCTCCAATGATCTCCTCGCTGCTAAATCCACAGGTGACTATTCGCACCTCATTCTTCTGTTCATTCTGCCAGTGATATATCAGATTAATCTCTACCTTAATTTGAACCTCTCATGCATGTCTCCAGGACTTCTCCCGGGCTGCACCAATTCTCTGGAATGGCCTTCCCCGGCATGAAATGTCAACTCTCTCCTTACTAACCCATCCTGTGTCCTCCTCCTTTGACATTGGACTTTCTATATAAGATGATGGCTGGTTCAAGCAGCAGCATTTTGATTTATTAAATTATTTTATACTGTTCCCTCATAAAGAATGGCTGGGCCATTATACAAGCTATTATACCTCTTGTGTCACCCCCTCATCCCCATTGACTGTAAGCTCTTTTGTCACCCCCTCATCCTCATAGACTGTAAGCTCTTTTGTCACCCCCTCATCCTCATAGACTGTAAGCTCTTGTGTCACCTCCTCATCCTCATAGACTGTAAGCTCTTGTGTCACCCCCTCATCCTCATAGACCATAAGCTCTTGTGCCCCCCTCATCCTCATAGACTGTAAGCTCTTGTGTCACCTTCTTATCCTCATAGACTGTAAGCTCTTGTGTCACCTCCTAATCCTCATAGACTGTAAGCTCTTGTGTCACCCCCTCATCCTCATAGACTGTAAGCTCTTGTGTCTCCCTCTCATCCTCATAGACTGTAAGCTCTTGTGTCACCTTCTTATACTCATAGACTGTAAGCTCTTGTGTCACCCCCTCATCCTCATAGACTGTAAGCTCTTGTGTCTCCCCCTCATCCTCATAGACTGTAAGCTCTTGTGTCTCCCTCTCATCCTCATAGACTGTAAGCTCTTGTGTCACCCCCTCATCCTCATAGACTGTAAGCTCTTGTGTCTCCCCCTCATCCTCATAGACTGTAAGCTCTTGTGTCTCCCTCTCATCCTCATAGACTGTAAGCTCTTGTCTCACCCCCTCATCCTCATAGACTGTAAGCTCTTGTGTCACCCCCTCATCCTCATAGACTGTAAGCTCTTGTGTCACCCCCTCATCCTCATAGACTGTAAGCTCTTGTGTCACCCCCTCATCCTCATAGACTGTAAGCTCTTGTGTCACCTTCTTATCCTCATAGACTGCAAGCTCTTGTGTCACCCCCTCATCCTCATAGACTGTAAGCTCTTGTGTCACCTTCTTATCCTCATAGACTGCAAGCTCTTGTGTCACCCCCTCATCCTCATAGACTGTAAGCTCTTGTGTCACTCCCCTCATCCTCATAGACTGTAAGCTCTTGTGTCATTCCCTCATCCTCATAGACTGTAAGCTCTTGTGTCACCCCCTCATCCTCATAGACTGTAAGCTCTTGTGTCCCCCCTCATCCTCATAGACTGTAAGCTCCTGTGTCACCCCCTCATCCTCGTAGACTGTAAGCTCTTGTGTCACCCCCTCATCCTCATAGACTGTAAGCTCTTGTGTCACCCCCTCATCCTCATAGACTGTAAGCTCTTGTGTCCCCCCTCATCCTCATAGGCTGTAAGCTCCTGTGTCACCCCCTCATCCTCATAGACTGTAAGCTCTTGTGTCACCACCTCATCCTCATAGACTGTAAGCTCTTGTGTCACCCCCTCATCCTCATAGACTGTAAGCTCTTGTGTCCCCCCTCATCCTCATAGGCTGTAAGCTCCTGTGTCACCCCCTCATCCTCATAGACTGTAAGCTCTTGTGTCACCACCTCATCCTCATAGACTGTAAGCTCTTGTGTCACCCCCTCATCCTCATAGACTGTAAGCTCTTGTGTCACCCCCTCATCCTCATAGACTGTAAGCTCTTGTGTCACCACCTCATCCTCATAGACTGTAAGCTCTTGTGAACAGGGCCCTCACTCCTATTGTTCCATATGACTGTTTGTACTCAGTAACGTAATATTAGGGTATATTTGTATATGTCCCCTATGATTTGTAAAGTAATGTGCTACCGAATATGATGGCGGTATATAAATAAGGATTACTATTATACATGGTCCTTGCCAGTATCTTCTAGATGAGCCTAAAGTGGAAAAGTACTTTGCTTCTCTAAGTGATTTCTGAGTCTTATACAACCTTTCATGGTCTTTGTTGGCTTTGAGTTGGCTTTGTGGTGGTTTTCCTTTTACTGTGTTACTACTGCTATTCTGGTGTATACATCACATCTTTTTCAGAACCAGTGAAGACCTGTGCTCTTAGATCCCTCAGCATTAGGACAATACCCAGCTTTCCATCATCACCAGAACTTGCCCTACTTGTACTGTCTTCATATTTGGGGCCACAGTGAATTCTTCCCATAGGAAAACACGATGATCCACCAGTGGGCAAAGACATCACGACTTCTTTATCTTCAGTGGGCTGAGGAAGGGGTTAATTACACAAGGTAATATTGTCTTTTTTCTGTTGTATTTCACACTGGTACCTACTTTTTGGGTGGATTTTCCATTCAGTGTCGGATATTTGTCATATTGGTCACCACCTGCTGCCACCTTCCTGATGTCACACATATTTTCCCCAAACACAGACCTCCAATAAAACTGAAGTCCCCATGAAAGAGATAACCCTGAGGATGCAGGATAGGTTAGCGATGGCGTTACGGACTCTAGGGTTTATGAGCAGTAGGTAAAGGAGCTCGTCCCCTTCAATTTTGGGTTAGATTGACCATCTCATGTTACAAAAAGGTAATGGCACCTGATGTAGTAACAGATCACTCCCTTTGATTGATACAACTCAAGCTCGTTCAGTGATGTTCTCTGTTTTTCTGGAGTTTTCCATGCTCTGTCTCTGCTGGTTGCATGAATTTGAGAACCTGAAAATGAAGGAGGACTCTCCAATGGGATTATGTTTAAACTCCAACCTCTAGGATCCTAGTTTGCCCCAATTACATCATAATGGGACGTTATGACATGCGGTGTACACCTGACGGAACATGGAGGGTGCACCTGGACTGCTGGAGAATGTTAGAGGCAGAAGGGGTTAATGTCAGTGTTGCACTTTAAGAGAGGAGGAGGCTTGCTGCAGAGCACTTTTCTCCTCCCCTTTTTCCTGTATATAAGGGGGAGCGAGTCTCCTCCTCTCCCTCTCTGGACTGCAACACTCACAGAAAGCAGTCCCTCGCTCCCTAATTTATTACTTTACTGTTTTGGATATTCTGTGGTTTTATAGTTCTGAAGTCACAGCTGGCAGAGAAAATGGAGATGTGAGATTGCTGCTTTGCTCGTCTGGCCGACTTGCCATCTGGGAGTCCAGATGGGCATAGAGCAGTCCTGAGCCATTTTTCCTTCGGATGGAGAGTTCACTTACAAGTGCCTACTGTTTTTTTTATAATTATGTGTTTTTGGATAATTGTTTAAATAATAGTTAATAAATGCTGTGACCGTTTTTTCCCACCACCCAACATGAGCCTCACTCTTTAATGTTATACACGTTTAAAACAAAGTTATTACGGGTTTAATAGAAATTGCTGTTGAAGAAAGTGCCATATTTTGAGGCTGGTTAAGTTTAACATTCTACCAGTCCAAATGAATTCATAAAAATTCCAAGGATTCCATTTAGGAATATGATCAGCAGAAAAATGATGTTATTCCCTTAATTGCTCCAAAGTACCAGAAATATGGCCACGGATTCCTTGATAGGGCCTGTGTTCTGACTTGATGGTTGGACACTTCATTAACAAACCATCAAAGTATTGGCATCAACCCTCCCGAACTCAAGATCACCAAGAGAACATTAAACCTTACACTACCCTGGTCTACACCAGTGAAGCACCCAAAACACGTTCACTTCCGTAGACCCCTAGTGATTTGTGATGAGATAAGATGCTGGACTCTAGAACGGATAAGGGTTTCAATGTCTAATTACATCGCATTTTTGGTGTCGAAAGTAAATGACCTGATGATGGGTGAGGTTTACCATATTGCATTTTGGTCCCTGATTGGAAACCAGTCTGCCTAAGAGAAAATTTTGGTAAAAATACAATTTTCTACATTTTGGAAGGGTCAGATGCGAGACATATTCTTGATATGGAGGCGACAGGTTGTAGTAAGAGCCTGGATGTGAGGCTTAAAGGATAAGGAAGAGTCAAAGATTACTCCAAGGCAGTGGACTTTAGGGACCGGGGAGAGTGTGGAGACAGGAATTGTGATGGTTATGGTTAGGTCTGGTGGGAGGGATGTGTTAGGTGGAGGAAAGATTATGAGTTCCGTTTTGTCCATGTGAAGTTTTAGAAAACAGGAAGAGAAGATGGAGGATATGGCCGATGGACACCCTGGAATACTGTCTAGAAGAGAGTTGACATTTGGGTCAGAGATATAGAGCTGTGTGTCATCTCCATAGGAGTGCTATTTAAAACCGTGGGGGATCTAATGAGATGTCCCAGGCCAGAGGTTTAGATGGAGAAAAGTAGGGGTCCTAGGACAGAACCTTGAGGGATACCAGAAGAAAGGGGGCAAGGTGAAGATCTGGTATGAGAGTTCTAGATACTGAACGTCTGGTTGGAAAGGTATGAGGAGATCCAAGAGAGGGCATGGTCAGTGATGCCAAGCGAATGTAGTGTCTACAGCAGGAGAGAATGGTCAAGAGTGCCAAAGGCAGAGGACAGATGAAGAAGGAGGAGAACAGAATAATAGTGTTTACCTAAGCAGCCAGTAGATCACTGGAGACCTTGGTCATGGCAGTCTCAGTGGAGTGATTGGGTCGGAAACCCGGAAATCCAGATTGAAGCATGTGAAAGAGTGAGTAGGAGGATAGTTCAAGAAGGACATGCTATACGTGGAGTTTTGAAGCAAATAGGGCGATAGTTCAGCAGAGAAGATGGGATAAATAATCTCTACGATTGCTTGTTATTCAAATGGTTTGAAATCCACTTTGACCTACAACACTGAATTGAGCAAGAGACCTGTTGATTAGAGATGTTTACCAGAATCCATCATGGTCCCTGATTGGCAACCAGTCAGCATAAGAGAACATTTTGGTAAGAATAAAAATGTTCTATACATAACTCATTTAGAAACCCTTCACAACTCTAATCTACAACAGTGGAGCTCCCACAACACCCTTCACTTCCTTAGACCACAAGCGATTTGTGATGAACTAGGAGGCTGCAACGGACCGCAGGGACATGAAGCTGATGATGGGGCCACAATGGATAGAAGAGGACCTGCCAGGGGAAGGTAGGCATCGGAAGGTGAGTATACTTTTTTTTTCCTACAGGCATTATATTGGGGGCAGGGGCTACATGCTATATGCTGGGGGGGGGGGGGGTGCAGGCTACATACTACAAGAACTGGCAGGCTTTATACTACAGGGGCAGGCAGGCTCTGCACTGGGAGGCTGACAGGCTATATACTGGGAAGCTGGAAAGCTATATACTGGGGGGGCAGGCACCTATATACTACAGGGAGCTGGCTGTCTATATACTACAGGGGGCTGGCAGGCTATATACTACAGGAGGCTGGAAGGCTATATACTACAGGGAGCTAGCAGGCTATATACTACAGGGGGCTGGCAGGCTATATACAACAGGGGGCTGGAAGGCTATATACTACAGGGAGCTGGTAGGCTATATACTACAGGGGACTGGCAGGCTATATACTACAGGAGGCTGAAAGGCTATATACTACAGGGGACTGGCAGGCTATATACTACAGGAGGCTCGAAGGCTATATACTACAGGGAGCTGGCAGGCTATATACTACAGGGGGCTGGCAGTCTATATATTACAGGGGACTGGCAGGCCATATACTACAGGGGCTGGCTGGCTTTATACTGGGGGGGCAGGCAGGCTATATACTACAGGGGGCTGGCTGGCTATATACCACAGGGGGCTGGCAGGCTGTATACAACAGGGGGCTGGCTGGCTATATACTGGGGGGGCTGTGACCAATGCATTTTTTACCCTTGGCTTATACTAGAGTGAATAGGTTTTTCCAGTTTTTTGTGTTAAAATTAGGAGCCTTGGCTTATACTCGGGTCGGCTTATACTCAAGTATATATATATATATATATATATATATAATTACAAATCTCATTTTGCAGTGTCTAAAGAGCTTCTACCATAGTAAAGGATGGTGCTCCGGACATAAAACCTGACCAAATTGCATCATGATCCCTGATTGGAAACCATTCTGCCTAATAGAAAATTTTGGTAAGAATAGCGTTCCCTATATATTACTCATTTATAGAATTTTGAAACGTTTGAAAAACCATTTTGATCTACAACAGTGCAATGAGCAACAGACCTATCATTCAGATTGAATAATGGTCCTTGATTCAGACAGAGTCTGCGTAAATGAAAATTTTGGTAAGAATTTAGATTTTAAAAAATAGACATCCATTTTCTTAACCATTGTGCATTAGAGAACATTTTGGAAGAAATTTCATAATTTGTATATATAAATGATGCTTCTTTTTGAAATGGCCTGAAATCACTTTGATCTACAATGCTGAATTATGTAAGAGACTTGTCGAATGAAGATGTTTACTAGAATCCATCATGGTCCCTGATTGGGAACCCATTCGAATAAGAGAAAATTTTGGTAGGAATTTTAATTTGTAAATGTAAATCATTTATAGGTCTCCGTATTTTTGAAATGTTTTGATTGGCTGGGTCTAAAACCCAGAATTGAGCAGAAGACCCCTCCATCAGAGATTTTTACCAAATCACATTCTGTTCCCTTATTGGGAACCATTCTGTATAAGATAAAATTTTGGAAGAAATTTTATTTTATATATAAACGATCTCTAAAATTGGTTCTTTTTGAAATCTACTTTGAGCTACAACCCCGAAGTAAGAGACGCGCTGATTGCAGATATTTACCAGAATCCATCATTGTTAACCAGGCAGCATGACAGAAAATTTTGGTAAATATCAACATTTTCTATACATAAATCATCTATAAAATTACTTCTTTTGTAAAATGTTTGGAAATCCAATTTCATCTACAATAATGAATCCAGTAGAGAGATGTGTCGATCCGAGATGTTTACCAAAGTCCATCATGGTTCTTGATTGGGAACCGGTCAGAATAAGAGAGAATTTTGGTAGGAATTTATATGTGTAAATCATTATGGGACTACCATATATACTCGAGTATAAGCCTAGTTTTTCAGCACAAAATTTGTTCTCAAAACCCCTAACTCGGCTTATACTCGAGTCAAGAAAAAAAATTAGTCAAAACTCACCTTTCAGACGTCACCCGTAGGTCCTATGCTTGATTCGATGCTCCGGTGTCGCCGCGGGTCCTTCGGATCCTCTTCACGTTTTTCCGCTCCTCTTCGGAAGAATCCCAAGAGGACCGAAGGACCCAAGGCAGGACCGGAGCATCGGAGACAGACTGGGCAGGCTGTATACTACAGGGGGCTGGCAGGCTATACACTACAGGGTCTAGCAGGCTATACACTACAGGGGTCTAGCTGGCTATATACTTGGAGGCTGTGACCAATGCATTTCCCACCCTCGGCTTATACTCGAGTCAATAGGTTTTCCCAGTTTTTTGAGTTGAAATTAGGGGTCTCGGCTTATACTCGGGTCGGCTTATACTCGAGTATATACGGTACTTGTTTTTGAAATGTTCGGAAAACCACTTTGACCTTTCCATCAGAGATGTTTCCTAAATCCCATTGTAGTCTTTGATTCAGAAGGAGTCTACAAGATGGAAAATTTTGGTAAGAATTTAGAATTTTCTTTTCTAAATATAAATACAATTTCGGTAAGAATTTAGAATTTTCTTTTTTGAAATATAAATACATTTTCTCCAGGATTCATTACATGTCTGGAAATCCACTTCGAAACTTTGTCTATGCTTGTACCAACGCAATCCCGTATTTCCACGTAAAGCGTTAATGCAAACGAGGCAATAACAAAAAATTCCATCAGCATCTCCCCGGAAAGGATGTATATACATTTTTTTTTCAGTTTTTTTCATCTAGAATCACATACTGCACCTACAAATGAAGTTTCGTAGACTGGCTTGGTCTCCATGGTTACCTCTACCAGCGCAAACCAATGAAAGACGAACAGGGTCTGGTGGCGAGAGTCGGTGAAGACAATCTGCTTCTGTATCCAGCCCCCGGGAAAAAAAAAATGGGGGGTCTGTAATGGCACGCTGCCAGTGCCTCTGCAAAGGGGATGGCCTGTCTGGCTATAGACGTTTGTGTTACCGAAATGGATAAAGGACAATAAAAACACTGCGCCACACACATGCACCCGGCGCTGCCCACATCAAGGGCACGACTCCATAAATCTCATGGATATCCCATTTATCCTTTACCGCGGGAGGATTCCCCCCCCGTCCTTTATAGACGTAATTAATAGACAGATAAACGTACAATGAGGAGGTTATTTATTTTCGTCTTTCTATATTGTAGGGTCTTAAAACCTCCCCCCATCGACACAAGTGCAACCACCGCCGCCCCTCCTCCTTCCTCGGCTTTGGCATTCTCCCCCTCTTATTTTCCCTTGGCGTGCCCAGCCTCCGCTAGAGGAGCACTGACTGGTTTTTTCGGGGAAATTTGCATGACAAAACGCCAGCCCCTGTGAACTTGAGTGACCTTTTGACCTCCACAATTTGACTAGTGAATTGCTCCAGTCCGGCTCACACTGTCGTGTCAGTCTGAGTCCTACGTGAATACATTCTTAATCCCCCAAGTCGGTGTCACAGACGAGTCCTCATTCAGAATCTTCCCATTCCGGAGTCCTGACACAAACCCTTCGCTTTCTAAAGCCTCTATCTGTTTTTTTTTCCTCTGCACCTGCACTTTTTTCATGAACCAGGGAGGAAATAGGGGTAAAGGAAGGGAGGGGGGGGGGCCAAATCGGAATTCCCTTATTCTCCGCAAAACAAACCGCGACTGTTAACGAAACAAACTCCGATTCATCTCTGTTCTTTATTTCCCCTTCTTTTTATCTACTTGTCTTCCTTTTGTCGGAAGCATAGACCTCCCAAAATAATGTGCCCCCTTCATTTAAAGTTGTATCTATCTCATATCTATCTATCTCATATCTATCTATCTATCTCATATGTATCTATCTCCTATCTATCTAATATCTATCTATCTATCTCCTATCTATCTATCTCCTATCTATCTCATATCTATCTATCTAATATCTATCTATCTATCTATCTATCTATCTATCTATCTATCTATCTATCTATCTCCTATCTATCTCATATCTATCTATCTAATATCTATCTATCTATCTATCTATCTATCTATCTCCTATCTATCTCATATCTATCTATCTAATATCTATCTATCTATCTATCTATCTATCTATCTATCTATCTATCTATCTATCTCCTATCTATCTCATATCTATCTCATATCTATCTATCTATCTATCTCATATCTATCTATCTCCTATCTATCTATCTCCTATCTATCTATCTCATATCTATCTATCTATCTATCTATCTATCTCATAGCTATCTATCATGAAACTTGGAAGGCATAGGGCCACATGTATCACTCTTTTTTCTGTTGTTTTCGCGCCTTTTCATAGTAGAGCACCGTTTATGCACCACTATTGCGATTTAACACCAAACTAGCAGCGCAGCAAAAATAACCAGCTTTCCCTCATCTATCCTAGCAATCCAGATGTTTTGTTGCGCCTCATAATATTCATCACCTGTGACTTTTCATTTAGGAGCAAAAACGGGCGCAAAAACACTCCAGCCCGAAGGTGGAGTTAACTGAGAACCCCTGTGCAGAGCAGCTCATCCCCAGCAGCAGAGCTCAGCCACACACTAGTACAGATAATACACGCATTACATACACTGCAGACATTACAGACACTAGAACAGATAATACACGCATTACATACACTGCAGACACTAGAACAGATAATACAGACATTACATACACTGCAGACACTAGAACAGATAATACAGACATTACATACACTGCAGACACTAGAACAGATAATACAGACATTACATACACTGCAGACACTAGAACAGATAATACACGCATTACATACACTGCAGACACTAGAACAGATAATACAGACATTACATACACTGCAGACACTAGTACAGACATTACATACACTGCAGACACTAGTACAGATAATATAGACATTACATACACTGCAGACACTAGTACAGATAATACAGACACTACATACACTGCAGACACTAGAACAGATAATACAGACACTACATACACTGCAGACACTAGTACAGATAATACAAACATTACATACACTGCAGACACTAGTACAGATAATACAGACACTACATACACTGCAGACACTAGTACAGATAATACAGACACTACATACACTGCAGACACTAGTACAGATAATACAGACATTACATACACTGCAGACACTAGTACAGATAATACAGACACTACATAAACTGCAGACACTAGTACAGATAATACAGACACTACATACACTGCAGACACTAGTACAGATAATACAGACACTACATACACTGCAGACACTAGTACAGATAATACAGACATTACATACACTGCAGACACTAGTACAGATAATACAGACACTACATAAACTGCAGACACTAGTACAGATAATACAGACACTACATACACTGCAGACACTAGTACAGATAATACAGACATTACATACACTGCAGACACTAGTACAGATAATACAGACATTACATACACTGCAGACACTAGTACAGATAATACAGATATTACATACACTGCAGACACTAGTACAGATAATACAGACACTACATACACTGCAGACACTAGTACAGATAATACAGACACTACATACACTGCAGACACTAGTACAGATAATACAGACACTACATACACTGCAGACACTAGTACAGATAATACAGACATTATAGACACTGCAGACACTAGAACAGATAATACAGACATTACATACACTGCAGACACTAGTACAGATAATACAGACATTACATACACTGCAGACACTAGTACAGATAATACAGACATTACATACACTGCAGACACTAGTACAGATAATACAGACATTAGACACACTGCAGATACTAGTACAGATAATACAGACATTAGATACACTGCAGACACTAGTACATACATTACATACACTGCAGACACTAGTACAGACACTACATACACTGCAGACACTAGTACATATAATACAGACATTACATACACTGCAGACACTAGAACAGATAATACAGACACTACATACACTGCAGACACTAGTACAGATAATACAGACACTACATACACTGCAGACACTAGTACAGATAATAGAGACACTACATACACTGCATACACTAGTACAGATAATACAGACACTACATACACTGCATACACTAGTACAGATAATACAGACACTACATACACTGCAGACACTAGTACAGATAATACAGACATTATAGACACTGCAGACACTAGAACAGATAATACAGACATTACATACACTGCAGACACTAGTACAGATAATACAGACATTACATACACTGCAGACACTAGTACAGATAATACAGACATTATAGACACACTGCAGACACTAGTACAGATAATACAGACATTAGACACACTGCAGACACTAGTACAGATAATACAGACATTAGATACACTGCAGACACTAGTACATACATTACATACACTGCAGACTCTAGTACATACATTACATACACTGCAGACACTAGTACAGACATTACATACACTGCAGACACTAGTACAGATAATACAGACATTATAGACACACTGCAGACACTAGTACAGATAATACAGACATTAGACACACTGCAGACACTAGTACAGATAATACAGACATTAGATACACTGCAGACACTAGTACATACATTACATACACTGCAGACACTAGTACATACATTACATACACTGCAGACACTAGTACAGACATTACATACACTGCAGACACTAGTACAGATAATACAGACATTAGACACACTGCAGACACTAGTACAGATAATACAGACATTAGATACACTGCAGACACTAGTACATACATTACATACACTGCAGACACTAGTACATACATTACATACACTGCAGACACTAGTACAGACACTACATACACTGCAAACACTAGTACATATAATACAGACACTACATACACTGCAGACACTAGTACAGATTATACAGACATTACATACACTGCAGACACTAGTACAGATAATACACACACTACATACACTGCAGACACTAGTACAGACACATACCTCCCAACTTTTGGGCGAGAGAAAGCCCCTCCCCTTTTTCTAAACCACGCCCATTGCCACACCCACAAGCATAATATAATATTGACCTTGATGGTCCCCACATAGAACAATGCCCCTTACTTTGCCTCCACCCCCCGTGGACCCGTATAATTACACTTAATGCAACTCTGCAACACCTCTTTAATTTTATCCTCCCTTTATATTTGGTTTTCCACTTTTATTTAATCTCCCAAATTTATACATAATCCTATCTGTACCCCTACCCCCACCCCTCCTCACATGGTGTGGTCCCAGTTCTCTATCCTCCTCATTCTGTGGCCTCCTTTTATCCATCCTCCTCCTGTGGCCTCCTGTCCTCCATTCTTCTCCAGTATCCTCCTGTCCTCCTCCATCCTTCTCCAGTATCCTCCACCCTCCTCCTGTATCCTCCTGTCCCCCATCCTTCTCCAGTATCCTCCATCCTCCTCCTGTCCTCCATCCTCCTCCTGTATCCTCCTGTCCTCCATCCTTCTCCAGTATCCTCCACCCTCCTCCTGTATCCTCCTGTCCCCCATCCTTCTCCAGTATCCTCCATCCTCCTCCTGTCCTCCATCCTCCTCCTGTATCCTCCTGTCCTCCATCCTTCTCCAGTATCCTCCATCCTCATCCTGTCCTCCATCCTCCTCCTTTATCCTCCTGTCCTCCATCCTTCTCCAGTATCCTCCATCCTCCTCCTGTCCTCCATCCTCCTCCTGTATCCTACTGTCCTCCATCCTTCTCCAGTATCCTCCATCCTCCTCCTGTCCTCCATCCTTCTCCAGTATCCTCCATCCTTCTCCTGTATCCTCCTGTCCTCCATCCTTCTCCAGTATCCTCCTCCAGTATCCTCCTCCTGTGGCCTCCTGTCCTTCATCCTTCTCCAGTATCCTCCATCCTCCTTCTGTCCTCCATCCTCCTCCTGTATCCTCCTGTCCTCCATCCTTCTCCAGTATCCTCCATCCTCCTCCTGTCCTCCATCCTCCTCCTGTCCTCCATCCTTCTCCAGTGTCCTCCATCCTCCTCCTGTCCTCCATCCTTCTCCCGTATCCTCCTGTCCTCCATCCTTCTCCAGTATCCTCCATCCTTCTCCAGTATCCTCCATCCTCCTCCTGTCCTCCATCCTCCTCCTGTATCCGCCTGTCCTCCATCCTCCTCCTGTATCCTCCTCCTGTCCTCTATCCTCCTGTCCTCTATCCTCCTCCTGCCCTCCATCCTCCTCCTGCCCTCCATCCTCCTCCTGTCCTCCATCCTCCTCCTGTCCTCCATCCTCCTCCTGTCCCCCATCCTCCTCCTGTCCCCCATACTCCTCCTGTCCCCCATCCTCCTCCTGTCCCCCATCCTCCTCCTGTCCTCCATCCTCTTCCTGTCCTCCATCCTCCTCCTGCCCTCCATCCTCCTCCTGCCCTCCATCCTCCTCCTGTAGTGTCCTTTCCTCCCTCCTCCTGTAGCCTCCTCCTGTAGCCTACTGTCCTCCATCCTCCTCCTGTGCCCCCCTGTCCTCCATCCTCCTCCTTTGGCCTCTTGTCCTCCAGCCTCCTCCTGTCCTCCTTCCTCCTTCCGTAGCTCCTGTCCTCCATCCTCCTCCTGTGGCCTCCAGCTTCCTCTTGTAGCTCCTGCACCTCCTGTATCTCCCTGCTCTCCATCCTCCTTCTGTAGCTCATGTCCTCCATCCTCCTTCTGTAGCTCATGTCCACCATCCTCCTCCTGTGACCGCCATCCTCCTCCTGTGACCGCCATCCTCCTCCTGTGACCGCCATCCTCCTCCTGTGACCTCCATCCTCCTCCTGTGACCTCCATCCTCCTCCTGCAGCTCCTGTCCTCCAGCCTCCTCCGGTGTCCTCCAGCAGCCTCCTCCGGTGTCCCCCAGCAGCCTTCACCTGTCCCCCCATTAGCCTCCTCCTGTCCCCCAGCAGCCTCCTCCTGTACAGAGCCCAAAAAACGGGACTGTCACGTCAAAAACGGGACGGTTGGGAGGTATGCAGACATTACATACACTGCAGACACTAGTACAGATAATACAGACACTACATAAACTGCAGACACTGGAACATATAATACAGACATTACATACACTGCAGACACTAGTACTGACATTACATACACTGCAGACACTAGTACAGACATTACATACACTGCAGACACTAGTACAGATAATACAGACATTACATTCACTGCAGACACTAGAACAGATAATACAGACACTACATACACTGCAGACACTAGTACAGATAATACAGGCATTACATACACTGCAGACACTAGAACAGATAATACAGACATTACATACACTGCAAACACTGGAACATATAATAGATACATTAGATACACTGCAGACACTAAAACAGATAATACAGACACTACATACACTGCAGACCCTAGTACAGATAATACAGGCATTACATACACTGCAGACACTGGAACATATAATAGATACATTAGATACATTACAGACAGGAGCTGCAGACTCTATTTACAGGTCATCACCTTCTATTTACAAAACATTCTGCAAAAGCCTCAGCTCACAGCAGGACAGGAGAGAAGTTTGCAGGATTTTGCAGATACTACAGAGAAGTGTCCCCGTGTAGCAGGATGACCCCACTGGTGTCTGAGGAGGATACTGGTGCCTAAATTGTGTTAAAGTAAAGTGATTAATAAGAGGCAGGAAATTAACTTATCACAGATGTTTGTAGCTTGTGATAATTTTAGGTGCAACTACTACACTTAGGCTCTTGTCAGTGCCCTGATTCCTTTCCTTACATGATGCCTCCTATCTATAAGATGTGGCCAGGGGCGGACTGGCCATTGTACCCACCAGGAGTTTTACAGTCCGCACGCCCTACAACTTTTAATATAATTTATAGTACCTGCATCGTACTATGGCGGTACTATTGATTAGCACACAGACGCAGCGCAGCACTGCTGCTTCTGTGTCTGTGTATAACGGGCAGCTACACAGGTCACGCAATTGACGTCATTGCGCGACCTGTGTAGCATGGAGGAGGCTGACACTTACCACGTCAGCTGTCCGGCCCTCCGTGCAGCTCCGCGGCTTGGTGTAAGAGGCGGGGAGCAGTGACGTCACTATCCCGCGCCTCTACACCAAGCTACCGAAGACCGGGGACAGGAAGAAACCTGCGCCAAAGAGGTGAGCATTATGGTTTTTTTTTTTTTAATTATAGAATGGGGGGCATTATTCTATCTATCTGGGGCTGGCAGGGGGCATCATTCTATCTATCTGGGGCTGGCAGGGGGCATCTTTCTATCTATCCGGGGCTGGCAGGCAACATTATTCTATCTATCTGGGGCTGGCAGGGGGCATTATTTTATCTATCTGGGGCTGGGAGGGGGCATTAATTATATGTCTGGGGCGGGGGGCGGCATTATTCTATATCTGGGGCTGGCAGGGGGTATTAATTATATGTCTGGGGTGGGGGGGCTTTATTCTATCTATCTGGGGCTGGGAGGGGGCATTAATTATATGTCTGGGGCGGGGGGGGAGCATTATTCTATATCTGGGGCTGGCAAGGGGCATTAATTGTATGTCTGGGGTAGGCTGGGGGCATTGTTCTATGTCTGGGGCAGGCAGGGGGTATTAATTATATGTCTTGGGAGGGGCGGGCATTATTCTATATGTGGGGCTGGCAGGGGGCATTAATTATATGTCTGGGGCGGGCAGGGGGCTTTAATTATATGTCCTGGGTTGGTTGGAGGCATAAATTCTATGTCTGGGGTAGGTTGGGGGCATAAATTCTATGTTTGGGGTAGGCTGTCCCATTAATTCTATGTCTGGGGTAGGCTGGGGCCATAAATTCTATGTCTGGGGTAGGCTGGGGCCATAAATTCTATGTCTGGGGTAGGCTGGGGCCATAAATTCTATGTCTGGGGTAGGCTGGGGCCATTAATTCTAGGTCTGGGGTAGGCTGGGGCCATAAATTCTAGGTCTGGGGTAGGCTGGGGCCATTAATTCTAGGTCTGGGGTAGGCTGGGGCCATTAATTCTATGTCTGGGGTAGGCTGGGGCCATTAATTCTAGGTCTGGGGTAGGCTGGGGCCATTAATTCTAGGTCTGGGGTAGGCTGGGGCCATTAATTCTAGGTCTGGGGTAGGCTGGGGCCATTAATTCTATGTCTGGGGTAGGCTGGGGCCATTAATTCTAGGTCTGGGGTAGGCTGGGGCCATTAATTCTAGGTCTGGGGTAGGCTGGGTCCATTAATTCTAGGTCTGGGGTAGGCTGAGGCTATTAATTCTAGGTCTCGGGTAGGCTGAGGCCATTAATTCTAGGTCTGGGGTAGGCCGGGGCCATTAATTCTAGGTCTGGGGCAGGCCGGGGCCATTAATTCTAGGTCTGGGGCAGGCCGGGGCCATTAATTCTATGTCTGGGGTAGGCTGGGGCCATTAATTCTATGTCTGGGGTAGGCCGGGGCCATTAATTCTATGTCTGGGGTAGGCCGGGGCCATTAATTCTATGTCTGGGGTAGGCTGGGGCCATTAATTCTATGTCTGGGGTAGGCTGGGGCCATTAATTCTAGGTCTGGGGTAGGCTGGGGCCATTAATTCTAGGTCTGGGGTAGGCTGGGGCCATTAATTCTAGGTCTGGGGTAGGCTGGGGCCATTAATTCTAGGTCTGGGGTAGGCTGGGGCCATTAATTCTATGTCTGGGGTAGGCCGGGGCCATTAATTCTAGGTCTGGGGTAGGCCGGGGCCATTAATTCTATGTCCGGGGTAGGCTGGGGCCATTAATTCTATGTCTGGGGTAGGCTGGGGCCATTAATTCTAGGTCTGGGGTAGGCTGGGGCCATTAATTCTAGGTCTGGGGTAGGCCGGGGACATTAATTCTACGTCTGGGGTAGGCTGGGGCCATTAATTCTAGGTGTGGGGTAGGCTGGGGCCATTATTATTACGCCTGGGTCATAGTAGGAGCTCTATCAATACTGGGGTGGCTGGGGGGGGGGGGGGTTAAGGGGGTTAAAGGAGAGAAAGAAGATATAAAATATCCTTCCCATTACAGTGTGTTACATTATGGGGCACTATTTGTGTGGTACTAATATTTCAGTAGTTGGGGCACAGTATTGGTGGTAGCAGAAGAAGGGACACTGGGAAAGAGCAGAACATAAGACGTCTGTGTGGTAAACTCTGCAGGAAAGCTGTGTACCTGGAGGAAGAGACAAGGAGATGGTGGAACTAATGGAGAAGATGAGGAACGAGAACAATCCGAGGAGACGTCACCTGATGTCACTGGATGCAATAGGTGAGGATCTCATGTGTTTTCTGTAGCTGTATATGATACATACTGATTTTTTGCATGTTCGCTTCTGTGTATATATGTAGTATTATAGTAATTATATTCCTGTACATAGGGGGCAGTATTATAGTAGTTATATTCTTGTACATAGGGGGCAGTGTTATAGTAGTTATTTTCTTGTACATAGGGGGCAGTATTATAGTAGTTATATTCTTGTACATAGAGGGCAGTATTATAGTAGTTATACAGGCGGTCCCCTACTTAAGGACACCCGACTTACAGACAACCCATAGTTACAGACGGACCCCTCTGCCCACTGTGACCTCTGGTGAAGCTCTCTGGATGCTTTACTATTGTTCCAGACTGCAATGATCAGCTGTATGGTGTCTGTAATGAAGCTTTATTGATAATCCTTGGTCCAATTACAGCAAAAATTTTGAAACTCCAATTGTCACTGGGACAAAAGAAAAAAATTTGTCTAGAACTTCAATTATAAAATATATAGTTTCGACTTACATACAAATTCAACTTAAGAACAAACCTCCAGACCCTATCTTGTATGTAACCCGGGGACTGCCTGTATTCTTGTACATAGGGGGCAGTATTATAGTAGTTATATTCTTGTACATAGGGGGCAGTGTTATAGTAGTTATATTCTTGTACATAGGGGGCAGTATTATAGTAGTTATATTCTTGTACATAGTGGGCAGTATTATAGTAGTTATATTCTTGTACATAGGGGGCAGTATTATAGTAGTTATATTCCTGTACATAGGGGGCAGTATTATAGTAGTTATATTCTTGTACATAGGGGGCAGTATTATAGTAGTTATATTCTTGTACATAGAGGGCAGTATTATAGTAGTTATATTCTTGTACATAGGGGGCAGTATTATAGTAGTTATATTCTTGTACATAGGGGGCAGTATTATAGTAGTTATATTCTTGTACATAGGGGGCAGTGTTATAGTAGTTATATTCTTGTACATAGGGGGCAGTATTATAGTAGTTATAGTCCTGTACATAGGGGGCAGTATTATAGTAGTTATATTCTTGTACATAGGGGGCAGTATTATAGTAGTTATATTCTTGTACATAGGGGGCTGTATTATAGTAGTTATATTCTTGTACATAGGGGGCAGTATTATAGTAGTTATATTCTTGTACATAGGGGGCAGTATTATAGTAGTTATATTCTTGTACATAGGGGGCAGTATTATAGTAGTTCTATTCCTGTACATAGGGGGCAGTATTATAGTAGTTATATTCTTGTACATAGGAGGCAGTATTATAGTAGTTATATTCCTGTACATAGGGGGCAGTATTATAGTAGTTATATTCTTGTACATAGGGGGCAGTATTATAGTAGTTATATTCTTGTACATAGGGGGCAGTATTATAGTAGTTATATTCTTGTACATAGGGAGCAGTATTATAGTAGTTATATTCTTGTACATAGGGGGCAGTATTATAGTAGTTATATTCTTGTACATAGGGGGCAGTATTATAGTAGTTATATTCTTGGACATAGGGGACAGTATTATAGTAGTTATATTCCTGTACATAGGGGGCAGTATTATAGTAGTTATATTCCTGTACATAGGGGCAGTATTATAGTAGTTATATTCTTGTACATGGGGACAGTATTATAGTAGTTATAGTCTTGTACATAGGGGGAAGTATTATAGTAGTTATATTCTTGGACATAGGGGACAGTATTATAGACGTTAATCAGAGTATATTTCTTCCAGCACATAATAGGTTAAGGGCTTTCTGACTGGTGGATACACATTAACATCTCAGCACCAGATAAGGGCCATCAGCCTCCTTTGCTTTTTTCTTTATTTAGTTCAACGTTGGGAACAAGATTCTTTCAGATCCACCTAAGCGTTTCCATAACAACAGAAGTCAGCGCGGTTCATGTGAAAGATGCCAAGCCTCGTGTCCTAGTGTATGATAACTCTGCTGCATCTATCCAAGAAGTCACACCACAGCCTTCATCTGAAGCTCATCGGGATTACTGTATGGAAAGATCCTTATGTCTTTAACCATCCGTTACCCACAGACTTATCACTTACATTGAGTTTCTATGTAATATCTCCTCCCCAGGGGTTCACCATCTGGTCATTCATATGATTTTCCATCCAGATAGCTCCCATGGTGTTGGTGAATAGGCCCAATGTATGAAGACATCACGTTTATTGGTCTGGTTGAACGGGAAGCATGGATTCAATGCTGGGCATGGTCAACATCGGTATAAAGCATTCATGACCTCTCCGATTTCTTCTAGTGTTTTGACAGATAAAGTTGTTTCCTACAAAACTGACCCTTGTACAATATTTGTTAGAATTGTCCTCTTGAGTTGTTCTTCATTTTACGTTTAGCTACCTCCTGGTGGTGGCAACCAGTATTGTGTTCACATCCAAGTCTACAATCCTGTAGACCACTTGACCCTTTGCCCACATGTGTCTACATGGGAATAATGATCAGAGTCACGTGTGACGTTGCCAAATGGGTGCTACATGTGTGGAGGGTGCATGTAGGGTCATAAGGTGCAGCACTAGGACATTTTCCATTAATTCTAGTTTTCCTTCAAAATGTCTGAAGAGAACACCAGGGATTATCTCCAATGACTTTGAGTTAAAGACCAAATATTACAGAGAAAACCTTGTTTACTCCATGAATCTAAGATCCTGGATTGCTAACTAGTATTGGACTGGGAGGTCTAGGTCGCTCCAGAATAATCCATTCTTGGGGTTCACCACTTTATATATATATTCAAATATTAGTAGACTTCCATTTGTAAATTCATAAAAGATAGCTGAAACACATTTCTTTCAGTATTAGCTTCTTGGTCCTTGACTTGGACTGTCCTGGGAGTCCTGCTGGTAACCTGCTTACTGGTTAGTACATTGAACATTGGCCTTCTCAATTCTATAAGCCAGGAAAACATGTCCACAATACTGGTTGGTTGGAAACTGTCACACTTGTAGGGACAAATGTGGGGAAGGGTCTCTTTGGGAAGAGTCTGTGGACCCTCTGGACCACAACAGGAGTTGATGCTAGCCGCAACCTGGGACCGGAGTCTAAGTGGAACCTGGTCTTCGCCAGAGCCCGCCGCAAAGCAGGATGGACTTGCTGTGGCAGGGTGCCACCAAGTCGTTCAGCAGGTGCAACTAGTCCCATGGTGACAGTCAAGGTGGGATGCAGGAGACAGGAACACCAGGAGTGTATGGGAACGCTGCAGACACAGGAGACACCAGGAGCATTTGGGAACGATGGAGACAGAGACACAGGAGACACCAGGAGCACATGGGAACGTTGGAGACGAAGGAGACACCAGGAGTTTATGGGAACGCTGGAGACACAGGAGACACGAAGGCATCTGGGAACGCTGGAGACACAGGAGACATGGAGGCATCTGGAAATGCTGGAGACACAGGAGACATGGAGGCATCTGGAAGTGCTGGAGGAACACAGGAAAGCGTCGGGGAACGCTAATGGTCTTTCTCTTCCACAGGAATGGCTTAGGGAAGCCTGGTATGGAAACCAAAGGAGATCCTAGGAGAAGATCGGCGGGGAGTGAAGGGAGGTGCCGGATTATAAGGGCTAGGCTGGATTATCCAGCACCAATCCGGAGAATGCTGGTCCTTTAAGTCTTAAAGAGGCGGCGCCCTAGAGTACGGGGACGCGTGCGGCCTAGGGAGCGAGGATGCAGCCTGGTTGGGAAGCAGGAGCATTGGAGAGATAAGTTCAGGACGGGGGTTGCCGCGGCACCTGTAAGGGCGTGGGTTTACCCATGATCCATACCGAGGATCGCGGGTGCGGCCGTGACAGAAAGTACAGTTACATGTTATCTCTGGTTGAGCAGGCCCATACATCAAGATCACACCAGTCTTAATACTTCCTTGCCCTGGAACTTGCCTCATCATGTGCCTTGATATATGCCAGAAGGAGGTTGGGAGTAGATTTTAGCGAGCTCCTATGCTAGTTTTCTGCCTAAAATACCATATATTTGGTGCGGGCTGATGGCCACTTGCTACACCTCTTGTTTCTGAACAAATAGATATAAAAAAGATGCAAATCACTGAACTGTAGCTTCCTCCTTCATCCACTGTTTTGGTGTTGGACCCCTTACTAATCATAATTTATTACTTACTCATGGCCTAATCCTCCCATTGAAATATTTTTCAAGTGCGTCAATGATCCATGAACTCCACGACACCTCTGACTGTGTCATTTCCATGCCAAGATGACTGCAGCAGACCCTCCAAATCTTAAAGTTGGATGGTAGGGCTTCCATGGACGGGTTTGGCAGTGGTTTTATCCTATCGAAATAAGCCATTGCCATTAAAAGGTACTGCGATCATGGAGAGGGGGTATGTGATATTTAGGAAGGTGGTAGATATTGGTCACAGTCCAATGTTAATGTGATATGAATTTTTCAAAAGATTTGGTTTGGGTGTAATTTGAATCGGTTAAAACCAATGTTACCCCAATTGTCCTGGATATTGGTATGTAGACATCGCTAGCCCTCTAAAACGCAGAATTTTTCCGTTCTCTTGTTTCCTTAATTTTCTCTGAATATTTTATTAGGGTTAATGTAAGGGTTAGTATTAGGGTTAAGGGTTATGGGGTATCCTTAACTAAAGATGACCAACCTAATGGTCGGGTTTGGCGGCCTGACCCAAACATACTGCCAATATGGCAAATTGTAGTCTCTAGCAACTAGCCAGCGCTATGATTGACCAGGGGTGTCATGATTGGCTGTCAATCCGGCAATATGTCTGGGTCACACGGCCGAACACAATAGTTGAACATGAATCCTACCATCGGTCTGCTCATCTCTATCCCTCACATTAACACTAATGAAAAAAATCATAAAATTCTAAACAATGAAATAAATAAATCTGTGTTTTAAAGGACTTTCGGGGGTTGTATAACAATTTCTAAGACAATTGGTACAACATCAGTTTCCCAAAAGTGAATTCTAAAAAAATTTGGATTCAATTTAGATCCCGGAAAAATCAGCATATTTGTACCGGGATTTACAAATCGACAAATAATGTCAATTGTCTCTATCTTCCATACATCAGCTCCGGGTAAGACACAAGACAACGCTAATATATGACAATGATCTCACAAACATTTTAGGACTTGGATACAATACAGAGAGATCCTATATGCATGTGATGCCTCTATAGGTGGTTCCCAGAAGGGAAGAGGTTAATAAGTTAGGGGAAGATTCCGGCTGCAAGACGTCTCAATTATGAATACAGGACGCAAATTATAGAGGAGGGAAATTTTAGAATTACTATGGTAACATCTTGGATCCAGTAGGGATCCCCCTTGTGAAGGGACTGACCTCATGCTCTTTTTTCCTTTAATTCATGCGACTTTGGTGTTCTTTGCATATATCAATTGAATTTTACATAATCTGGGATTTTTTAAATTTTATTTTAGAAATTCCCAATTTAAGGCAGGACAAGGTCTGATCTTAATTAGACATAAAATAATGGATAAATAATACATATACAATACATATGTTTGTAATTGATTATCAGATTGCAGAGGCTGTATGAAATAGGATTGCCACGGTGAGCTGGCACTAGGGGATCAGACGGGCCCCAAAAAATGCCCCCCTCTCATTGAGATATAAACATCTCTTGTTAATGTGTCTGTGCAATGTAGAAAGGCAGCAGATGTGATTTCTGTAATATATGACTCCCCAATGGATGGCATCATTACTGCCCTAGTAACAGAGATGGGCACAATTTACCTAACAACAATGCAGTGACACTCACAGTGCCAGGGATGTGCCCGCTTAACAGGGACAAACAAAGTTCCCCCGTTACAGTGATTGATCTAGGTCCACGTTTATCAGGGCTTGTACACCTGAACTCTGGCCCCCATAACACTGACACCCACAGCCCCCATAACACTGACATCCACAGCCCCCATAACACTGACACCCATAGCCCTCATAACACTGACACCCACAGCCCCCCATAACACTGACACCCACAGCCCCCATAACACTGACACCCACACCCCCCAAAACACTGACACCCACAGCCCCCATAACACTGACACCCACAGCCCCCATAACACTGACACCCACAGCCCCCATAACACTGACACCCACAGCCCCCATAACACTGACACGCACAGCCCCCATAACACTGACATCCACAGCCCCCATAACGCTGACACCCACAGCCCCCATAACACTGACAACCACAGCCCCCATAACACTGACACCCACAGCCCCCATAACACTGACACCCATAGCCCTCATAATAATGACACCCACAGCCCCCATAACACTGACAACCGCAGCCCCCATAACACTGACACCCACAGCCCCCATAACACTGACAATCACAGCCTCATAACATTAACACCCACAGCCCCATAACACTAACTTCGACAGCCCCCATAACAATGACATCCACAGTCCCCATAACACTAACACCCACAGCCCCCATAACAATGACATCCACCGTCCCCATAACACTGACATCCACAGCCCCCATAACACTAACACCCACAGCCCCCATAACACTGACATCCACAGCCCCCATAACAATGACATCCACAGCCCCCCTTAACACTGACATCCACAGCCCCCCATAACTCTGACATCCACAGCCCCCATAACACTGACACCCACAGCCCCCATAACACTGACACCCACAGCCCCCCTTAACACTGACATTCACAGCCCCCCATAACTCTGACATCCACAGCCCCCTTAACATTGACATCCACAGGCCCCCATAACACTGACACCCACAGCCCCCATAACACTGACACCCACAGCCCCCATAACTCTGACATCCACAGCCCCCCATAACACTGATACCCACAGCCCCCATAACACTGACATCAACAGCCCCCCAAAACACTGACATCCACAGCCCCCATAACACTGACATCCACAGCCCCCATAACACTGACACCCACAGCCCCCATAACACTGACAACCACAGCCTCATAACATTAACACCCACAGCCCCATAACACTGACACCCACAGCCCCCATAACAATGACATCCACAGTCCCCATAACACTGACACCCACAGCCCCCCTAACACTGACACCCACAGCCCCCCTAACACTAACACCCACAGCCCCCATAACAATGACATCCACAGTCCCCATAACACTGACATCCACAGCCCCCATAACACTAACACCCACAGCCCCCATAACACTGACATCCACAGCCCCCATAACAATGACATCCACAGCCCCCCTTAACACTGACATCCACAGCCCCCCATAACTATGACATCCACAGCCCCCATAACACTGACACCCACAGCCCCCATAACACTGACACCCACAGCCCCCCTTAACACTGACATTCACAGCCCCCCATAACTCTGACATCCACAGCCCCCTTAACATTGACATCCACAGGCCCCCATAACACTGACACCCACAGCCCCCATAACACTGACACCCACAGCCCCCATAACACTGACATCCACAGCCCCCCCCCCATAACACTGACACCCATAGCCCTCATAATAATGACACCCACAGCCCCCATAACACTGACAACCGCAGCCCCCATAACACTGACACCCACAGCCCCCATAACACTGACAATCACAGCCTCATAACATTAACACCCACAGCCCCATAACACTAACTTCGACAGCCCCCATAACAATGACATCCACAGTCCCCATAACACTGACACCCACAGCCCCCCTAACACTGACACCCACAGCCCCCCTAACACTAACACCCACAGCCCCCATAACAATGACATCCACCGTCCCCATAACACTGACATCCACAGCCCCCATAACACTAACACCCACAGCCCCCATAACACTGACATCCACAGCCCCCATAACAATGACATCCACAGCCCCCCTTAACACTGACATCCACAGCCCCCCATAACTCTGACATCCACAGCCCCCATAACACTGACACCCACAGCCCCCATAACACTGACACCCACAGCCCCCCTTAACACTGACATTCACAGCCCCCCATAACTCTGACATCCACAGCCCCCTTAACATTGACATCCACAGGCCCCCATAACACTGACACCCACAGCCCCCATAACACTGACACCCACAGCCCCCATAACACTGACATCCACAGCCCCCCCCCCATAACACTGACACCCATAGCCCTCATAATAATGACACCCACAGCCCCCATAACACTGACAACCGCAGCCCCCATAACACTGACACCCACAGCCCCCATAACACTGACAATCACAGCCTCATAACATTAACACCCACAGCCCCATAACACTAACTTCGACAGCCCCCATAACAATGACATCCACAGTCCCCATAACACTGACACCCACAGCCCCCCTAACACTGACACCCACAGCCCCCCTAACACTAACACCCACAGCCCCCATAACAATGACATCCGCCGTCCCCATAACACTGACATCCACAGCCCCCATAACACTAACACCCACAGCCCCCATAACTCTGACATCCACAGCCCCCATAACAATGACATCCACAGCCCCCCTTAACACTGACATCCACAGCCCCCCATAACTCTGACATCCACAGCCCCCATAACACTGACACCCACAGCCCCCATAACACTGACACCCACAGCCCCCCTTAACAATGACATTCACAGCCCCCATAACTCTGACATCCACAGCCACCTTAACATTGACATCCACAGGCCCCCATAACACTGACACCCACAGCCCCCATAACACTGACACCCACAGCCCCCATAACACTGACACCCACAGCCCCCATAACACTGACACCCACAGCACCCCCATAACACTGATACCCACAGCCCCCCATAACACTGATACCCACAGCCCCCCATAACACTGATACCCACAGCCCCCCATAACTCTGACATTCACAGCCTCCCATAACACTGATACCCACAGCCCCCATAACACTGACATCAACAGCCCCCCAAAACACTGACATCCACAGCCCCCATAACACTGACATCCACAGCCCCCATAACACTGACACCCACAGCCCCCATAACACTGACAACCACAGCCTCATAACATTAACACCCACAGCCCCATAACACTAACTTCGACAGCCCCCATAACAATGACATCCACAGTCCCCATAACACTGACACCCACAGCCCCCCTAACACTGACACCCACAGCCCCCATAACAAAGACATCCACAGTCCCCATAACACTGACATCCACAGCCCCCATAACACTAACACCCACAGCCCCCATAACAATGACACCCACAGCCCCCATAACAATGACATCCACAGTCCCCATAACACTGACACGCACAGCCCCCATAACAATGACACCCACAGCCCCCATAACACTGACATCCACAGCCCCCATAACGCTGACACCCACAGCCCCCATAACACTGACAACCACAGCCCCCATAACACTGACACCCACAGCCCCCATAACACTGACACCCATAGCCCTCATAATAATGACACCCACAGCCCCCATAACACTAACACCCACAGCCCCCATAACACTGACATCCACAGCCCCCATAACAATGACACCCACAGCCCCCATAACAATGACATCCACAGTCCCCATAACACTGACCCCCACAGCCCCCATAACACTAACACCCACAGCCCCCATAACACTGACATCCACAGCCCCCATAACAATGACATCCACAGCCCCCCTTAACACTGACATCCACAGCCCCCCATAACTCTGACATCCACAGCCCCCATAACACTGACACCCACAGCCCCCATAACACTGACACCCACAGCCCCCCTTAACACTGACATTCACAGCCCCCCATAACTCTGACATCCACAGCCCCCTTAACATTGACATCCACAGGCCCCCATAACACTGACACCCACAGCCCCCATAACACTGACACCCACAGCCCCCATAACACTGACATCCACAGCCTCCCATAACACTGATACCCATAGCCCCCATAACACTGACATCAACAGCCCCCCAAAACACTGACATCCACAGCCCCCATAACACTGACATCCACATCCCCCATAACACTGACACCCACAGCCCCCATAACACTGACACCCACAGCCCCCCATCACACTGACACCCACAGCCCCCCATAACACTGACATCAACAATCCCCCATAACACAGACATCCACAGCCACCCATAACACTGACACCCACAGCCCCCCAAAACACTGACACCCACAGCCCACATAACACTGACACCCACAGCCCCCCATAACACTGACACCCACAGCCCCCCATAACACTGACACCCACAGCCCCCATAACACTGACACCCACAGCCCCCATAACACTGACATCCACAGCCCCCCATAACACTGACACCCACAGCCCCCATAACACTGACACCCACAGCCCCCATAACACTGACATCCACAGCCTCCCATAACACTGACATCCACAGCCTCCCATAACACTGATACCCACAGCCCCCATAACACTGACATCCACAGCCCCGCATAACAGTGACACCCTCAGCCCCCATAACACTGACACCCACAGCCCCCATAACACTGACACCCGCAGCCCCCATAACACCGACACCCGCAGCCCCCATAACACTGACACCCACAGCCCCCATAACACTGACACCCACAGCCCCCATAACACTGACACCCACAGCCCCCATAACACTGACACCCACAGCCCCCCATAACACTGACCCCCACAGCCCCCATAACATTGACACCCACATCCCCCCATAACACTGACACCCACAGCCCCCCATAACACTGACACCCACAGACCCCCATAACACTGACACCCACAGCCCCCCATAACACTGTGACAGATACAGAGCAGAAAAGTGAAAGTGCCCCCATAGCAGTATCAACAGTTTGAGTTCCTCTAAACAGCTCTCTAAGTGACAGCTTTTGCCCCCCCCCCATAACTGTGACAGCCAGAACATCCCAAAAGATGGCCAGAGTCCCTCAAATCATGCACAGATTCAGTGCCCCCATAAGCATTAGAAATAGAGTGGTGTACGGTATCAGGATATTGGGAGCTGTTACACCCAGATCACCCTGAGGTGTAAATCCATCAGCGGGATCGGTGTTTATTTATCACACCGGTGACGGGGCACAAGAGGGCACATTACACGTCGCCATTGTGTGGGTACAACTCCAAATTACCGCTGACCGTGTAACCAAATGTCAAAATATCGGAATTTACAAGTCGTTGCATTCATTCTACTACAAAGACCATCCCGGGGAAAAGCCAAAAAAAGAGAAGAGAAACTGTTATTTTACCTAAGAGGGCGGCTTTCGAAAAAATCTTTTGTAGCGAGGAAATTTTTTTTACCTCTTTTATTTAAAAAAAAAAAAAAACGAAATCCAGTCTGTGGCGATATGCGCGCGAGCGAGAAAAAAAAAAAGTACTTTTGTTTCTGACAATAAAGCCTGGAAATTAGCATTGAAATCGTCCCGATGTATTTCCTCTGTGAATGAAGCCCTTAATGTTTACTTACCCGTAATTACCGATTCTTTTATATAATTTTGGTTTATTGTCATGGAAACTCTGCCACAATTTCCTCCTCATGTTAATTGCGTAGTTCAGGGGCTTAATCACCAGCTTTTCACTTTGGGTTCTGTGTCCTGCTACCTAAGTGCTTGGGATTTGACTAAGGGACAAGCTAACAGCTATTCGACTAAGGGGCCGATGATTGATAGAAGTTTAGTTATCAAACGGCCACCAACCCTCCCGACTCCCACTTTATAAATAAGCCGGCCTAAAAAAAAAAAAAAGACTCTTCTGGCTTAAGACAAGTGGAAAATTGCAGGTGACTCGAAAAAAAAGGCTAAAAAAAAAAGGCCTCGGCTAGTGGCGGCTGTTGTATCGCCTGTCAATCAACTCTGTCACCGGGCCCTCCAGCACTTTGTGTTCAAGAAAACTTAGCAAAGTAGAAACGGAAGTTCATGGAGATTTCCGGCAGGCCATACATTTATGTGGTTCCTTTCATAAGTTTCATTAGGTTTTATTTTAAAAAAATTTAAAAAAAATTGTTGTAACGTCTTTTGTTACGCAACCGAATTTAATTTTCAGCTGTTATTCCAATAAAAACTTTTGAAAAAAAAAATAAAAAATTGGGAGGCCACTGCTAGCCCTCGAGACTCAGATCTACTTCATCATAGACTCCAGAAATGGAACGGTCCCAATTTTTTTTTTGTTTTATTTTATAACATTTTATAAAATCTGTTAGATTTTTCTTTAAAAAAAAAAAATCCCGACGAACGGATTGTCTTTGCCTAAGAACAGCTCCCAAATTTATCTAAGATGATCTATTGTGGGTTTTACCAGATGATGTCAAAGGTGACATTCAATGTTGGATTTTTATTATCGAACACGGAACTAAAAATACTTAAAAAATGATTCATAAGACTGTGCCTTCAGGTGGAAAAACCACAAATTTTTAAAGAAATTCACCCCTAAATGCCGTCTAAAATTGAACGTGAGGGCCAAAAATATTATCAAAAATAACAAATATGAAATCTTTTAAAAATGTATCTTGTATGCAATTGTTTAAAAATCTGAGATTTTCCGTTTGATTTTTTTTTTTTTTTTAGAGTTTTTAAAAAACAGTTTTGAACTTTTTATTCTATATTGAATTTTAAATTACATTATAACTTTTTGGATTTCATCCTTTTTAGTGGCTCTATGTTCATAGTTTTTCAATGTAAAGTGTAAATTACCGTACATTTCTATTATTTCCGAGGTTTTCCCATGAACCATACAAACATATCATAGACAACATATCTGTAAGTCCTAAGTAATTGTTTTTAAAAAAAAATATACTAAAATTTTTTCTATGTCTATTGGCAAACATCTTTGTAAATAAAAGATGATGTTGCATTTTTACAAAATAGATGATTTTAGAATTGCTTAACCCAAGGCCACGGCAAGGATTACAAACTCGTAGAAGCGGTGAACCCAATGTTTATTCTTTTACATATCATTTCTATAGAACTTAGAAGTGGCCAGGTCTTCAAAACTCGATAAAGCTTCGAGAAAATTCCTTGATCATGACGTAGCTGTTGTGAGTTGGAAGTCTCTGTAAAGGCACAAGCACTAGACCCCCCCTTCCATAATAAAAACTTAGCTGTCAGTCTGGACAAGTCTGTGAAAAGATGAATTGTTTAAGGTCAGACACAAATAAAATTTAAATAAAAAAAGCCGGGGGAATGAGATGTTGGGGGCCGACAGAGGGGGGATTGATGGAGTTAGGAGAAACAGAAGCTCAGCAGAGTTAAAATTCCGACAGAGGACTGAGGCTGCTGTCTAGACTCTTATTCATCCGTCGGCCCCCGATTGTCCATGGGCCGCTATTGTCTTAATTAGCAATCTCGACCACAAGGATGTAGACCTTTCCTTCACCACAATACCACCGAAAACAGACACAGACATCCACCCCAAGCCTGAAACGTGTTCTAAGAACCCAGGGGAATCTGAGGCCTTGTGCGGAGTCCTGAGAAAATGAGCGTTGCCTTAGGAAAATAAAAAAGGATTAGCAAAACGTAGATCGCCAAATAAAGGGACACCAGAGCAAATAGTCGGATTCTGTCAAATTGCGTTGTAATTACCAAGCAAATGGCCTTTTGATGACCATCGTGGACATGCTAGTCATTTTAGTTAGCGCTTTATTTGTTAAATTATTCATCAAGTGGCTTTTTTTATTATTACATTTTTGAAGGGAAAGCGGCCATCGCTGTGTTTGGGTAATTTATGTTGATCTGTTTTCTGTTAAGCGAGATAATACGGCGTGAGAATCTAGAATTTACAGAGAAAGTTTCTAATGGTTATTAGTAATCTCACAAAAAATTTCTCGGAACGTTGTTTTAACAAAAAACAAATTAGGGCTTGATATTTTTTTTTTAAATATTCCAGAATTGTAAAAGTCCATTGGTCCTGAGTGTTAAGTGTTCCTCAACGTTGTCGTTTATCTCTTTAATGAGAACAAATATAATTTTTAAATATAAATATGTAATCTTTGCACTTTTTCATCATATAAAATTGTAAAAAAATTTATGAAATATTGGCAAATTTTAGGCAAATCCAAATGTTTTTGTTTTTGGGCAGTCTATTTATCATTATATTAATCGTTATTAAGCAATGGAATGGACATTTTGTATTTTAGTAAAATTTGTGGGAAGAACAGAACATTGCGTGTTACTATAGATTTTATAGTCAAATTGGAATGAACAAACCCTCCATTTTTATTAGGGCTCTGAGTATTACCGAGTCAACCTAAGGCACAAAAATGGAAGAAGACCGGCTCACCTACTCCACAAAACCAATGCTGCATGAATCCCCTCACTGTAGATCAAGACCAGTCAAGGGTGGGCCTTCCTCCTGAAATGCATTAGCTTTAGGATGTTTCCACTGGTTAGGCATTTATTAAAAATAAAACAAAAACCACAGATTTTCCAAAGACGCTAGATTGTAAATGTTTCTCTTAATCTTCAACGTATGGCACCCATTGAAGTCTATGGGGCATATTTATGAGGACCTCTGCGCCACGCCAGTGAAATAATCGAAAATGCTAGCTTATTGCCCTGATTCGCCACCTTCACGCCAGTGGGGGGAGGCGCGGCCGAGTGGAGGGCGCGGCCAAGCGGAGGGTGCGGGCAGCCAGGAGTGAGCCAGCGCAGAGCGTTACTGCTGACGTCTTTTCATATGCCTGGCGTAGGATAAACACTGCACAGTCGGCTGCCCCGATACATCCAGATGTATCCGGCTGCGAATATGCAGCGGCGGGGCTATCATACACTGGCGCACGAGCGCCAGCATATGATAAAAATGCCCCTATGGGTCTTTATTGAATTTCTGGATGACTGCAATTTCGAGTGCCATCATATATTATATATTGCCCATATCCTCACTGCTATGTAAGTATTTTTGGGTCCTTCAGGTAACTGAAGGTATTTTTGAAGGTGGCAACACCCGCCCCTCATTATCATAGATGAGGGCAAGGTCACATCTCCATTAGGTCTTCAGTTATTCCTTTGGTAATGAACCAAAATCAGGAGTGGTTGAACAAATAGAACAGGTGCAAGGTCATCATGGTCCTGAGGTTAACCAGAAGACGTAGGCCAACAAGTCCATTCTATAATCCTATAGTGTTGAACCACAAAAAAATCTATAAGGCTCAAACCTAATCCCTGACTAAATATGGATTCAAAGAGCCATATAAAAATGAAGTCCCTTATTACGTAATATGTCAACAAAGGTGGCATCCAGTTTCCTCGTGAACTCCTACATTGTCTCAACCACCACAACCTCCTGTGGTATTGAGGCACATAGGGGCACATTTACTTACCCGGCCCATTCGCGATCCAGTGGCGGGTTCTCTGCGGTGGATTCGGGTCCGGCCGGGATTTATTAAGGTAGTTCCTCCGACGTCCACCAGGTGGCGCTGCTGCGCTGAAGAGCATCGGAACGCACTGGAATACACCGAGCTGGGCTGAGTGAAGGTAAGTGCAATTTTCACGACACATTTTTTTTTCTTATGCTGCGGTTTTTCCGAATCCGTCGGGTTTTCGCTCGGCCACACCCCCCGATTTCCGCCGCGTGCGTTCCGGCACCGATGCACCACAATCCGATTGCGTGCGCCAAAATCCTGGGGCAATTCAGGGAAAATCGGCGCAAATCGGAAATATTCGCATAACACGTCGGGAAAACGCGTATCGGGCCCTTAGTAAATGACCCCCATAGTGTCTTTTCCCTTACAGTAAAGAATCCGGCAAATGCCGATGGCCAAACCACCATTCCTCTGGCAGTAGAGGAGTCATCCTTATTATTATTGTTCCAGGCCTTAGTCTAAATGGGTAGTTAGAAAAATCTCTGTTCTGTCGATCCACATTTCTGTTCAGCCAACTTTTTCCAAATTCCCCTGACTGAGCTGAGCATGCATGTGTCATGCTGGGGTAGAAGACTAAGCTGCATCCCCAACAACAGAAGCTTTGGGCATGTCATATTCACAATGCTTGCTCTTTCTGTTGAGGGATCATTTGGACAACCCCGTACATATCAAAAGTTTTTCACCTAATGGGCCACATTAGTGGACAAAAGTCCCAGTAGTATTTTTTTTTTTTTCAAAAAGTGAAGTTAAACCTAAACTGAAAATGATCACAAGGTCCCGGGCTTTCTGTGGTCAAGAACCAAAATCAGAACTGGCCAAAAGGATAAATGTAGAAAAACATTACGTAAATAAACGAAAACAGGTCATTCTAGCAATAACTTCCTGTGATATTTGGACTACGGGAATATGAATACCAAATCATCGGACAACTGGAATAAAAAAACACAAAACATTATATAGTTCTTAGAAACCTACTGAATAATGGCCTCCCTCTAATGACTTGTATTCACCAGCATATACATAGCACTCGGTTGTTGCTATGGTTGACTAAGAACTATTTTTTGTCCTGTTGGTAATTATATCCTTTCCAAAGACTTATGATATCAGTGTCATCACTATGTCATGGACTTGGCCAGACCACCAGTATTTTCCATTGAAAGTCCAGCCGTATCCTCCTGAGTTGTATCCATAGTCTAATCACTTAGGGTGGTTAACAAACCCCAGGAGCTATCAATCAAACAAGCTTCCAGTGTTGTTGACATCAGGACGAGACACAGTCATAGTCATCATTGTGAGTTAGCAAGTGTCAAGCTGTGAGGTTTGTGCAAGTAATTTAATGAGAATTTTTTTCTGCTATGGTTTATATATGACTCTCTGGGGAAACCAACCTCCTTGTAGGACCTTATTGGAAACCATAGTAGGTCTTTTCCTACAGAGGTCCATCTGCTATCTGTCTCCTAGACACCTGTCAACAAGATGACCTCTTCTTTTACGGGTTTTATTGCCATCCATATTAGCCTACTCACTCACTGTCTCTAAGGCCTGGGGTGGCTTTGTGTAGTCAGTGCTCTGTGGACAATACGGAGGTTATCTACCATGATCAGTAGTGGCAGGGCCATCATAAGAGATGAAAGTATTTAGGACCATGTTTTTTCATAACAAGAAGATCTCAAGATTTTTTCCCATGATCACACACTGGTTGTAGACATAAACTTTGACCAGAATGACCATGGAAGTCCTAGTCTTCAGTTCTTTACATTGTCCTAAACCCACAGATGGTTCCTTGGCTCCTTAACAGAATATTAGCATGGTTTATAGGGCTTGAGGAACCACAAGATGTTTTTCAAGTTCACTGGCCAATTAGCTGTCTCATTGGGTTTCAATATTCATAGATGGTGCTCACGGTCTTCTAGTGATGTCAAGCATTAAAAAAAACATGTGAATGTCCAACTTTTTGGAAAACATGCAAATATTATTTTCGACTGTTGTAAAAATGTATTAACCTCCATATTTTATTGCATTTCAAAATATTCAGAAGAATAAAAGAATTACCCAACAGGAGGTATCTCTTGGCCATGGCTGTTATGTTCTGTTATAAAAACCAAAATAGCTAGAATTTTTTATAGAATGGTTTACTTTTCCCCAAATTATTTGTATAATCCCCTTGGACTCATGGGCATATCATCCACTGTGCCGGTGGATTATCAGGACACTTATTGAAGACTATAGACTGTTTGCTCACCGAGAATGAGGTCTGTGATCCATGCTCTGTCTCTTGACAAAGCCCGGACTAAACAGAGTCCCGTAAGTAATTAACTGGTGTTTATTATCTAAAAATTAGTCCTCTTGTTTGCATTTCTTAACATTTCCTCCTTGCGGTAGTGACTGGTGTGTTTACTCATTTACACAACAATGGACTAAGGAGGCGGTTGTGTGAAAAATTCGCTGGATCAAACAAATTTAAAAATTAATAAAGAGGACAAAATTCTTTTTGAAAATCTTTTTCAAAAATTGTAACTTTTTAAATTTTAGAACAAACGAAACGGAATTAATAAAACGGTGTCATATGTAAATGGGTAAAGAGATGCAGGAGCCCACTGGGCGCCATGTTGTCGCCAGCCCTCATGTGGGTGATGATGATTGTATATGAGTGGAATTGTTTTTCTAAAAAAGGACAATGCATAAAAATGAACACCGCTACGCGCTCCCACGTCATCCTTGTCCAATGACTTAGAGAGTCATCGTCTGGCAGCCTCCTGATGGTAAATCACTGCTTCCCATGATAGTCCTGCTCCATAAATTTGTAGTTTTATATTGGTGGATCCGACGTGATCCTGGGCATCAGCTGCGACTTGTATTTTCTCACAGAGCCGGTAATTGTTCCCACCACATTCCATATGTGCTTCATATACATCCAAAGCAGTGCACCAACATAGGCTCATGTGAACTGCACGAAAATTACCTAGAATAAAATAACTCTTGGAGCAGCACAGAGCATTTAAGCATTCAGCTGTATGATCTTGTGCTAAGCAGAATCATATTTTGGAATCTTCTAAATTTCCAGTGGAAGGAGATTGAAGATCAGCTCCGCAGACAGCTTCAAGGTGGGATTGTGACAACCGTCTAAACTATAATCCCCCACACACATGTCACCAAGGAACAAGTCGCAGAGAGTTTAATAATAGACTAGAGGGGGGCAGAGGTGTAACTTGAACCTTGGCCTCAAAGCCAAATCTGTACCAAAATCCCTCAAATGACATTGAGAGTCATGTGGAAGCCTCCAGATGGTATCATGCTTCCCATGATAGTCCTGCTCCTCTACGGCATATAGAAGACCTGGAGATGAGTGGATCCAAACTCCAAGTTCATGTACAGGGTTCGGGTTTGTCCCGCGCAATCCGGACATATTGCTGGATTGTTGGCCAAGCGGACAAACCGGCAAATTGATGCCCTGGCCAATGCCAGAGGTGTCCCCCTTGCCAATCCCAGCCATAACTATGGGCATCAATTTGCCAGATTGGCCGCCAATCCCACAATATGTCTGGGTCTTGCGGGAAGCTTCCAATCCTCTGCACCAAACGTAAAGTTCGGGTCCGCCCATCCATACCAAGAACCTCCTTAGGGCAGAGATACATGACTGTGCTTGGTTTGTGAACCCTAGACTGTATTGTAGCTGCATTTAATAGGCCGAACCCCGTGCCAAGGATATGACTCTGAGCGCCATAGTGATGTATGATGGGAACCCTTTCCTCCCCATGGAACAACTGTGAAATTGATTCCTGGATCCCTTATGGATCAGATGTTGCAAGTAAACACAGCACATGGAGTCAGAAGTGGTAGATGCCGGAACCGGAAGCTGTAACTACAAACCTTCCTCCCTTCACTTTCAGACCGAGCTCCACCTGCAGTGCCGGTGCCCCGACATTAAAGTAACACAGCTTCCACGTCAGTAACCCTTTGCTCACTCAGTTGGTAAGGAAGGTGTTCCTACATGGAAGGAATGTCTCACATGACAGTGTTATAAAACATGGCAGCACATTAGCTCTATGACCCCCCTTCCTCCGGTATAACCCAGGAGCGGTTTCTCCGTGAGTTGGCGAGAGCTCCGCAGCATGCTGAAGATTTTCAGGCCGGTCACGTTAAATCTTCTATTCAAAGGACTTTTTTTTCTCCCTGGATGGCGGTGGGCCGGCCAGAGCTTGGTACGGAGAGGATGAAATTGCAAATCACAGGCATGTGATCAGATTAGACGCTCAATCTCATGTTTAAGGGCAAAAAAATCCCTGTTTTTTTTGTTAAACAAGAGGCTTATCATTGCCGTCCTATAGCCGATAGTTATTTAGAATGAGGAAATGTCCGAACCCTCTACACCCGCTCCAACTTTACTTAGAGTCATCTTCTCATAGCACTGAACTGCAGATTTGTATCTGTTCTTACAGGTCTGATTAGTGTAAACATAAAGCCCAGAATTGCCCAGCGGGCAACTCTTCAATTGTGTCCTAAGAGTTTTGCCTTTTAATACATATGAGTTAAAGGAAACCTACCACTTCTGAAGGTAGGTATGAGATGCAAACACCGGGCACCAGCTCAGGGTGAGCTGGTGCCGGTGCTTAGTCTCGTTAGTGTTAAAACCGCGGTATCGCGGTTTTAACACTTTTTAAACTTTATAGTAGAAACTGCTTCGGCGCTGCGCGCGACCGTGCGCGCGCAACGCCTGCGGCATTTCCAATGTAGGCGCGCGCACGATCGTGCGCACGCAGCGCCGAAGCAGTTTCTGCTAGAAAGTTTAAAAAGTGTTAAAACCGCGATACCGCGGTTTTAACACTAACGAGACTAAGCACCGGCACCAGCTCACCCTGAGCTGGAGCCCGGTGTTTGCATCTAATACCTACCTTCAGAAGTGGTAGGTTTCCTTTAAGGTCTTTAGCGATTTTGCACTTTTTTGAACAAAAGTCTCAAAAAAGTCGCAAACGTCTTTCCCACGGCTGACAGGTATGGACTTGCAAGTTGTGACGAACTGAAAAAAGTTGATAATTTTAAAGGGAGGTTGTCTAAGGCACAAAAAGTGCATAAGTGCACATGTGCCACAAAAAGTCACAAAACAAACATGGGGCAAAAAAAAAAAAAAAAAAAGTGCCAATGCCCCAGCGATTGATCATGGGCAGATGGAGATCACATGACCCTCTCTATCTACGGCCATTTTACGGTCAGGAATTTCTGGCTTATGAGGTAAAAGACAAGAGGCACCCCACTTTATACACACAGTCCAAAACGAGGTAAAGTGGCCAACCCCTTTCATCTACTACCAGATAGCAAAGCTTGATTTTTTTTGTTTAATTTTTATTTATTTTTTTATACATATATAAAATTCTAAAAAAACAAAACAATCGAAAGAAACAAAGTATAAAAATCTATTACAAAAAGTAATTACCAAAAATAATTTTTTTGCTTTCATTATTTATTGACTTATTTTACTGGTGATTTTCTGTCACAACAAGTGACATATTTAGAGAATAAAAAAAAAAAAAGAGAAGGAAAGGCGGGAAAATGGAGTTGGCTTTGCGGAGTTTCCGGATGTCCTGACATTGAACAATCCCGTCTGCATGAGAATGATGTTTGTCTACATTGTCCGGGCCCCGTACTCAATTGAATACTAATTTAACCCCATGAAAAACAGATGTGAACTTGTTTCCTAATGTCTGGCACCCCGAAATCCTTTCCGTCATTCCTCGGCGTCTCCACACAGCGGTCATTAGCCATTCATTCGGTGGCGGTGCTGAGGGCAGACACCTATTCTTCATCTATTTCTTCTGGCCGGGTATTTACAGTGTGACAGAGAAACAGTATCCTTTACAAGTTTCTCTAGAAGCTTTAATGGGGGGGATAATGGGGGCTGTCCGGCGATGAATGGGATCTAGAGGACAGATTGATCTGCAGTCGCGGGCTGGTAGTAATTTATTTATGTCTCCCCTTGTCAGGCACAGAATAGAAAGCAGATCAGTATGCAGGGAGGACCCCGGCCCCGAGCTCAACAGAGGATTGAGTCAAATACCCCCAGACTTTTATTTTGTCAGGTGCCCATGAGCCAGAGCGAGCTGGGGGAGACGTTCCCAGGCCCTGCTTCCATCATAGAGGCCAAGTTCGGCCTAGTCTTCTGGGACAGGGCCTATGTCTTTGCTCCAGATGGGCCTACTTAGGATTTCCACACCCTCGGCATAGCGACGGCATTCTGAGGGTGTCACATAGCAACCTTACAGTAGACGCACCACCGCAGGGGTCTGGGAAATGAGGAGGGGGAGGAACTGTAAAAATATCAATGCAGGATACGGGTATACTATACATACAGATCTGATTATAGTACTCTCTCGCACTATCCGACATGGCCGTGGAAACTTCTGAAAGAGGGTTGGCTCCAGGTTTCTAGGCCCCTGGGCGACAGAGCCTTAGAAGGCCCTTTTGCAGTTAACTCACGTGGCGTCTATAAAAATTCTGGGTTGAATGTTTTTTTATTGTTCATATGAGGTTGCCACCTAACCACTATTCTATAGTGCTTGTGGTGGCATATTTGGGTCCTGACATCAACTGTGGCCAATATTTTTGGTCCTGTGATGTATTTTTGAGTTTTGCCTTCAATGGAGGCCCCTTTTTTGAATTATCCCTTTATTTTGGTTGATATTTTAAGGTTCAACAGTCTTTTGCCAAAATGTTTGAGCTCTTTATGGCGGCTGGTATTTTTGAGCCTTGCCCTGTGGCTAGTAATTTTGGGTGCTGCCCCTTACTGTTGCTGATATCTTGACTACCGTCCCCTATTGGAGGTGGTATTTTTGAATCTAGTCCCCTATTGTGTATGCTTTTTTTGGGTTCTCTTCACTGCTTTTGCCAGTCCTTTTCTTTATCGTGGCTGGCATTTTTGAGTCTTGCTCCCTATTGTGGGTGGTATTTTTGTGTCCCAGCCACTATAGTAGGGGCTATTTTGAGGTTCTGTCGTCTATTGTGGATAATATTCTTGAGTTGCACATAGAGCGACCTGAGAATACACATTCTTTAGTCAGAATTCTCTTTTCGGGAACATAACTTAAGTTTAATATGTGATTCAGTCAGATATATTTGTGGGGTATAAGACTTTTTTTTTACCTACAGGGAATATGGCAGCAGAGGCTCCGTGTCAACCACATTTTGAAAATACAGGTTGTCAATAAATCTGGTGCTCACAAGACACATGTCATCAAATGACTGGCCTCCTTCCAGTAGGGGACAACACAGGAAGTGAATTCCCCTGGAAAAACGGAAGTGGAAGAAAGCCACCCATTGGATGAATTATGGTAGGTCCCATGAAATTTCTAGTCAAACACAGGGTCCGAAACCAGAAATACTGGAGTAAGGCAGCAACTGAGAGTTGGAGTGGGGTAAGAACATGTCATTTTTTTTCTTAACCTGCCAACTGAGGGTTTTCCATATTCATAGAAAACTACTAAAAGTAGATCCACTCTGGCTCTGCAAGAGATCATAAAGACTGGAGGAGACGTTCTGTGCTTGATCCAGTAGGTTGCCTTAGATACACCATCCGAGATACACCATCCGAGAATTCAGGATCTTTCATCAGACAATATGGTAGGATTAGATACAGAGCTGAGAGAATAGCATAACACATGATAGGCTGCAGTAACCACACATAATAGGCTTAGATACACCAGCTGAGCACACAGGATTGTACCTGTTAGATAAACCAATTTAACATGGAATATCACACATGACAGGCTTAGATACACCAATCTACAGAGTTTTAGATTCCACAGCGCAGCAGACTGTATCACGTCAAGCTTAGATACCCTGTGGTTATGTATCAGAGTAGGGTGATACCTCGCAGCTTCCATCCTGGTGTGTGTCCTGCCGGGGACACTGGTCACTTGTAAGTTGTCAGCGGTGGCGGCTGATCCGGAGCAGGAGAGGGATTAGGATTTCACGGACATTCAGGAAGAATAGGGGACAATGCGCACAGGGCACAATCACTTAGCCGGTCTTAATGTCAGGGGACCATAAGGGTTGGCGATATTTACTGATCAGTGGGATTATCCGCCCCCCTGTAAATTGGCGTTAAGTTTAATCTGCTTAAAGAAGCCTCTTCACCTTGTATCCCAGTATTAATATTTCTCCCCACCTTCCCCTCCGGCATCCTGGGGGTCAGATCCGCCGCTGCCAACAACTTCCCAGCACAATGGCCATCCTTATACATGACAAAGGGCTGAGAGGCAGAGCAGTCAGCGCCCGGCACAATCACCGCTCTGTGATACGGCCAAACCGCGGGTAGGTCCTTCTCAGCTGGGCCTCATTAATAATAGCGCCGTCTATCAGAGGACATTATCATTTCCCTCCCGTCCGGTTCCCATCTCTGCTACAAATGCAGTAAGATTACAGATACTGCTATATATACAGAATGTACATGTATAAGCGCTCTCCTCAGTACTAGAGTGTATTATAGCATTATAGTAATTATATTCTTGTACATAGGGGGCAGTATTATAGTAGTTATATTCCTGTACATAGGGGGCAGTATTATAGTAGTTATATTCTTGTACATAGGGGGCAGTATTATAGTAGTTATATTCCTGTACATAGGGGGCAGTATTATAGTAGTTATATTCCTGTACATAGGGGGCAGTATTATAGTAGTTATATTCCCGTACATAGGGGCAGTATTATAGTAGTTATATTCTTGTACATAGGGGCAGTATTATAGTAGTTATATTCTTATACATAGGGGGCAGTATTATAGTAGTTATATTCTTGTACATAGGGGGCAGTATTATAGTAGTTATATTCCTGTACATAGGGGGCAGTATTATAGTAGTTATATTCTTGTACATAGGAGGCAGTATTATAGTAGTTATATTCTTGTACATAGGGGGCAGTATTATAGTAGTTATATTCCTGTACATTGGGGGCAGTATTATAGTAGTTATATTCTTGTACATAGGGGGCAGTATTATAGTAGTTATATTCTTGTACATAGGGCAGTATTATAGTAGTTATATTCTTGTACATAGGAGGCAGTATTATAGTAGTTATATTCTTGTACATAGGGGGCAGTATTATAGTAGTTATATTCCTGTACATTGGGGGCAGTATTATAGTAGTTATATTCTTGTACATAGGGGGCAGTATTATAGTAGTTATATTCTTGTACATAGGGGGCAGTATTATAGTAGTTATATTCTTGTACATAGGGGACAGTATTATAGTAGTTATATTCCTGTACATAGGGGATCAGTATTATAGTAGTTATATTCTTGTACATAGGGCAGTATTATAGTAGTTATATTCTTGTACATAGGGGACAGTATTATAGTAGTTATATTCTTGTACATAGGGGATCAGTATTATAGTAGTTATATTCTTGTACATAGGGGGCAGTATTATAGTAGTTATATTCTTGTACATAGGGGGCAGTATTATAGTAGTTATATTCTTGTACATAGGGGGCAGTATTATAGTAGTTATATTCTTGTACATAGGGGGCAGCATTACAGTAGTTATATTCTTGTACATAGGGGGCAGTAGTAAAGTGGTTATATTCTTGTACATAGAGGCAGTATTATAGTAGTTATGTTCTTGTACATAGGGGGCAGTATTATAGTAGTTATATTCTTGTACATAGGGAGCAGTATTATATTAGTTATATTCCTGTACATAGGGGGCAGTATTATTGTAGTTATATTCCTGTACATAGGGGGCAGTATTATAGTAGTTATATTCTTGTACATAGGGGGCAGTATTATAGTAGTTATATTCTTGTACACAGGGGGCAGTATTATAGTAGTTATATTCTTGTACATAGGGGGAAGTATTATAGTAGTTATACTCTTGTACATAGTGGGAGTATTATAGTAGTTATATTCTTGTACATAGGGGGCAGTATTATAGTAGTTATATTCTTGTACATAGGAGGCAGTATTATAGTAGTTATATTCTTGTACATAGGGGGCAGTATTATAGTAGTTATATTCTTGTACATAGGGGCAGTATTATAGTAGTTATATTCTTGTACATAGGGGGAAGTATTATTTTAGTTATATTCTTGTACATAGGGGGGCAGTATTATAGTAGTTATATTCTTGTACATAGGGAGCAGTATTATAGTAGTTATATTCTTGTACATAGGGAGCAGTATTATAGTGGTTATATTCCTGTACATAGTGGGCAGTATTATAGTAGTTATATTCTTGTACATAGGGGGCAGTATTATAGTAGTTATATTCTTGTACATAGAGGGGAGTATTATAGTAGTTATATTCTTGAAGATAGGGGGCAGTATTATAGTAGTTATAAGAAGCAGAAGGAGCAGTCTGTGTGAGAGGGTGGAAGAAGGAGCAGTCTGTGAGAGGGTGGAAGAAGGAGCAGTCTGTGATAGGATGGACGAAGGAGCAGTCTGTGAGAGACTGGAAAAAGGAGCAGCCTGTGTGAGGGTGTGGAAGAAGGAGCAGTCTGTGAGTGGGTGGTAGAAGGAGCAGTCTGTGTGAGGGTAGAAGAAGAAGCAGTCAATGTGAGAGGATGGAAGAAGGAGCAGTCTGTGAGAGGGGGTGGAGAAGGAGCAGTCTATGTGAGGGTGGAAGAAAGAGCAGTCTGTGAGAGGATGGAAGAAGGAGCAGTCTGTGTGAGATGGTGAAAGAAGGAGCAGTCTGTGAGAGGGGTGGAAGAAGGAGGAGTCTGTGTGAATTGGTAAAAGAAGGAGTAGTCCTTGAGAGGGTGGAGGAAGGAGCATTCTGTGTGAGAGGGTGGAAGAAGGAGCAGTCTGTGTGAGGGGGTGGAAGAAGGAGCAGTCTGTGTGAGAGTGTGGAAGAAGGAGCAGCCTGTCAGAGGGAGGAGGCAGGAGCATTCGGTGTGAGAGGGTGGAAGAAGGTGCAGTCTGTGTGAGGGGGTGGAAGAAGGAGCAGTCTGTGTTAGAGGGTGGAAGAATGAGCAGTCTGTGTGAGAGGGTAGAAGAAGGAACAGTCTGTGTGAGAGGGTGGAAGAAGGAGCAGTCTGTGTGAGAGGATGGAAGAAGGAGCAGTCTGTGCGAGAGGGTGGAGAAGGAGCAGTCTGTGTGAGAGGATGGAAGAAGGAGCAGTCTATGTGAGAGGGTGAAAGAAGGAGCATTCTGTGTGAGAGGATGGAAGAAGGAGCAGTCTATGAGAGGGTGGAAGAAGGAGAAATCCGTGTGATAAGGTGGAAGAAGGAGCAGTCTGCGTGAGAGGGTGGAAGACGGAGCAGTCTGTGTGATAGGATGGAAGAAGGAGCAGTCTGTTAGAGACTGGAAAAAGGAGCATTCTGTGTGAAGGCATGGAAGAAGGAGCAGTCTGTGTGAGAGGGTGGAAGAAGGAGCAGTCTGTGCGTGAGAGGGTGGAAGAAGGAACTGTCTGTGAGAGGGTGGAAGAAGGAGCAGTCTGTGAGAGGATGGAAGAAGGAGCAATCTGTGAGAGGGTGGAAGAAGAAGCAGTCTATGTGAGAGGATGGAAGAAGGAGCAGTCTGTGGGAGGGGGAGGAGAAGGAACATTCTGTGTGAGAGGGTGGAGAAGGAGCAGTCTGGGTGAGATGGTGAAAGAAGGAGCAGTCTGTGAGAGGGGGTGGAAGAAGGAGTAGTCTGCGTGAGAGGATGGAAGAAGGAGCAATCTGTGTGAGAGTGTGGAAGAAAGAGCAGTCTGTGTGAGATGGTGAAAGAAGGAGCAGTCTGTGAGAGGGTGGAGACAGAAGCTGTCTGTGTGATGGGGTGGAAGAAGGAGCAGTCTGTGTGATGGGGTGGAAGAAGGAGCAGTCTGTGTGAGGGGGTGGAAGAAGGAGCAGTCTGTGTGATGGGGTGGAAGATCCCTTGGATAATCCCTTACCTCTAGTGGCGTAACTGGGCCCCAGTGAAAAGTCTGCGCTAGGCCTCTGACTATAAAGTATGGCTTCTAGTACTAGTCTTCTTATATGGGAAAGTGACACCTTATGGCCCCCTAGGTCTTTTGGGCCCGGTTGCAACTGCACCCTTTGCACCACCTCAAGTTCCACCCTTGCTTACCTTCATTGTTGTCCCATCTGCTTCATGATTAACAAATATGTTAAACATTGATCACAAAACCCTTGGAATTTTTTTCATGCCCAAAATTTTCCTCCACATAAACAATTGCCCCCCCCCCCCCCAGGCAAAATGGGGCATCTATAAAAATGTTCCAAAAATTCTCACAGAAATGAGGAGAACCTCCATGAAGCAAGTGTCCTCTCCCCTCCCTCAAGACGAGACCATGGTTCTACATCCTTCCAAATCGGTAAAAATCTACATCTAGGGTCATAATATTCCGGAAAGCCAAAGCCCCTTCTCGCTAATTCCTGTTTACCTCATGAATCTAGACCATAATTTGATTGTATGCTATTTTTATATAAAGAGGAGCGATGAGAAACGAGGAGGGGGGGATGGGCTGGAAATCATAATCGCCCACATGCATAATCTTTTCGGCTAATTGATGCCTGACAATTAAAAAAAACTGAGAAATCCTCCGCAGACTGTTACATGCAAATGAATTATCGGATGGTTGCCAAGTTCAGCAGGAGAGGCTATGATATCGTTCAGCTCGATAACCATGCAATATCGCGCCATAGCTGGCGCCGTGGTGCCGCGTTACGCTGTGGGATCTACACTCGGTACCTGGTTGGGAGGTCGGCCATTTTGTTGGGTCTCATAAGATGGTGGAACGTCCATAGGTGCTTAACGGGAGGAGGGAGAGGGACGTAGCATTCTGTGGGGTGAGGAGAAGAGGGGAAGGGATTGAATGCTGGGAGATGGACTCTGTGTTCACAGCTTTTGTCATCTACGGAAGGAAGGAAAGGGAAAATCCGAGGGAACAGAGTCTCTTTTTTTTGTTTTTTTGGGGGGGGACAGAAAAAGAGCGCGCGCACACGCATTCTTCTGCAAAACAAGATCCCCCCCCCTATTACTTCTCCCACAGAAGTAGCCAACCTCTAGGAATGCAAATGACATTCATTATGCAGATGTATGCAAATCAGATTTAACTATTGGATGAAGGTCTTCATTTTCCTAATGGTTTTAACTCTTTGTCACACAGGCATGAAACGAGAACGCCGAATGTGTGTGGAACTCTGCGTCGCCTCGTTCCCACATGCAAATTATACATCTCCGTAAGATAAAAGACAAAAGGGAAGGGGGGGGGGGCTGTTAATTGTTGCCAAGTGACTACCACCTCTTTCTCCAGCAATCTGTTACATCCATTGGTAACACCCATAATCCATTCACAGCTAAACTAAACATTGGGTGCAGGATCTGCTGCGATTTCTAGCTCAGTATTCATTAAAAAAAATTTTAAAAGACTACAAAAAAAATTTCTACTTTTGCTTTTTGGATCCGTAGATTATTTTTTACCATTCAAAACAAGTTACATTTGGGATTTTTTGTGTATTTTATGTATTATTGATCAGATTTTGCTCTTTCCTTGATAGGATCCGATTTTGTAGAGTCTCAGATCTGCCAAGGATCCAACTCTGATGAATCAAAAAATTTTTTTTAGGATGATTGACGTCGGAAATATGATGGATGAGTGGTGCGGTGTGTGTGTGTGTGGGGGGGGAGTAGAATTTCCCATGCAGCTATGTAACACAGAAACCTTACCTTGTCCCAGCCATTTTCGGTGCAATGGAATGTGTTATGACACCTTCAAATGAGATGTTACTCCATTGTAGGATCATCGTTTTGGGAAATATTCCAATAATTTTTTTTTGAATTGCATAAATTTATTACGAGAAACTTGAGCGCTGGCGTATTTTTGTATTTCTTGTGAGATTTTATTCTATATTTTTTTTTATATATTAATTTTTAGATTAATAATATTCCCCAAATTTTTTTATTTTACATTTTTGATATTATTTCTGTGACTATTGTAATATTATTCACAAAATATTAATAAAAACTGGAGTCATTATTATTTTAGTCAATATATATATTGTTTATTTGAGAGATATTCACTTGTTAAAATAATTCTTGATGGAAATTGATCAAAGAGATAATTTATTTTTAGAAAATTTCCCATAAAATTTGGGAGATGATTATTATGTTAATTAGTAACTTTGGCAGTAAATATATTTTTTGAATATAAATTTTTGATGCACTGTGGATTAATATTTTTACTGAATTTCTGTATCAAAAAAATAAATAAAATGGACAAATATGTAGTTGAATTGAAAAACAATATAGAAAATTTTTTTCTTTTTTTTGAACCAGCGAATGTAATTGTTGACATGCGGCTCTAGTGATTCGACAGACAAGCTGGAAAGTGAAAATTTGGATTTTATAGTGGATGTAATATCCACACGTTGCCTTTTGTATTGTCCTTTTATCTCACGGACGGAAATGTATGGGGCTTTTTACGAGTCTATAAACGGTAAATGTCGCTATACGTGGAGGCCCGGGTCTCCGAGCATCTGCCAGTTGGACAAAGCTTATTTGTTCTGCATAAGATGGATGCGACAAACTGCCTGAGCCCTCCGTCCGGATGGTGCAGAACCATTAAATCACATCCAATAGTAAAATAGGAGGGTGTCTCGTCCTTTATTTTTTTTGGATGGAGTCCAAAAGTTGTGTTACCCCCTTCCAGATCGAGGGCGATTCAATAGAGTTTTGTCCTTGGGAAAGGTTGTGCTCACGCGCTTCACTGCACAGTGAAATTTTATGATATTTTTTGGCTGATTTTGTATTTGACAAACTTTTGGAATGTTTTTAAAAAAAAAAAACCAAAAAACCACAGATTGGTTATTTTAGAGGGATTCCGGTGTAATCATGTCGTAAAGGACCCGGAGATTTTTTTTATTATAGCCCATGTTATTAAAAAACATCAATGCGTAACAAGATACACAAAATATTGTATTAGTTTTTAATTTTTTTTTTTTATTACATGGTCATGTGGGGGTGAATATGTATATTGGTAGCCTTTAAAACACAATCGGGAAGGCTGATTAAGGCTGGTGTGGGGAGACTTCCAGCCATTGACGCTCCACCGAGGGATTCTGGGAAATATGCAAATATGTTTTCCAGGATGGAATAAGGAAAACGTTGCCCCTTTTAAGGCAGTTAAAACGTAATGTTGACTTGTTGTAAAGAAGGAACTGGGTGATTTGGTGTTTCCCTGGATCATGATGTTGATGAGGTCCTACATATTGGATCGATATTGGTTTGAAACTCAGAACCTTGCCAATCATCTGGTACCAACTGCAACCTGGCACCAGAATAATAACAGAGGACAGAGCCATGTTCCAGTTCCGTTCTCTGTTAGGTGGCTGGCACCAAGGACTCTACCTAAGCCCATGTTCTCTGTAGACTTAGCTAAACTGCAATTCCTATCAATGGCCACTAAAGAGGTAATGGAAGTGGTCTTCCACTTCTGCTCCCTAGCCATTTGCATAACACAGGGTAAGCCAGGTCCTCCAAAACGGGAGACATCATCTTTATGATTTATCATGGCCTACACGCCTGAAAACCGCCCCTTTGCTGGTTGGGCGAGGGGGGGGGGGGGGTGCCAGGTCATGTAGTGCACTAGCTATAATCTGTGTCAGGTTTGGGTGCAGGCTATAGTGCAGCTTTAAGCCAGGCCAGACCTGATATAGAACTGAGACAGGCTCATGATGCCCCTAGCAATTGGCAGATATTTTTTAGGGGGTCAAAGCCTCCCGATAGATCCGCTGGGTGCTGGAGGGCCGGGCACAATGGTATTCATTAGTCAACTGGAATTTCTTCTGCCTTTTTCAGGATCAACACAATTTCGATGTTACAATCATTTTACAGCACAAATTGTATTACATTAGTCATAAGCATTTTATTTGTAATAATGACCTTAATTTTGATAGGGGGTTGGACTTTCCAATGGATACAGACACTCACAGGGAATGAAGTAGGGCACCCCTGATGGGACAGTCTCCAGGTAGGTCGAGTGTGTGCCCCTTTGGAAAAGGTAGAATGCAGACAGCAAACCTCAAGACTCTTTTTTTAGGATTGTTGCTTATACTTCCAGACAAGTGTAAGCAGATGCAAGTCCACTCTTCCTCTCCCTCTTAGGCAATCTCTCTCTTTCATAGTCTTCTTGGGAACCCAAGGCAATTTCGATAGATTAGAATATTTTACCATGGACTAAGGATCCTTCCTTGCACCCATTTGCTTCCAAGAGGTGGTCGCTGATGTTCAGGGTGTTTCCCCTATGATGACACTGTCCTTATATGGACCGTGACATCACTGGAGACCCCCCTCAGCGTATACTTAGCAGAGGTCGGGGATGGATACAGTATTGCTGCATCCTACTCCCATTGCCGCTGATGGCCTCCACTGAGTATATACATTGCTAAGCAGGAGGCAGTAGGATGAAGAGCCACAACCTACAGACAGTATATGGCTATGTATACACTTGGCGTATAAGTTGAGAGCTTAGCATATACATAAAACAAGATGCAAGCCTAGCCTTACATGCAAACAGCATTTCTTTATAAAAGCCGGTATTTCTGTGAGCACAACTACTGCTCCTGCCCTAGTACCAGGGGGAGAAATTTCTGACAAAAATGGTCTCGACAGGTCTAGCAGAAGACAACCAACAATGGAATCCACAGATAGGATTATAGGGCTTAGTACCATAAAAATCACATATCTCCTATCCTCTAGTGATCTAGATCCTTAGTGATCTTTTTGTGATACTACCCCTTTGAATAAGTACCAACTCACAGACGTAGTGGAGATCTCCTTAATAGTCATCTAATGTTGATAGATAATATACCCTAATGTTTGTTTTTGACCATGAGATTCCATAAGGAGGTTTCCTCGAATAGAGGACAACGTATCAGGTGGTCAATGATTGAAATAGAAATAGAATGCAGCTGGACACACGTCCATTGGTTCCAGAAAGTCAAAGGGATGCAAAGGGAAAGTTTTCTTCATCCAAAAGGATGGAGGGAAGTAGAAGATGTAGCATAAAGTGATTGGAGTAAGAGTAAGTGAGAGTAAGAGAATGGTTTACAAAAGCGGCCCAGGACGTGGCAGGGTGTTCCTCACCAGAAACACAGATCAGGAGGCTGATGGATAGCAGCAAGTTTCCAATACCAATAAGGCAGACTGAACAGTTGAGTGCAAGTTCCCAGGATGTTCTGAGCTTGGGTATTCCTATGGGCAGATCAAAGTAACAGTAGAAGCCTATGGAGGGACAACCATCACAAACAGATATGGCTTACCTAGTTCCCAGTTTAGGTGTTGAAGGCAGGAGGGCACCACCTGAAAAAGTGCTATTCAGTCAAGCTTGTCAACCATTGTTCCCTATGAAGATGCATAGGTGGTGGGAAACTCCACCATCCTCATGAATGATATGAATGACTGACTGTCAGATGTGGCCCATTCATCTTCATTCATCTTCACATTATATGTGACTTTTTGTGCTGGAAAACTTGGAGTGTATCCAATTCCTTCCAGAGTTTGTGGCTCGGGCATTCTTTTCTCCTGTCATTAGACCTCACGGACATGGGACACAAAATATTCACTATTGGTCCACTGTTTGTGGCCCAGGGTATACACATGTTCAGCCTAAGACATATTAGTATAAAGGCATAATACCAGGAGGACTATAGAGACTGGTGGGAGGCACGAATAAACAGTAGAACTATAGGATCTCCAGCGGCACAGAAACATCTCCAGAATTCCAGAAAGCCGGTGGTGCTTCTGGAGATGTATCAACTAATGTGATTAGAATATGTGTTACCATAATTGTTTTCCAAAGACACCAAAGGAGAAAATACTTATTAGAAAGTGTCTTATTAAACAATTAAGGTGTGTAGGTCTTCCAGAATGTGAGATGTTCTTTGTAGCTACTGTTCACTCTAACCCAGGGATGGACATCCAACACAGCAGGCCCCCCTAAGTAACTCACAATTTATAGTTACAGCCCTAAAAATGAATATTAACCATACTTATAGCTTCTCACCACTGCATGCGGCATGGAGCCAACTGCTTCCAATATTCTCAGTTTATGATGGGCCTAACAGTATGGCACGGTGGTCATGTGTCAACCCGCTCCCCCCACTGATTAGATATTAATCTTAAGAATTAAAATTTATGACCAATCTTTTTTATGGGGTTGCACTAGATAAAAATTTTTATTTAAAATGCCTCCATCGTTCCCCAGTAACAAAACTAGGCGATCCAACAATGGACAACCTACTTTGCCTCTGATATCCCGGTCAGAAAGCTCGGCACAACGACAGCCAATCGATGGCTGAATACTGATGATTTGTAGAAAATGGTCCTCAAGCTAAAGCATTTGGACTGTCGCTGCTGCGTATTGGCTGTAGTGGTCCGACCCTTATGAATCATAACAAACCAGTGCTGGTTCACCTACAGGAAATTAACTGAATTCGTTTTGTTGTACAACTAGGGCCATAAAATAAAATAGTTTATTTTGGACAACCCCTTTATATCCCTTTTCTTAAAGGTTGGACTTGATGGACGTGCATCTTTTTCCAGCCTTGTATATTATGATACTATGATATGCTTGTAACAGGAGCAGCTCCTAGATTTGGAATTTTCGAATGCCTTTGGGCAAACTAAACTCCGACCTAAAAAATTAGATTTTTTTATTTTATGCAATAGACTTTTTTAATTCCTCTTTCTATGAAGTATTTTTTGCCCCTTCATTCCTTATTTAACTCCATGCCTTCCAGAAAATTACCAACCAGCCAGAGGGTTAAGAAAACGGAGGCACACTATCCTCACCACGGAAAGCAAACACCAACAAAAAGCCCATTGTACTTCACCCAGACTGAAACCCTCCAGTTCAATTAGTTAGGCACACACAGTCACAAAAAAAAGCCTCGCATTCAGGCCACTGGCTGGTTGCAGAGGACAAGGCGAAAGAAAAGACCGCTCTCCACAGCTTTCGCAGGGTGTCATAACAAGCAGAGAAAACTCTTATTGTGGGATTATTGGAGCTAAGAGCTCACCAGAGGGGTTAGGACGCGATCTGGCATCACGAAAGGGAAAGGTGGGGGTTGGTCCTTGTTAACGGGGCACAGGCTTATGATCTACAAGAATTGGCATCTACCGTCATGAAAGAATCTAATTCTGAGGGTCCCATGTCAACTGTCCAACCATATATATATATATATATAGCCTACACATTATGGAAGGCGACCAAACATGACCATGTATTGATGTTCCGGGTAAGTGAAGACACGTAACGAGTAGCTTGTTTATGTCTGGTCGTGACCATCACCCGTAACTTTTCATCAAGAACAGACATTTCTTCTACAACAAATCAGGGGATATTGATTAAGTCTGATAAAATTAACTGGTTGCTAATCAATATCTGTTAGCCGCGCAATTGCTTTACCTGTCAGGCTCCCCGCAGGGTGAATTGACCCATTTATCCTTTCACTGATTGCCCCATCATACGAACGTGTCATTATGTATCCTTTAGGTTGAAGACAACTCTAATTGAGAGGAATTCTTGTCCGGCCATCGCACAACCCATCGATGAGGAGGAGGAGGACAATTCACAAAACATAGAATTTGTACTAAAATGTGATAAATGTGCCCCATAAGTAGCAAAAAGACAGAAATAATTAGGTGGATACATTTGATAAACAAAAAATATAGAAAAAGTCAAAAGAAATGACTATATGTGTGTTACACTGTATTGTGTCCATAGATAAGTAAGGTATATAGAGAGGTAGACCATATGTGAGATGTTTATTAGGGGGGGGGGGATTTATTTTTGGAACTTTTTATACTTCAGTTTTGGTTGCATTTTACTGATATGTGCTAATTGAGTGTTGAGATTAATTAGAAAGGTGCAAATTTATTGATCCATGTTTGGCGGCTTCTACAATCTGACCCTGTGAGGGGAGAGCTTTTTCACCAAAATTTTGCACAATTTTAAAAAAGGTACAGTTCAAAAATTCGGTCTAGAATTCCGCTTGGGAATAAGCAAGGCCCACTTTCTAAACCAAAAAAATAAGGATACTGCTACCAAAAATTGCACAAAACAACCAAAAGTTAGGCACACAACCTAAAAACACAAAATTTGGCCAAAAATTTTGCACAATGGCTTTTCCTCCAATGTTTATTGGTCATGTCTCAAATGTGACATGGCCAAGCAAGTGGCATATAACAGCCACCACTTGAGTTAAAAAAGAATCATTAACCTACTCAAATATGGCATTTACATAATAAAAAATATAAGACATTTGGCTGTTTTTCACCTCCAAAATTTTACGATATTTTTCGAAATTTTTAAAATTTCCGTTACGGCTTGATGGTGGGAATTTAAGTTCTGTCTTGTCAACCAAATTGTTAAAGTCAGACGTAGTTTTTGCCATTGTTTCGAAGAGGGATCAGCTCTTTTCCTTGGAGCAGACCCCCAGGAACAATGGACTAAGAAGGCGGGAGACCCTGTTGTCTAAGAAATGAACTTGAGCAGTGGATGATTGATTGCATCTCTTGGGAACAAACACCCTTTGGGATTTTTTTTTTAAGTGCTGAGAAAATATTTTGGACTGTTTGAGATTCCCATTCAAGCTGGCGTGTGAAAATTGATTCCCACTCCAATTTTTGACATGTTGCCATAAGGACCAGTGCGACCAGTTGTATAATCAAGGGATCTCGTAATAGTGGGGATGTGTCATCTGTGGAGAAGAAGGCCACAAAGTCCTTATCTGGTCAAAAACTATTTTTGTAAAATTGCCAAATTGGGTAAAACTGCACCTTTTATTTTCTTTTAATCCATTAGATTTTTTTAAATAAATTTTAAGTCATGAAGTATCTCCAGTGCTCAAGGATTATAAAAATCTACATATTCAAAGCCAGAATTTTTTCAAAGTCTTAGCTGGAGGCAGTTTTGGCAAACAAAGCAACTTACAACTGAGGCCATGAAGTATTAGAGCTAATCTTACAAATGTCGCTACTCTCCGGGCCTTAAGGCGTCATCGTGCTGTGTTTTTGACTGCTAAAAGTTCAGAAGTTGAATGGAAGATGTCCCCTGAAGAAGTGATACCCAACCTAGATGTAAAAATATGACGGACACATAAGAAAGACATCCCGATAACTAATTTGTACAATTTTTTCCAGATCAGCCAAAAAAAAATCTTAATAAATTTTGGGCGAGGTCAGATATCTACGCAACATCATGATGTAAGAAAAGTCTTAGAATTCTGAAATTGGAAAAATTCTGATCTATGGCAAAAAAGAAGTCGTAACTATCATAATTGGGACCATATATGCAACCTAAGTCGAAAGCTGGTTCAAAATTTACCAATTTCGGAAGACCCAAGCTAGCTTATGGTTGAAAGATGCTCAAATTCAAGTTTGTCTTACTAATTTAAGAGAGTCTATAGATTAGGAGGTGTCTCATTTCCATCGACTTTCGATGGACATCTAAGGCTTCCACCGTTTGTTGGCCTTTAATGGACAACCCTAGTTTTCGAGCTAAGTTACACAGTATGGGGCAAACTATTTGGATGATTTTCTGGTGTGTTTTATAATAATTCTTGGAAACTTTTCTTCGTACCTGTTCCAAAAAAAAGAATTATGTAATTTTTTTTGAAAAAAATCTGTATCTTATTTTTCCCTCAAAATGATTTCAACAAAGACACTGGTGTTTAGTGGAGTCGTCTACTTCTTAAGGAGTCTAAAACCTTAAAAAGAAATGTTAAAAACATAAAACACACCACGCACTACAGTAAACCTTCCCTAGCTACAAAGAGTATTTTTTAAAATTTTTATTACTTAATTTTTTTTGAAAATATTTGATGTAAAAATTAACCAATGAGATTTCAATATGTTTCAATACAATATTTTACCCCTAGATGTCTACACTATGGGAAATATGAATTTCTATAAAGCCACAGAACTACCTTATGGTACTCGTGGTATATAAATGCATCTATTGTATAAGCCCCCCCCCCCCCCAGATGCAGTGATATAGGTGTCAGAATACACATTAATATGATGGACTTGACTAGTTCTCAGCTCTATGAGATTATTATAAGCTTCTAATGATTGGTGCTGTATTACTTAATTAGTGATGTATCTTTATCCCGGTTTATTAGTAGATAAGATAAGTACAATAATAGTCAGAGGCAGCCCCCCCCCCCCCATTGCTGGAATACCGGCTCTTGGTGTCAATGTAATTTAATATACTATATATCGAGAGCAGTCAGAGGTTGAGATCTCAGCAGGAACCATAGTTTTAATTACCCAATATATCACATACTCGTTGCGAGAGACTTAAATTGGTGCAGTGTACAGTAGTGACAACACGATATTTACTCGTGAACGTTTTTGCCATTTTTGAAATCTATATTTCCATATATTACTATCTCTATACTTTATTTGAATATTTATATATAATTTGACCAATTTCTATCATTTTATAAAAAATACCCTACATTTGAATTAGAACAAAACACATACATCATCTCAACGTAATAAAAAATTAAGGTAAAACAGTCAATGCCAAAATTTTTACGACTTCAATATGGTTTATTAATATCATGCGTGATATTATTTAACATTTCACATGTTTATTTTTCTTTTTACAGACTACAGTTTCTATGACATTGTAATTTTCTTCACCCGCAAATTAAACCGTATCAATTCATACAAAAATAATTCCTAAAAATAGTCAACAATTAGGTCAAAGAGCCCAATTATTCTCCCAACAATTTTATCAGAAATCTGCTAATTATGATAATGCCTAAAAAAATAATATAGAAACCTTCTACAGATAGTAGAAACCTGCGTAATATTTTGTACGAAATTATGGAAATTTTAAATTAGTTTTTGAAAGGCCGGTGAATGAATTCCTTTCATCTTGAGGTCTTCAAAATTTCGACAAGAATTTATATTTTCCACCAGCCCAATGGGGCATCGGGCCACATGGGTTTCCCGAGCTGACTGGTTAAAAGAACACACCCAATGTAATACGATATATATCACAAATATGGTCAAGATAGATTATAGGGGTTAAACATTGTGGAAAGCCTTGGGAATACCAACTGCACTTCTAGAACATTCCGGTATCATTCATCGAGTGGGAATGTCAATATCATCTTCTGAACATTTCATGACCTCCCTATACACAAACATAGTAGTCACTATTGTTGGAGGTCTACCGTGAATGTCTTTTACATCACCTTTCTTTGTGATGTTGAGACAAAGCTTCTGATATACAACCAGGCAGCTCGATAATTAGCGTGTTTAAGCCACACCCTAATTGCTATCATCATCCCTCAAAAACATCAATCTGGGGGCATCTTTTCAAAAATTGATTCCATGTCCAATGAGAACTTTCTGGTCGATAATTTTGTAGGGGCCCAATGTGGGATGGAATTTACCGATTTTTTTGGGGTGATGCTGACTACGTACCAGTGAGTCCAGGCTTTGACCCATTAGGCCATAACAATGGTGGAATGCCACTGGCTTGTTGTCATTCAATGTGTAAGGTTGTCACATATGATGACAAATCTAGTGTAAAATATCTCTCCGAGGGCACATAAAGGAATTTTTGTAGCAAATTCTACATATCGAGGCCTTCACGACATATCTTCTGCATCAATGTCCTCCCAATTACACGTTAACCCTATTCATTGCGAGGGAACTAGAACCGGAATCAATGGGGTTAAATATCCCTCGTACATGTTTCCACGTTTAGGTTTGATTCCACTAGCTCTTTTATTTTAGGGCATTTACTAACTGCATAATCCCCTTCCATAGGGGGTGGGATTAAAAAACCCAATCCCTCTCAGCAGGCAGAGAGACCTCCGGTCAAATGTCGCTTCCCTAGCCTGAAAATAAAAAAGTTTTCTTACAAATCCATTCTAGTGTGAAACAAGTTAATTATACAGGGTTAAATCAAACGGAGGCTGGAGACAGATCTCGGCTGAGCCTGCCTAATTATGAGGGAAAGGGCCTGAAAAATAAAATAAATTAACATAAAATATTTTTAAAGAGTATTTTTAGAATTTTTTTTTTTCCAGCTTGAAGATTTTGGTTCATTTAATTTTTTTTTACCAGGATGGAAAAAAAAAAATATTACAGGCCGTTAAAAAAAAACACACACAAAAATAAATACCCATATTTTTAAAAAATTAAAAAATTTCAGTATTTTTAGGCCCATCTACATAATTGTCTAGAAAAAGGAAATAAAAACTCGTAATCCGGTCAGATGGTTACGTAGGCCCCCATGGTGATCAGTAAATTCTAAATTTTATAACACACAATGATCCACTTTGACCCGGAAGGCACTTCAGAATTTTTTTTTAAGTCCTGGTAGAGTCGTTTCTTCTCATAGGATACCTGTTGGTCTTGGTATAGTCCACAACAAGGTCATTGATTTGACAGAAGATAGATGATAGAGTCCTACCTCCAGATTTCATCTCCAAGAGCAAATTAAGACTTAAAAATTTTAATTTCAAGGTTCTTCTGAGGCTTCGATCCCAAAAATTTTTTTTTTTTTTCCTGCTTTCAAGTTCCAGGTAAGTCTTCATCCCTCTAAGATCCACACTGGTACAAGAAGGCGCGTAATGGGGTTATTTTTACTTTCGGTTATCTAGCTTTATGAAGAATTGACAACACTCATACAGCTAGATAACCAAAGATAACAATTAACCCCTATTCATCCCACTGCCGACATCTTTCTTAGGGAGAAGTCTTCTCCTCCGCAACATTCCTCTTTGTTGGAGTCTAATTAGAAAATACAGATATTACCAACGTGTAAACGACAGCATTTAGAATAGACAAAAAAAAGACGTAAAAATGCATAAAAAACAATAAAACAACCATCAAACAGTAAAATAATAAAAAAAAAAAAAACCTGGAAAAAAAATATGTAAAAAATGTACAATGGGAATAGACGTCGGGAGCCCGCCCAGATGAGGTCTGCGGCTTCCTCCGGCAAACCCTGTGGTCTAATTACACACAGCCTCGTTAAGGAAATCAAGCGTTCTACGATTACGTTACAAAGAAACCTTTCTCGATAGAGGAGCGAAAAAAAAATCTTCCTGGAAGACTCGTTAATTACAATGCGGTGGCTTCTCTAGAGGCAGATATGAAATATATTTAAAAAAAAAAAAGAAAAATTCTGAAATTTTTTTTTTACGAATCCACACTCACCTAGGATAAAAAAAAAAATCACACAAGGCAACAATGTCTAGAGGAGCGGAGGAGACGCTGGAGGGAAGGGTGGTAAGGCTTGGATCTCCTTTCACCTTGTCTCGAGGAGAAAATTCCATGGGAATTATAGCGGAAGGTGATTAAAATGTGAAACGTAAAAGCGTAAAACACACACAGGCCCCGAGGATTCCTGAAAAGCAGCGCGTAGGGATAACGTGCGTCCACAGATCCATCTGCCTTGGTGGGTTCCTTCGGTTCCTCTGTAGCCCAGAGGTTGCACCTTGCGATCCTGCTACGCTGATGTATCGTCTGCTCTAGGGGTGTTAGACCAATGCACGTCCATTCATTCTTAACACACCCCTTCCTTTGCTCGCCTGCCATTGGCCAGATTAGCTGTGATGTCATCATCCTGGACTTGACTGGCAGATATTTCATTTCATCAATGGGGCGGTTCAGGGGGGACAGGGTTAATAATATGTGCTTGGTGGACAGCACCGGTTTCTACAGAATCCTGTCTACACCCCCTCCCCTCTTTGCTTGCCGCACTTTGATTGTAAGCTTCGTGGCCTAGCCTAATGTTATAAGCCAGGGGGCTAGGTGCTTTTTGTAACCCTTTACTGTCTGATGAATTTTTGACATCATTGGTATAATACAAGGTAGACACTGGTTTTACCAATTTGTTGCCTAGATTGGAGTCGACCCTTCAAAATCAGGTTGACCTGAGGTTCTCGGAGTTTCCTCCTCTCCATGTTCCTATCATAGCCCCATAATCTATATATAAAGGACAGGCCATACTACGACAGGCCTCCACAAAGTCCTCAAAATTGTAATCACCCCAGAAAATAAGACATCTCTGAGATTTTAGGATCCAACTAAAGAAAAATTGTTTACAGAAACTACCAAATCTGAGGCCACCCCAGAAGGACTTCTAGAGGGAACAAGGCTACAATAAGGCTTCTGTAGCATCTCGGGCCTAGGAAATCCTTCACAAAATCCTCGGCAGATTGTTGTCCTCCAATGTGGTTATACATTACATAGGCTACGGTAGCCAGACCCTCCCAAATGCATAAAATACACAACAATATAGTCATAATCCTAACAGGTAAAAGACCTGACTACAAACAAGATGTCAAGGGGGCAATTGATAGAAGAGTTGGTAGATAGGTATAACATGGCAGTGCATAGTGCATCTATCTATCTCATATCTATCCATCTCATATCTATCTATCTCCTATCTATCCATCTCATATCTATCTATCTCCTATCTATCTATCTATCTATCTATCTATCTATCTATCTATCTCTCTCTCTCTCTCTCATATCTATCTATCTATCTATCTATCTCCCATCTATCTATCTATGTATCTCATATCTATTTATCTATCTATCTATCTATCTATCTATCTATCTATCTATCTATCTATCTATCTCCTATCTATCTATCTATCTATCTATCTCATATCTATCTCATATCTATCTATCTCATATCTATCTATCTATCTATCTATCTCATATCTATCTATCTATCTATCTATCTATCTATCTATCTATCTATCTATCTATCTATCTCTCTCTCTCTCTCTCATATCTATCTATCTATCTATCTATCTCCCATCTATCTATCTATGTATCTCATATCTATTTATCTATCTATCTATCTATCTATCTATCTATCTATCTATCTCCTATCTATCTATCTATCTATCTATCTCATATCTATCTCATATCTATCTATCTCATATCTATCTATCTATCTATCTATCTCATATCTATCTATCTATCTATCTATCTATCTATCTATCTATCTATCTATCTATATCCTATCTATCTATCTATCTATCTATATCATATCTATCTCCTATCTATCTATCTATCTATCTATCTATCTATCTATCTACTATCTATCTATCTATCTATCTATCTATCTATCTATCTATCTCATATCTATCTCATATCTATCTATCTATCTCATATCTATCTATCTATCCCTATCTATCTATCTATCTATCTATCTATCTCATATCTATCTATCTATCTATCTATCTCCTATCTATCTATCTTATATCTATCTATCTATCTATCTATCTATCTCCTATCTATCTATCTATCTATCTATCTATCTATCTATCTATCTCATATCTATCTCATATCTATCTATCTATCTCCTATCTATCTATCTATCTATCTATCTATCTCCTATCTATCTATCTATCTATCTATCTATCTCATATCTATATATCTATCTATCTATCTCAGATATATCTATCTATCTCCTATCTATCTATCTATCTATCTATCTCATATCTATCTATCTATCTATCTCCTATCTATCTATCTATCTATCTATCTATCTATCTCCTATCTATCTATCTATCTATCTCCTATCTATCTATCTATCTATCTATCTATCTCAGATATATCTATCTATCTCCTATCTATCTATCTATTTATCTATCTATCTATCTATCTATCTCATATCTATCTATCTCATATCTATCTATCTCATATCTATCTCATATCTATCTATCTATCTCATATCTATCTCATATCTATCTATCTATCTCATATCTATCTCATATCTATCTATCTATATCTCTATCTATCTATCTATCTATCTATCTATATATTATCTCTATCTCTGTAATATCTAGCATCTACCTTTCAAACTAATTTGCCTCCCCTCACTAACCTCCTCCCCTCAGATCACTGTGATATCTTCTCCCGCCATATCTGTATATGTGTCTCTCACATTGTCAGTTCAGAAATCCCTGAGCCCTCTTCATCTCCTATGACATTATTGATGCAGAATAAATGGTCTATATATCCTCTCCCCGGTGGTAGATATAGGAGATGCAGCCCTCATAGAATATTCCATATAGAATATTCCACGGATCGGCTGCTGGTGAGGGATGTACATTATGCATGCGCTGTGCTGGTACAGGGCCCGATCCAGAGCCGCTAATGAATACATTCATGGAATAAGCAGATGGACTTCAAAGAGGCGATGTCTAGAGACACAACACACACAGAAATGTCCTCATCGGTCCATAGAAAACATCTCTGACAACATGTGACCCTGCCCCGGGATGTGATCTGCTCTGTGTCCAGTAAGGAGACATTTTGGTAAAAGTGACAGGACGAAGGATGTATAACAACATGGGATGTAGGTTATGGTAGAATCCTGCCCCGCCCCACGATCTACACAGAGGCGGAGCCTCATCCCAACGTCACCCGATTATAGCTGTCATCTATCAGGGGCCAATGAGATCCACTGCTCTGAGGTCATCCACATAGGATCATTGCCCAATATCTATCTATCTATCTATCTATCTATCTATCTATCTATCTATCTATCTGTCTATCTATCTCATATCTATCTATCTATTATCTATCTATCAATCTCCTATCTATCTATCTCCTGTCTCTCTATCTCATATCTATCTCATATCTATCTCATATCTATCTATCTATCTATCTATCTATCTATCTATCTCATATCTATCATCTATCTATCTATCTATCTATCTTCTATCTATCTATCTCCTGTCTCTCTATCTCATATCTATCTCATATCTATCTCCTATCTATCTATCTATCTATCTATCTATCTATCTATCTATCTATCTCATATCTATCTATCTATCTATCTATCTATCTATCTATCTATCTCATATCTATCTATCTATCTATCTATCTATCTATCTATCTATCTATCTCATATCTATCTCCTATCTATCTATCTATCTATCTATCTATCTATCTATCTCCTATCTATCTATCTATCTATCTATCTATCTATCTATCACATATCTATCTATCTATCTATCTATCTATCTATCACATATCTATCTATCTATCTATCTATCTATCTATCTATCTATCTATCTATCTATCTATCTATCTCCTATCTATCTATCTATCTATCTCCTATCTATCTCCTATCTATCTCATATCTATCTATCTATCTATCTATCTATCTCCTATCTATCTATCTATCTATCTATCTATCTATCTATCTATCTATCTATCTCATATCTATCTATCTATCTATCTATCTATCTATTATCTATTTATCTATCTACCGAGACATAAGACAATGGCAGCACTCCAAAGTAGTGAAAAAATCAGTTTAGTGTTTATTCCACTTCCAGCAACGTTTCGGCTGCGTTCCAAGCCTTTGTCAATCCACAGTCACCATAACAGGACCTGTTTATTACAGTGCATTGCACCTATTAATCCCCTCTAAACCAGCATTTTAAGAATTATAACTATAATTTATATTTCCCAAAATAATCCATATAAATAAGAAAAAACATCCCAAAGCCCAACATATTTTTCCAAAGAAGAAGAAAATAATTTTTATGTGTATTCAGTGTATGTAGTGTGTGTAGTGTGTGTATGTTTATCTAGTGTGTGTAGTGTATGTATTGTGTGTAGTGTGTGTATGTTTATCTAGTGTGTGTAGTGTGTGCATGTAGTGTGTGTAATTTAGTGTATGTAATGTATGTAGTGTGTGCAGTGTGTGTGTAGTGTATGTATTGTGTGCAGTGTGTGTGTAGTGTATATAGTATGTGTGTGTGTAGTGTATGTATTGTGTGCAGTGTGTGTGTAGTGTATATAGTATGTGTGTGTGTAGTGTATGTATTGTGTGCAGTGTGTGTGTAGTGTATATAGTATGTGTGTGTGTAGTGTATGTATTGTGTGCAGTGTGTGTGTAGTGTATATAGTATGTGTGTGTAGTGTATGTAGTGTGTGCAGTGTGCGTGTGTGGACTGTATATAGTATGTGTGTGTGTGTAGTGTATGTAGTGTCTGTATGCAGTGTGTGCAGTGTGCGTGTGTGTAGTGTATAAAGTATGTGTGTGTAGTGTATGTAGTGTGTGTATGTAGTGTATGTAGTGCGTGTGTAGTGTATGTAGTGTGTGTATGCAGTGTATGCAGTGTGCATGTGTGTAGTGTATATAGTATGTGTGTGTGTAGTGTATGTAGTGTGTGCATGTAGAGTGTGTAGTGTATGTAGTGTGTGTATGTAGTGTGGGGCTGCACTGGTGTTATGATCCTGCAGTCAGATCTGCTGATGTTTGCCTTCTATTGTGTGCAGTCACATAACTCCACTCCCCCTGCTCCATAATACTCTATAATAACTGCTCAATATAATTACCACCAACAAGCTCCGCCCCCTCATACACCTCCAACTGCCAGAACTACAATGTCTGCTATATCATCTTTCATGTTGTCATAAACCTTAGGATTTATATCTTATTTTTTATAGGATATAATAGGATGTATATGATCAGGTGAAGATGCTGGATAAACAGATAATAGATGGTCAGATAAATATGAGGCAGATATATTAATGGATAGATAGATATAAAATAGATAAATATGAAATCGATAGATGATAGATATGAGATAGATAGATAGATAGATAGATAGATATGAGATAGATATGAGATAGATAGATAGATAGATAGATATGAGATAGATATGAGATAGATAGATAGATAGATAGATAGATAGATAGATAGATAGATATGAGCGAGAGATAGATAGGAGAGATATAAATAGATAGGAGATAGATAGATAGAAGATAGATAGATAGATAGGAGATAGATAGATAGGAGATAGATAGATAGATAGATATGAGATAGATAGATAGGAGATAGATAGATAGAAGATAGATAGATAGATGATAGATAGATAGATAGATAGATAGATAGATAGATAGATAGATAGATGATAGATAGATAGATAGATAGATAGATAGATAGATAGATATGAGATAGATAGATAGGAGATAGATAGATAGGAGATAGATAGATGATAGATAGATAGATAGATATGAGATAGATATGAGATAGATAGATAGATAGATAGATAGATAGATAGATAGATAGATAGATAGATAGATAGATATGAGCGAGAGATAGATAGGAGAGATATAAATAGATAGGAGATAGATAGATAGAAGATAGATAGATAGATAGGAGATAGATAGATAGGAGATAGATAGATAGATAGATATGAGATAGATAGATAGGAGATAGATAGATAGAAGATAGATAGATAGATGATAGATAGATAGATAGATAGATAGATAGATGATAGATAGATAGATAGATAGATAGATAGATAGATAGATAGATAGATATGAGATAGATAGATAGGAGATAGATAGATAGGAGATAGATAGATGATAGATAGATAGATAGATAGATAGATAGATAGATAGATAGATAGATAGGAGATAGATAGATAGGAGATAGATAGATGATAGATAGATAGATAGATAGATAGATAGATAGATAGATGGGAGATAGATAGATAGATAGATAGATAGATAGATAGATAGATAGATAGATGATAGATAGATAGATAGATAGATAGATAGGAGATAGATAGGAGATAGATAGATAGATAGATAGATGATAGATAGATAGATAGACAGATAGATAGATAGAAGATAGATAGAAGATAGATAGATAGATAGATAGATAGATAGATAGATAGATAGATGGGAGATAGATAGATGATAGATAGATAGATAGATAGATAGATAGATAGATAGATAGATAGGAGATAGATAGATAGGAGATAGATAGATAGGAGATAGATATGAGATAGATAGATAGGAGATAGATAGGAGATAGATAGATAGGAGATAGATAGATAGGAGATAGATAGATAGATAGATAGGAGATAGATAGATAGATAGGAGATAGATAGGAGATAGATAGATAGGAGATAGATAGATATGAGATAGATAGATAGATAGATAGATAGATAGATAGATAGATATGAGATAGATAGATAGATAGGAGATAGATAGATAGATAGGAGATAGATAGGAGATAGATAGATAGATAGATAGATATGAGATAGATAGGAGATAGATAGATAGATATGAGATAGATAGATATGAGATAGATAGATAGATAGATAGATAGATAGATAGATATGAGATAGATAGATAGATAGATAGATAGATAGATAGATAGATAGATAGATAGGAGATAGATAGGAGATAGATAGATAGATAGATATGAGATAGATAGGAGATAGATAGATAGATATGAGATAGATAGATAGATAGATAGATAGATAGGAGATAGATAGATAGATAGGAGATAGATAGGAGATAGATAGATAGATAGATATGAGATAGATAGGAGATAGATAGATAGGAGATAGATAGATAGATAGATAGGAGATAGATAGATAGATAGATAGATAGATAGATAGATATGAGATAGATAGATAGATAGATAGATAGATAGATAGATAGATAGATAGATAGATAGGAGATAGATAGATAGAGATGAGCTTTGAGCTTCCAGTCTTTGGTGTGAGGCCTATGACATATCTTGTTGCTTAGTGTTCAAAATATAATAAAAAATAAAACTGCAATATTGATGGGACACAATAACACCACGTACAGACGCTACAGCTCAGAAAATAAAACCAACAAAGCCTTTCATACCTTTCGCTCTTGAATTTTCCCTCTTGTGTTTCTAAAACAAATATAAATAAAATAAAATTATTTTTTTTAATAGCTACTATAAAACAGTCAGTGTAAGGCAGTAACACCCGGGCCTGGCCTGTATTGTATGTAATAATGCAGCTCTACAGACTGAGGCCTACATCATACACCGGGCACAGGGGGCGTCTAGGGGATCTCTACACATATCTCATGGTGTTTCCTGTCATACATGAGGAATAGTGTGTACAAGTATACACCATGATATCATGTATGGGGAGATATATATATATGACATAGTAAGAAGATACATAACACATGTCTATATATCTATTTCTATCTGATCTCTATTATCTCATATTATATCTATCTATCTATCTATCTCCTATCTATCTATCTATCTATCTCCTATCTATCTATCTATCTATCTATCTATCTATCTATCTATCTATCTATCTATCTCCTATCTATCTATCTATCTCCTATCTATCTATCTCCTATCTATCTATCTATCTATCTATCTATCTATCTATCTATCTATCTCCTATCTATCTATCTATCTATCTATCTCATATCTATCTATCTATCTCCTATCTATCTATCTATCTATCTATCTATCTCATATCTATCTATCTATCTCCTATCTATCTATCTATCTATCTATCTATCTCATATCTATCTATCTATCTATCTATCTATCTATCTATCTATCTATCTATCTATCTCATATCTATCTATCTCATATCTATCTATCTCATATCTATCTATCTATCTCATATCTATCTATCTATCTATCTATCTAATATCTATCTCCTATCTATCTCATATCTATCTATCTATCTCCTATCTATCTATCTATCTATCTATCTATCTCCTATCTATCTCATATCTATCTATCTATCTCCTATCTATCTATCTATCTATCTATCTATCTATCTCCTATCTATCTATCTATCTATCTATCTATCTATCTATCTATCTATCTCATATCTATCTATCTATCTATCTATCTATCTATCTATCTCCTATCTATCTATCTATCTATCTATCTATCTATCTATCTATCTATCTCATATCTATCTATCTATCTATCTATCTATCTATCTATCTATCTATCTCCTATCTATCTATCTCCTATCTATCTATCTATCTATCTCATATCTATCTCCTATCTATCTATCTCATATCTATCTCCTATCTATCTCATATCTATCTCCTATCTATCTATCTCATATCTATCTCTCTCATATCTATCTCTCTCATATCTATCTATCTATCTATCTATCTATCTCCTATCTATCTATCTATCTATTTATCTCATATCTATCTCATATCTATCTATCTATCTATCTATCTATCTATCTATCTATCTATCTATCTATCTATCTATCTCAAATCTATCTATCTCATATCTATCTATCTATCTATCTCATATCTATCTATCTATCTATCTATCTATCTATCTATCTATCTATCTATCTCATATCTATCTCATATCTATCTATCTATCCATCTATTTATCTATCCATCCATCTTTAGAAATATTATAAATCCACAATAAATCCCTCTATATAAGATCTCGCCTGCAGTTTTTTTATCCTGGACCCTGCGCCATTCAATTTCAGAAATAAAAATCCCTTCCTATAAAATACTATAATTTATTATTATGATTCATTCTTATCGTTCTACAAAAAAAATGCAAAAAAAAAATAAACAAAATTTTGTAACAGTTTTTTTTTCGTCAGAAAAATGTAAAAAAATGCCTTTCTTTTCAATTTGAATTGTCCATCGCCAAAACGACGGTGTGAAGTCCCCCGGCATGTGGAAGCCGTGACTGGGGGGGGGTAAGAAGTCATCGGTCATCTAGGCCCTTTCATGACACATAATAGGGGGCCCATCTACACTGCTCCGTGCCGGGGACCCTTGAGCACATTCAATCCCGTTAGATGAAGATGCTTAGTGCCGGCATGGAGGATTATACGGAGAAGGAGATGCCATGTCTGCTCCTCGTTCCCTCTACTATTCCAGCTCTGGTAACAGGGATTTTTTCCCCCTACATCTACGACTCCTCTACTCTAGATCCAAATCACATCCCTCCTCTACGGCTTCGTAAACAGCTGCTTTAATTGGCTCGTTTACGACTGCCTTGGAAAAAAATCCGAAAAAAAGGTCAATTTTCAAAAATATTTTCTCAAAAATTTGCAAAAGGAAAAACAACACCTAAAAGCAAAAAAAAAAATGCTAAAAATATTCAAAAATATTCATAAAAATGGTCAATACTCACTGTGTAGTTGAGGCATTTCCCCCGATGGATGCAGCACCGGTGGAGGCACTGGTAAAATGAGTGGCTTCTCCAACATCCTACCCTCTTGTGGCAGTTGGTTGCATCTGTGAGTGACGTAAAAAGGGGCTATCCATTCAGGATTTTTCTCCGCAGCTTTTCAGGTCCCTCAGAAATCCGTCCCTTTTTCTTCCTGATTATGTGCTCGCTCGTCCTCCACTGCCCCCTTGTTTTTCGCACCACAAGTCAGGTCTTCGTGCTGAACGATTCTGCAGCTCCTCTAACCGCGGTAGAGACACAAACACCCACAATTATAGACTTCAAGAGCCCTCTCCACCCGAAACCTCACAGGCTACAAAAAAAACGAGTGAAAGACAATCATGCCTCGGCTCTATTCACATAAATACTTCTTTATCCCTTGGCTCCTCCCCGCATTCTTTTCAGTTTTGACCAAAGAAAATGTTGATTGGGGTAGAACTGAAGAAGGGGGAGTGGTGGAGAGGCAAAAAGGGGTGTGGAAGGGGCTTATGGGCACCTAATATACTGCACTCCCTCCTCTAAACCCTTCACTCCAAAAATTCTACTCAATTTTCATACTATGAAAATTTTTGTAAAAATTTTAACTGTCAACCCCCCCCCCCCCACCCTATTTCTCCGATTTGAATTTTTAAAAAGTTATGGAATCTTCCGCTCTATGAAATTAAAAATTCTAAGCCTTCTCCTGGCACCTTATTAACATGTGAAAAGCACCGTGGGATTGTCCCTGTCGAATAGGCATTCATTTTAGTAAAATTTTTGAAACTATTTTTTCTTAGACGACACCGTGCTTCTTCAGTCTTCGCGACGTGTACAGGTCTACTTTTTTTTATTTTTCTTTTGACGTCTGGTTTCCAGGGCTCGTTTTTGAGACTGTCTTTGGAAGTTGGACTAATGGTCCGTAGAAAATGCACAATGAATTCACTTTTCTGTCTTCTTGCCTGGGAACTGGGTACGTCCTGAACTTGACAGGCAGTCTACTGAATGTTAATGAGATGTCTCAAGTTCATTGTCAAAAGGCCCCTCGCAGACACCCTGTCCTCTCCCATAGACCGGCCTTCAATTCCAACGCTTGTTTTGTTCCACTGACTAAACCCTTGTGTGTGTGTGTGTTTTTTTTTAATGAATTTGAAGTACCCAGACTTCCATACCGGAATAATTAGCCAAAAAAATTTGCATAGTCGGTCCTTTCAGCTAAATAAACAATTCCCATACTTAGGTCTTCAAAATAACAGCTTCTGCCAAATGGCTCCACCATATCTCCTCCGCTCCGAGTGTAGATCGGAACGTGGTCAGATATGGGATCATTTTTTAAATTTTTTTTTAATGTTTTTTATTTATTTTTTAATTAAAAAACAAGTCTAGGCTTCGGTATCCTCCAATACAAGGTCCGTCCCTACAAAAAGTCACCACTGGACTTTCCAGCCTTGAGCTACATCTCCTACCGATGGGTAAGTCAGAATTTTTTTTAAAGTCATTTTTTTAAAAAAAAAAGTTTTATTTGTTTTTATTTTTCATTGCAAAAAAAAAAAAAAATCCTTGTGTGAAATTGAAAATTGAAAAATCAATTAATTAAGTTTAAAATAATTGAAATAAAAAAATCTTTGATGCTTTTTTTTTTTTTTTAAACCCTCCCCCTATTTTAGTCTTTGGATATACTAATATTATTTTCTCACCAAGTTGGATAAATTGAGCCTCTTGTGTCTCCGTCTTTTGTTCAGACAAATCTTTTCATATTGTTAGCACTCCCTGGGAGCTGATTTAAGCACGCCTTCTAGAAACCCACGTGACCCCTCCCCCCCCCCCCCCCCTCACTCCACCTTGTTAAAAAAATGCTCATTAGCCGAAAGGAAGCTAAGAGGCATATAATTATAATTAACTACAGACACCTCTTGATTGCTTTCCCTTTTTTACCCCAAAAAAAAATCTCTACCGTTCCGTTTACGGAATCTACAATTTTTGAGATTTTTTTTTTTAGATTTTTGTTAACCTTAAAAAAAACAAAAATTCTAATCTTTTTCTATAATGTTTTTGAAATTTATAAATCTACTGCTATGGTGTAACAATGACCCCCGAAGCTACTTTCAATCCCGATTTCCCGTGTTCCCATTGTATGTAAGGACCCACTTACCTCCTCACAGGAGATTTCCCAAAATTCCAATCAAAATGGAAAAATAACGTCTTTTACAAATCTTCATTTTTCAAGCCGGTTTTGAAATATTTTCCTCACGTTTTTCTTTCTACCGTCTTTGAGGGACAAGCTCCTCGAGAAAACAAGGATCGTTGTGGAGCCGCGAAGGGAGCTGCTCACGAGATAAGGGGGAGACTGACATGGCGTAAGGATACACCAACTACAAAGGAACGCTCCACGTAGCTGATACGTAAAGTACACGTATTATATTTAAAAAAAAGATGATATGCAGATGTTGTCAGGAGGGGAGGGGGGCACCGGCAGCACTGATTTTTTTTTTTTTTAATTCAAGATTGGAAATAAAAATCTTTTTTTTTTTTTTAACCTATCATTTTTTTGCAACTGAGTCCTTACAGTCATGCATATCTGCCTGATCATTACAGCCTCATTAGCATATATGCAAATGTAAAAAAAATCCTCTGCACGGTATGGGAGTGTAGGTCACATCAGCAGTATTTTCCACGACACATCTGCATCTTTTCTCAGAATTCACAGCCAATTTTTTTTTTTTTCTAACAAGTCGATAGATATCGGGATCAGCGACACATGGAGTTTTTTTTTTCATTAATTATTTTTGAAAAATATAAGTAATGCAAATATACAATAAAAAAATTAAATTTTTTTAAAAATTTTAATAAAATTTAGCATTTTTTGCTAAAAAAATACGCTGAATAGATACCCATAGCATTCAGCTACGTAACAAAACCATGTTAATAATAAGAAGGGATGGTAATAATAGGATCACATGGCAGAAATGATGTGTTTTCAGCCTGAATACCTTCCCGGAACAGACCAAGCGTTCCATTGTCAACAACATCTCGGAGACTAACACCGATACAAAGCCCCGAGACGAGAACACATCGAGGGGAAACGCAAAATCTACCGTCTAGTCCTCGGCGAGCCAAGGATTCCCGACCCCTACGTAATATTCAATAGAGGAATGGAGCCGTTTTCCAGAAGTATCTCTGAATTAACCCCTTCTAGACCCCGTGGGAAAATCACTTTTCAATTACGTCCTTGATACACTCCTTCAGTCTCGGTCTCTTCCCTATATATTTCACAGACATCTGCTTTAATATGTGCAGTTTTTTTTACATTATTTTTGATTTTTTTTCTACATTTTTTTAGTTTTACATTATGAAAGAGGTGTGGCCATACAACGTTGAATTTTTTATGTTGATTTTTTTTTATGTTGAATTTTTTACGTTGAATTTTTTACGTCAAATTTTTACTTCTATTTTTGTGGCAATTTATAAATAATCATAAATTTTACTGCATGTGGGAATGTGAAGCCCGTCTCGCAGGGAATACAAACATCTCCTACACATTCCAACAGAACCATCACCGGCATTAAATTCGGTTTTTAAAATTCTATATTTTGCTCAAAATTTTAGTTTTTGGAATAATTTTTTAACGACATTTGTGTCAATTGTTTTACATTTTTATCCCAATTTGAAATTTTACTTTTCTATATCTACATCTATATGTTGGTATTATAGATTTCTATGTGGGGTTTACATTATATGATATAATATGATTAGATGATAATGGGGTATTTTAAGGATTTTTGTTCAATTTGATTACAAGTTTCTATTTTTATCAACTATTGTAAATGATTTTTATCACTTTGATTTTTACTTTATGACTTCAGTAATTTTTTTTTCAGATGGAGTAAATACTTTGGGGCATGAAAAGTAAAAAAATTACACAGTAAAATTATAATTAGAAATTGTGTAAAACGTAGGATGCTGGGAAATGTGGGAACCTGTTTTAAAAGAGAAAAAGGTAAGAGACCCCATAATAGTGTCTGTATGTTATGTCTGATCTTTCTACATATCCTACTCTATCTATCTATCTATCTCATATCTATCTATCTATCTATCTATCTATCTATCTATCTATCTATCTATCTCATATCTATCTATCTATCTATCTATCTCATATCTATCTATCTATCTCATATCTATCTATCTATCTATCTATCTATCTATCTATCTATCTATCTATCTATCATCTATCTATCTATCTATCTATCTATCTCATATCTATCTATCTATCTCATATCTATCTATCTTCTATCTATCTATCTATCTATCTATCTATCTATCTATCTATCTATCTATCTATCTCATATCTATCTATCTATCTATCTATCTCATATCTATCTATCCCATATGTATCTATCTCATATCTATCTATCTCCTATCTATCTATCTATCTATCTATCTATCTCCTATCTATCTATCTATCTATCTATCTATCTATCTATCTATCTATCTATCATCTATCTATCTATCTATCTATCTATCTATCTATCTATCTATCTCCTATCTATCTCCTATCTATCTCCTATCTATCTATCTATCTATCTATCTCCTATCTATCTATCTATCTATCTATCTATCTACCTATCTCCTATCTATCTATCTATCTATCTATCTATCTATCTATCTATTTATCTATCTATCTATCTATCTATCTATCTATCTATCTCATATCTATCTATCTATCTATCTATCTATCTCCTATCTATCTATCTATCTATCTATCTATCTATCTATCTATCTATCTATCTACCTATCTATCTCCTATCTATCTATCTATCTATCTATCTATCTATCTATCTATCTCCTATCTATTATGTATCTCCACTCCCTATAGACCATTGTACTGTTAGAATACCGTCAGATAAGTTGGATTTATTGTACTTTAACCACTACTTGCGCTGTTCACGTTCTTGTCTCCAGAAGACGATATTCCTGTAACAATGAATAATTTGGTATTTAGTTGATGTAATTGTCATTGATCCCGGAGACCTTTAGCGTCACAGCGCGCGTGGTCCATTATCCCGTCCACGATGGAGACTACATCCCCCAGCATTGTGTACCCTCAGTCACCACCAGAGCTCGGGGGATGGAGATGTGTCCGGAGAATCCGCCACATCCTGACGCTGCAAGGAAAGTGATGACAATTATGGGCAAAAAATATTCTCATTTCTATTGGAAATTTTCGTTTTAGCACAAAATGTGAGAAGTTTTTAACAAAAATGTATCGAATGTATCAATATTTGTCAGAAAATATTCATTTGGATCCATTCTTTACAGAATTGAAGCGATGCAAGTGTCGACACGGTCGAATTTTAGGCATAAAGTTGAAAAAAAAAATTTTTTTGTTACTTCCAATTGGGAGACGGTTTAGTAACTACAGTTTTCGATTGCAAAAAAATACGTCATAGATTATTTTACGTTACCTGAAAAAGCGATGTCACAGGGAGGAAGAGATTCTAATAATGTCCTATGAAAACATCAGGCAATAAAAATATTTTAAAAAAAAAGCTGCCGGACAAATAAAAAAAATTAGGAATTTTTGAAAGTGAAAAAAATAAATGAATTGTTTTAACAAAAACTTTTTTGTTTCCTTCTTCTCTTTCTTGTAATCTCCCACATTCTCACACGTGCCGGGATGTTTTGTGACATTTTTTTCGACCAGTTTTGTTGAATAGAAATTTTTCAGAATTTGACACAATTGGTGAATGTGATGTTATCTATAAAACACTACGAGGAACCTGCAAAATGATAAAAACCTGGAAAATGTAAAAAGGTTTTTGATTTATCGATCTATCCGTCTCCTATCTATCTATCTATCTATCTATCTATCTCCTATCTATCTATCTATCTATCTCCTATCTATCTCCTATCTATCTATCTATCTATCTCATATCTATCTATCTATCTCCTATCTATCTATCTATCTATCTATCTATCTATCTATCTCCTATCTATCTCCTATCTATCTATCTATCTCATATCTATCTATCTATCTCCTATCTATCTATCTATCTATCTATCTATCTATCTCCTATCTATCTATCTATCTATCTATCTCATATCTATCTATCTATCTCCTATCTATCTATCTATCTATCTATCTATCTATCTATCTATCTATCTATCTCCTATCTATCTATCTATCTATCTATCTATCTCATATCTATCTATCTATCTATCTCCTATCTATCTATCTATCTATCTATCTATCTATCTATCTATCTATCTATCTATCTATCTCATATCTATCTATCTATCTCCTATCTATCTCATATCTATCTATATCATATCTATCTATCTATCTATCTATCTATCTCATATCTATCTATCTATCTATCTATCTATCTATCTATCTCCTATCTATCTATCTCCTATCTATCTATCTATCTCCTATCTATCTATAGAAAAACCCGCTGGATTTTTAATTTATTTTTCATTCATGTCCCCCATCTCTTACCCTGTCTCTCTAAATGTTTTAGTAATGTTACTTTTTATTTGTTCCTTCCAATAAAGCTTCTTTGAATTGAATTGGTAGTTGTAAGATAGATAGATAGATAGATAGGAGATAGATAGATAAATAGATATGAGAGAGATAGATAGATAGATAGATAGATAGATAGATAGATAGATAGATAGATAGATAGATATGAGAGAGATAGATAGATATGAGATAGATAGATAGATAGATATGAGATAGATAGATATGAGATAGATAGATAGATATGAGATAGATAGATAGATAGATATGAGATAGATAGATAGATAGATAGATAGATAGATAGATAGGAGATAGATAGATAGATAGATAGATAGATAGATAGATAGATAGATATGAGATAGATAGATAGATAGATAGATAGATAGATAGATATGAGATAGATATGAGATAGATAGATAGATAGATATGAGATAGATAGATAGATAGATAGATAGATAGATAGATAGATAGATAGATAGATAGATAGATAGATATGAGATAGATAGATAGATAGATAGATATGAGATAGATATGAGATAGATAGATAGATAGATAGATATGAGATAGATAGATAGATAGATAGATAGATAGATAGATAGATAGATGTGGAGCTGGAGTCTTTACATTTCATTGTCCTTAATAATTGTAATGAAGTTAAGCCAATAATGCATAAATTTTACGTAAAAATTGTTTAAAAATATATAATATCAGGACAATTTGTACAGTTACTAATCAGACATCTGGTGTCTGTCTTGGGTGGGGGTTAATATCTGCCCTATCACTGTATGACAGAACTATGGAAGTGATTGTATGTGAGTTGTGACCAGTAGTGACCTCTGTCCTGGTGCTCATCCCAAAAGGAAAATAATAAAAAGACATATCATTGATTTATATACTAGTATTATGTTTTATATTTTATTTTTTATTTTTTTTCACTGGGGACACATTTATAAAGGGTGACAATTCTTTGGTATTCTATGCTCTCTTGGTCATCTCCCATTTCATCTTCTGGTCATCTCCCGTTTCATCTCTTGGCCATTTCCTGTCTCATCATTTGGTCATCTCCCACCTCATCATTTGGTCATCTTCCTTCCCATTTTTTGGTCATCTCACATCTCATCTCTTGGTGATCTCCCATCTCATCTCTTGGTGATCTCCCGCCTCATCTCTTGGTGATCTCCCGTCTCATCTCTTGGCCATTTCCCGTCTCATCTCTTGGCCATCTCCCGTCTCATCTCTTGGTCATCTTCCTTCCCATTTCTTGGTCATGTCACATCTCATCTCTTGGCCATCTCCAGTCTCATCTCTTGGTCATCTTCCTTCCCATTTCTTGGTCATGTCACATCTCATCTCTTGTTTATATCCTGTCTCATTTCTTGGTGATCTCCCGTCTCATCTCCTGGCCATCTCCCGTCTCATCTCTTGGTCATCTTCCTTCCCATTTCTTGGTCATCTCCCGTCTCATCTCTTGGTCATCTCCCGTCTCATCTCTTGGTCATCTTCCTTCCCATTTCTTGGTCATCTCCCGTCTCATCTCTTGGTCATCTCCCGTCTGATTTCTTGGTCATCTTCCTTCCCATTTCTTGCTCATCTCACATCTCATCTCTTGGTCATCTCCAGTCTCATCTCTTGGTCATCTCCAGTCTCATCTCTTGGCCATCTTCCGTCTCATCTCTTGGTGATCTCCCGTCTCATCTCTTGGCCATCTCCCGTCTCATCTCTTGGTCATCTTCCTTCCCACTTCTTGGTCATCTCCCGTCTCATCTCTTGGTCATCTCCCGTCTCATCTCTTGGTCATCTCCTGTCTCATCTCTTGGTCATCTCCCGTCTCATTTCTTGGTCATCTTCCTTCCCATTTCTTGCTCGTCTCACATCTCATCTCTTGGTCATCTCCAGTCTCATCTCTTGGCCATTTCCCGTCTCATCTCTTGGTGATCTCCCATCTCATCTCTTGGTGATCTTCCGCCTCATCTCTTGGTGATCTCCCGTCTCATCTCTTGACCGTTTCCCGTCTCATCTCTTGATCATCACCTGCCTGATCTCTTGGTGATCTCTTGTCTCATCTCTTGGTTATCCCTCAGCTCATTTCTTGGTCATCTCTGATCAGTATTTCCAAACCGTAAAGGAAACCCAGATCCTATGGTGGATATTGTTTTTGGTAATTATTTTTGGGCTGAATTTGTGATATAAAAGTGAACGAAAAATATTGTGTGGTATTCTTATCAGGATAAAATGGAGGAACATCCACCAACTGGGACTAGAGCTCTAGTGACTGATCTGGTTATGAAAATGTCTCCTAAATTTTGACACTACATAAAAAAACACAAACATTTTATATTCCAGTATATATATATAAAAAAAATTATTATACAGGTAAATTTTATGATATTATATAAAATTACAAAAAAAAATTACTAGTCAACAGATCAACAGGTCAATTTTTCACAATACTCAAAACTTCGTTAAACAAATTTGGAAAATTTTCACAATTTTTTAAAAAATCTCTTTTTTATGATTTTACCCAGAAATCTGCCAGCATAATAATCTCGTTTATTGCCTATAAAACAATCATGACGACCGGTTGAGGTTCCCTAATAAACTGCAATTACTTAGTACCTTCCATTGTCCTGGCCGTGTATGTAGGTTTTAAAGGCTTGTTAATCTCTGTCTTTAAGTCTCTTCATACAGTCTCGGGGGGGACTATAGAAGAGGCGCGCCCATATTATTTTATCATGTTAGTTAAAGAAGACGTCTACTGAGGCCTTCAGGACAATGGCCGTACAACCTTTCAGGGCGAGTGACCTTCTTCTTAGGCCTCTGACCTTTGTGATTGTACTGGGAAATAGCACCTTTGTAGAAACCCTCACAGATCCGAATAAAGAAGGGACTCAATAAAGAAAAGCCGGGGACAAGGCAACGTGAATGGTCTTTCTGTCCACTGACTGGGAAAAGTTTGTTTAAATTCTTTTTATGCCTTTCTTGTGGGTCCCAGCAGGAGCGCGGCTCGCAGTCATTCTCCTCGCCGCGTCCTCCCACCTCCTACAATGATGTCCAGGAGTGGATCTAGCACCAGGAAAGGTGTTGTTTATTTTTCCTTTAAATCGACAATACCAGCAGATGGACTTTGATAGGATTACCTTATTAATCCCCGAGTCGTGGTACAGAGAAAATGATCTATTATTTGCATAAGGGAGGGACAAAAAAAAAGTTAATTTACTGCTGTTTTTTTTTTTTCACATGTGAAAAAAAATAGTTGGGTTGAGTCGAAACTGATCACCATCAGGTTTCAAAGCTAAGATTAAGGACAAACAAAGGACACCACACAACACAAAATTAAGAGACATGTTGTTTGTGAGCCTTCAAAAAAATTCTAAAAATAGTGGAGTATAATTATGTATTTTATGTATTATTTATTTTGTTTTTATGGAGCCTACCTCTTTCCAGACATTGTCATCACTGTCCCTATTACACAATCCCAATCCCCTCAAAGTACCTCTTTGGTCTATATGAAGCAAGCCCACACACGTGTAGGGAGAAAGTACAAACCCAATGTAGATGTAGTGGCCAGATTTAGACCCCAACTTAGGACCCTACAAGGCAATGCCCAAAACTATTTTCAAATTCAAAAATGTACAGTGTATAGACAGTTGTGGAAAAAAAGTAATCTAAAGGAAGAATACTCTCCAAAAAAATTCTGCAGCAGGATGATTCTAAACATTCCACCAATGTTATGGAGAACTATTTCAATGTAAAGAAATTCAAGGAGTCCACCACAGACTCCTGATCTCATCATTGTCCAGTCTGTCTTGGATTACATAAAGAGACAGAAGGATGTGTGCTCCAACTCTCTTATTTACCTCTAAATGAGTTGAAGGACACTAAATTTTGTACTGCTATGTACACTACCATTGTGGCTGATCCATTTCTCACCAGCTCCTGACAGATCCATCTCATGATGGACTCCACCAGCTCTTGACTGATCCATCTTATGATAGACAAAACCAGCTCCTACCAGATCCATCTCATGACAGATACAACCAGCTTCTGAAAAGATCCACCTCATGATGGATCTCACCAGCTTCTGACAGATCAATGTCATGACAGATACAACCAGCTCCTGAAAAGATCCACCTCCTGATGGATCTCACCAGCTTCTGACAGATCAATCTCATGACAGTCACCGCAAGCTACTGCGAGATCCACCTCATGTCAAGACCACTGGCTCCTGACAAATCCATCTCATGATAGACATCATCAGTTCCTTAGAGATTCACCACATGAGAGAATCCATCAACATTTTACAGATCGTTCACATGTTGGACTCCACCAGGTGGAGATCCGTTTCATGAATAATTCCACCAGCTCTTTACAGATCCACAGATTGAGGGTCACCACCAGATCTATCTCATGACAGACACCACCATCTCTGGAAAGATCCATCTCATGAGGGACACTACCAGCTTCTAACTGATTCATCTCATGTGAGGTGCCACCAGCTCCTGACAGATCTACCTCATGACAGACCCAACAACTCCTGACAGATTTACCTCAGAATGAGTCCACCAGCTCCTGACAGATCTATCACATGACAGTCCCACCAACTCCTGACAGATTTACCTCAGAATGAGTCCACCAGCTCCTGACAGATCCATCTCATGACAGACCCCCCAACTCCTGACAGATTTACCTCAGAATGAGTCCACAAGCTCCTGACAGATCCATCTCATGACAGACCCACCAACTCCTGACAGATTTACCTCAGAATGAGTCCACCAGCTCCTGACGGATCTATCACATGACAGACCCACCAACTCCTGATAGATTTACCTCAGAATGAGTCCACCAGCTCCTGACAGATCTATCTCATGACAGACCCACCAACTCCTGACAGATTTACCTCAGAATGAGTCCACCAGCTCCTGACGGATCTATCACATGACAGACCCACCAACTCCTGATAGATTTACCTCAGAATGAGTCCACCAGCTCCTGACAGATCTATCTCATGACAGACCCACCAACTCCTGACAGATTTACCTCAGAATGAGTCCACCAGCTCCTGACGGATCCATCTCATGATGGACCAAACCAGCTCATAAGAAATTCATCTTATGATGGACAGCACTACCTCCTGCCAGATTTATTTACTGACCAACCCGACTAGCTCCTGACAGATTTATTTTTTTTATGATGGACGCCACCATCTCATGTTAGACCCCAGCAGCTCCTCACAGATCCATCTCATGAGGGACCCCAGCAGCTCCTGACAGATTTATTTCATGAGGGACATCGCCACCTCCTATTAGATCTATATCATGATGGACAAGGCCAACTATTCACAGATGATCTCATGAGTTTCTGATGGATCCGGTTGACTCATAATGAGATTTATTTTGGTTTCAAAATGTATTTGGTTTATTTGATCCATTTTGGCTTCATACACTTCACACAGAATGCGGCCTTATTCTGTAGAACCTTATCCAGCCATGCTACGAAGACACATTAGAAGTAATGAGGAAGACACTTGTTTTGAAGGAACTTTTTTAGCGTTACATGTTACTTGAAGGAGTGTGAGGGGGTGCACGGGCTGCAGGGTCTTTATGGGGTCCATAATGTATCTAATTTCCACATGAAGAGATAACTACGACAGGCAATACATAATGGGGAATCTGGAATAGATTTTACATTGGGTCCAGGATGTCTCACTTTTATGATATCTACTGTATCCCACGCCATAGCAGGTGGTGGCTTTTTTGGCGGAAGAGGAACAATTTGATTACATTTCTTAGTATAGAAGTTTCAGACTTCAAGTTTACACTTATGGAAGATGGTTATAATCACGGTGTATCATCTTGTTGAAGTGCTGCTCTGGAAGACTGAACGCGTCCATCGAGATCTCTGACTATCTCATGAATCTCATGAATCAATCCTAATATGAATATTCAGGATATAAAATAGAATAACCGGTGACAACGGTTCCATATGATACATCTGATCATTAGGCCCCTGGTCAGGATGGGATATGATACATCTAATCATTAGGCCCCTGGTCAGGGCGGGATATGGTCGGTATGACAAGGACACATAGGGAGAGGTTAACAGAAGTGTCTGAGGTAAAATTGTTCTCGTTGCCCATGGGAACCAATCAGAGATTAGTTTTAATTTTATAAACAGCTGTGGGAAAATGAAAGCAGAGCTCTGATTGGTTTCCAAAGGCAACTAGGCCAGTCCTGATAAATCTCCGCCATAGACCTTAGACCTAATTCACACAGGATATAACAGTGCTCTCCTTCTATTGTATCACGTGTTCAGGGTGGTGGCACCAGGGGACATCGTGAGAACTCTTCCAATTAGAGCTGCACTCAGTAAGGAGACTCAAGAGGATGCAGATGTTGTAGTCACACCTCGGCCTAGGTGCCGGCAACACAACACAACGTCCCTTCTGTCATAGACAATCAAGGGTCAGAGCCTATATGGTAAGATGAGGATATATTTCTGGTATATCGAGGTTCCAAACTCTTTTGGAATTAAAATGAAATTAAAAAAAGAAAAAAATTGAATGTAAAAAAAAATGTAAAATAAAAAATTTAAAAAGAGAAAAGAAAAAATAAACAAACTTTAATAATAGTAGAAATAATTAAAATAATAACAATGATAAATATTAATTATCAATAATAAAAAATAAAATAATAGTTACCTAATGTAAAAATAAAATAATAGTCAAATAACAGTTCCCAAATATAAAAAAAGGAAGATGATAAATAATAATAACAACAACAACATAAAATAATAAGACAATTTGTAATAATATATTTTATGCTGCTAACAAAACTAATAACAAAAATGTAAAGGTAACAATATAAATAATTTAAAAAAATAATAGTAAATTAAGTTATCTAATAATATAGAAAAATGCTTAAATGGATAATAATCAATCAAAATCGTAACAACATAAAATAATAAAAGCAACAAAAAAAATTTACAGAAAAAATATAGCAATAACGATATTAATCATAATAATTAATAGTAAAATAAGTAACCTAATAGTATAAAAAATGCTTAAATGGATAATAATCATTCAAAATAGTAATAACATAAAATAATAACAGCAACAAAAAAAATGTACAATAAAAATATAGCAATAACGATATTAATTATAACAATTAATAGTAAAATAAGTTAACTAATGATATAGAAAAATGCTTAAATGGATAAAAATCATTCAAATTATTAATAACATAACATAATAATAGCAACAATAACAGTAATAGCAACAAAAAAAACGTACAAAAAATAGCCATAATAATATTCATAATAAAAAAATAATGATAAAATCCTCCAAAAAGGGGCAGCAAATTTTATTCAAAAATTCTTCGGCTCTGCAATATACAATAAAGTGCTACAAAAGCAACAAACACAACAACTGGCGCAAAAAATGTCCTGATCCGGGCGGGTAGAGTCAATGATCCTCAAAAAGATTCCTTTGGAAAGAAAAAAAATCCCGGGATCAAATACCTGTATATAAACATTTTTTTATTTTTAATAAATTTTTTTTCCACAAAGAAAAAAAAAAAGGAATACAAAAAAAACAAAAAAACAATAACGACATAATAATTCCAAAATATATCAAAACAGTACGTAAAATAAAATCTAAAAAAAAAAAATTACAAAAATTCCTGTCATCGAAATGAAAAATTATTCATTTTGCTCTCCCTTGTACCTCCATCCCCCGCTCCTGGCATATGCCTATTTGCCGCTCCTTAGTGAATCCCAGCTGACATGTGGGAACATCCGTATTATTCATTCCCACAGTATTTTCCGGGAATAAAATGCTGCGACATTAAAGGGGGTCGAGATTTAATTTGTAGATGACGATTTTATAACCCTTTCATGACCTGAGCGCCGCTCCGACACTTATCAGTGTTAAACAAAGGCTCTTAATAGGCTGATATTAATCCCAGCTGTCACTCTCTATCTGGTTATCTGCGTAGAGTGCAAGCTCCTGGGGGCAAGGATCTCCTCACCAGCCTAATGCCCTTATCTCCTCCCGTCAGCTCACAAGCTTTTAGAGGAACTGGGTCGGGTGTGGATGATTTTGGATGCCATGTTGCCATTTCTCTCTTCAGAATAAACATTAGGACGCATCGGGGCGCTGGGGGAAGTGACAAAAATTTTTTTGCACTAGAGATTTAATTAGATTTTGGGAGCCAAAAAAAAAAAAAATTTAAATCTTGCAAGAGTTTTGTGTGGGTTCCTTCGATTAGAAAATTTAAATTAATTTTTTTATTTTTAATTTGTAAAATTTTTTTTCTTAAAAACGGTGGGCGGAGCCATAAAGAAACGAGAACGAGATCGGTTGTACTTGTAAAACGACTTTACGTCAAGACAATTTTTTAATACTTTATATGATTTTTCCCATGTATTTTCTTACCAAATTTGTGATTGTAACGTAGAATTTTAATCGACTGGAATTCATTCCCGATTTTTCTATTTGACTGGTGATCAGGGACGTATTTTTAACAAATTTGGAATTTTTAGAATTAAGTTTATATTTGAATTCCACAAACTATTTCATAGTTGAAATTTTCCTTAAACGGATTTTCCATTATACAAAAAAAAAAAAAAAAACTTAAAAGGGGAGGGGCTATTTCTAAAAAAAAAATAAAAGACTGGTTTCTCCTGTAAATTTGATTCTGCTCCACATAAATGGGTCAGGAGGAAGTTGGGATTCAGTTTTGTGAAATCTTTGCCCGTGTGCAGCTCTATATTATACACCTTATATTTATAGGATTTAGTAGTCGCCATTTATAAAAAAAACTATTATTATATAACAATTATCAGTACAGGATTATTTCGGATCACTTTATCCCCCTGTAATCCTCAGCTATTTTGGGCAGCCGGTGCCCCCTCACAGATGGAGGTGCCTATAGTCGGGTTACAAGGTCATTGGCACATAGGTGATAGGTGGATGTGATGTGTGGAGCCGGGAGTGCAGCGATGCAGGATTCCCAAGTATCTCCTGTAAATTCCAATGAAGCTGGAAGAGGGAAGGAAAAGTCCTGGAGGTTAGCGCCATCTACTGACCAGGGGAGGAAATATCATGAGATGCAGATCACTGGATTGTATCAGGATCACTGCACATAACTAACATATTCCACAAGTAACACAGTAATAGATAGAAATATCTATCTACCATTTCTCTATCTGTCATCTGTGTATCTTTATTATGCCTATTATTCTATCTATCTATCTCCTATCTATCTATCTATCTATCTATCTCCTATCTATCTATCTATCTATCTATCTATCTATCTATCTCCTATCTATCTATCTATCTATCTATCTATCTATCTATCTATCTATCTATCTATCTCCTATCTATCTATCTATCTATCTATCTATCTATCTCCTATCTATCTATCTATCTATCTATCTATCTATCTATCTATCTATCTATCTATCTCCTATCTATCTATCTATCTATCTATCTATCTATCTCCTATCTATCTATCTATCTATCTATCTCCTATCTATCTATCTATCTATCTATCTATCTATCTCCTATCTATCTATCTATCTATCTCCTATCTATCTATCATATCTATCTATCTATCTATCTCCTATCTATCTATCTCATATCTATCTATCTATCTATCTATCTATCTATCTATCTATCTCCTATCTATCTATCTATCTATCTATCTATCTATCTATCTATCTATCTCCTATCTATCTATCTATCTATCTATCTATCTATCTATCTCCTATCTATCTATCTATCTCCTATCTATCTATCATATCTATCTATCTATCTATCTATCTCATATCTATCTATCTCATATCTATCTATCTATCTATCTATCTATCTCCTATCTATCTATCTATCTATCTATCTATCTATCTCCTATCTATCTATCTATCTATCTATCTATCTATCTATCTCCTATCTATCTATCTATCTCCTATCTATCTATCTATCTATCTATCTATCTCATATCTATCTATCTCATATCTATCTATCTCCTATCTATCTATCTATCTATCTATCTATCTATCTATATCATATCTATCTATCTATCTATCTATCTATTTGTCTCATATCTATCTATCTATCTATCTATCTATCCATCTCCTATCTATCTATCTATCTATCTATCTTCTATCTATCTATCTATCTATCTATCTATCTCCTATCTATCTATCTATCTATCTATCTATATCATATCTATCTATCTATCTATCTATCTATCTATCTATCTATCCATCTCCTATCTATCTATCTATCTATCTATCTTCTATCTATCTATCTATCTCCTATCTATCTATCTATCTATCTATCTATTTGTCTCATATCTATCTATCTATCTATCTATCTATCTATCTATCTATCTATCTATCTATCTATCTGTCTATCTCATATCTATCTATCTATCTCTCTATCTCTATCTATCTATCTATCTATCTATCTCATATCTATCTATCTATCTATCTCATATCTATCTATCTATCTCCTATCTATCTCATATCTATCTATCTATCTATCTATCTATCTATCTATCTATCTATCTATCTATCTATCTATCATCTATCTATCTATTTGTCTCATATCTATCTATCTATCCATCTCCTATCTATCTATCTATCTATCTTCTATCTATCTATCTATCTATCTATCTATCTATCTATCTCCTATCTATCTATCTATCTATCTATCTATCTATATCATATCTATCTATCTATCTATCTATCTATTTGTCTCATATCTATCTATCTATCTATCTATCTATCTATCTATCTATCTATCTATCCATCTCCTATCTATCTATCTATCTATCTATCTATCTATCTATCTTCTATCTATCTATCTATCTCCTATCTATCTATCTATCTATCTATCTATTTGTCTCATATCTATCTATCTATCTATCTATCTATCTATCTATCTATCTATCTGTCTATCTCATATCTATCTATCTATCTCTCTATCTCTATCTATCTATCTATCTATCTCATATCTATCTATCTATCTATCTCATATCTATCTATCTATCTCCTATCTATCTCATATCTATCTATCTATCTATCTATCTATCTATCTATCTATCTATCTATCTATCTATCATCTATCTATCTATTTGTCTCATATCTATCTATCTATCTATCTATATCATATCTATCTATCTATCTATCTATTTGTCTCATATCTATCTATCTATCTATCTATCTATCTATCTATCTATCTATCTATCTATCCATCTCCTATCTATCTATCTATCTATCTTCTATCTATCTATCTATCTATCTATCTCCTATCTATCTATCTATCTATCTATATCATATCTATCTATCTATCTATCTATCTATCTATCTATTTGTCTCATATCTATCTATCTATCTATCTATCTATCTATCTATCTATCTATCTATCCATCTCCTATCTATCTATCTATCTATCTATCTATCTTCTATCTATCTATCTATCTCCTATCTATCTATCTATCTATCTATCTATCTATCTATTTGTCTCATATCTATCTATCTATCTATCTATCTATCTATCTGTCTATCTCATATCTATCTATCTATCTCTCTATCTCTATCTATCTATCTATCTATCTCATATCTATCTATCTATCTATCTCATATCTATCTATCTATCTCCTATCTATCTCATATCTATCTATCTATCTATCTATCTATCTATCTATCTATCTATCTATCATCTATCTATCTATTTGTCTCATATCTATCTATCTATCCATCTCCTATCTATCTATCTATCTATCTTCTATCTATCTATCTATCTATCTATCTATCTATCTATCTATCTATCTCCTATCTATCTATCTATCTATCTATCTATATCATATCTATCTATCTATCTATCTATTTGTCTCATATCTATCTATCTATCTATCTATCTATCTATCCATCTCCTATCTATCTATCTATCTATCTTCTATCTATCTATCTATCTCCTATCTATCTATCTATCTATCTATTTGTCTCATATCTATCTATCTATCTATCTATCTGTCTATCTCATATCTATCTATCTATCTCTCTATCTCTATCTATCTATCTATCTCATATCTATCTATCTATCTATCTCATATCTATCTATCTATCTCCTATCTATCTCATATCTATCTATCTATCTATCTATCTATCTATCTATCTATCTATCTATCTATCATCTATCTATCTATTTGTCTCATATCTATCTATCTATCTATCTATCTATATCATATCTATCTATCTATCTATCTATTTGTCTCATATCTATCTATCTATCTATCTATCTATCTATCTATCTATCTATCTATCTATCCATCTCCTATCTATCTATCTATCTATCTATCTTCTATCTATCTATCTATCTATCTATCTCCTATCTATCTATCTATCTATCTATCTATATCATATCTATCTATCTATCTATCTATCTATTTGTCTCATATCTATCTATCTATCTATCTATCTATCTATCTATCTATCTATCTATCCATCTCCTATCTATCTATCTATCTATCTATCTATCTATCTATCTATCTTCTATCTATCTATCTATCTCCTATCTATCTATCTATCTATCTATTTGTCTCATATCTATCTATCTATCTATCTATCTATCTATCTATCTATCTCATATCTATCTATCTATCTATCTCATATCTATCTATCTATCTCCTATCTATCTCCTATCTATCTATCTATCTATCTATCTATCTATCTATCTATCTATCTATCTATCTATCTATCTATATATCTATCTATCTATCATCTATCTTATCTATTCCTTATATTTTTTACTTGAAGCAGTTCATGTTCTTCTGATTTTCCGCTTCTATCTTTCTATGTTGTATTTATAGATCTCAGGTCTTCCTTTGCCCTCACACATTGGCAGATCTGTGCATAATGTGACCACTTGTGGAGGGGACATGATATATTGTTTATTTTTGTTGGTTGGTGAAGGCTCCTGGTCAAAAACTCAACTCACACATCTTATACTGTTACACTTCATTGCAAAAATTGGCTTAAAGGGGTTGTCCAAAAGTATGAAAAAACCCTTGGGTGGCTGGGATGGGGTGGGTCAAAAAAATGTACTTACCTCCTGGCGCCCTCCCGTCACCCTACGCTGCCATCTCTCTGGTCCATGCCCCATGTAAACAGAGAGGGGCATGGAAGCCGCACTGCACTCAGCTTCTGGCCAGCCACGCACTTTGACCAGAACAAAGCTTACTACATGGATACAGGACCAGAACAAAGCTTACTACATAGATACAGAACCAGAACAAAGCTTACTACATTTATATAGGACAAGAGCCACGGTTACTACATAGATACAGAAGCAGAACAAAGTTGACTACATAGATACAGGACCAGAACTAAGCTTACTACATAGATACAGGACCACAACTAAGCTTACTACATGGATACAGGACCACAACAAAGCTTACTACATGGATACAGGACCAGAACAAAGCTTACTACATGTATACAGGACCAGAACAAAGCTTACTACATAGATACAGGACCAGAACAAAGCTTACTACATAGAAACAGGACCAGAACAAAGCTTACTACATAGATACAGGACCAGAACAAAGCTTACTACATAGATACAGGACCAGAACAAAGCTTACTACATTTATATAGGACAAGAGCCACAGTTACTACATAGATACAGAACCAGAACAAAGTTTACTACATAGATACAGGACCAGAACAAAGCTTACTACATAGATACAGGACCACAACTAAGCTTACTACATGGATACAGGACCAGAACAAAGCTTACTACATAGAAACAGGACCAGAACAAAGCTTACTACATAGAAACAGGACCAGAACAAAGCTTACTACATAGATACAGGACCAGAACAAAGCTTACTACATTTATATAGGACAAGAGCCACGGTTACTACATAGATACAGAACCAGAACAAAGTTTACTACATAGATACAGGACCAGAACTAAGCTTACTACATTGATGCAGTACCAGAACAGCAATTACTACATAGATATGATAAATTGATACAGGAGAGGAACCGAGATACTGTAACTACATGTATACAGGACCAGAACTGAGGACGAGTAAGACAGACAACCTTAAACAGCAATCAGATCTTGCTTTTTTTTAATCAGTTGTAAAACTATGTGGGGAGGTGCCCGACATATCATCATAAAAGGGGGCTCCAGCTTTTACCATTTTATTCTTATATAGTGGGATGTGTTCTCTGATTCAGCTACTCCCCTCTAAAAGTGGAGTGTAAATCGGCAGCAGTTGGCTGCTGCTGATGCTTCGGGTGTCTCCATATTTGGAGAGTTACATCACTGGGGAAACACCCATGGCAAATGCTCAGCAGAGGCTGGGGATGGAGACAATACAGTTGGATCTGTCCCCCGTAGCCTGAGCATATACCGGCTATGTCAAGCAGGGTGATATTGTGTAGTCTGCTCTGCTTCTTTCATCCAGTTTTTCCTGCTGGATGTGATGTATACTGAACAGAGGGAAGCTTAAAAGTCTCTGTTCTTATGTTCCCCTAGTGGTCACTCTTATGTTTCCACAGTAGAGAATATAGTTGTAGTGCTCCCATAGTAGCCAATATATTCATAGTGCCCCACAGTAGCCAATATAGTAATAATGCCACCATAGCAGCCAATATATTCATAGTGCCCCACAGTAGCCAATATAATAATAATGCCACCATAGCAGCCAATATATTCATAGTGCCCCACAGTAGCCAATATAGTAATAATGCCACCATAGCAGCATATATATTCATAGTGCCCCACAGTAGCCAATATAGTAATAATGCCACCATAGCAGCCAATATATTCATAGTGCCCCACAGTAGCCAATATAATAATAATGCCACCATAGCAGCCAATATATTCATAGTGCCCCACAGTAGCCAATATAGTAATAATGCCACCATAGCAGCCAACATATTCATAGTGCCCCACAGTAGCCAATATAGTAATAATGCCACCATAGCAGCCAATATATTCATAGTGCCCAACAGTAGCCAATGTAGTAATAATGCCACCATAGCAGCCAATATATTCATAGTGCCCCACAGTAGCCAATATAATAATAATGCCACCATAGCAGCCAATATATTCATAGTGCCCCACAGTAGCCAATATAGTAATAATGCCACCATAGCAGCCAATATATTCATAGTGCCCAACAGTAGCCAATATAGTAATAATGCCACCATAGCAGCCAACATATTCATAGTGCCCCACAGTAGCCAATATAGTAATAATGCCACCATAGCAGCCAATATATTCATAGTGCCCAACAGTAGCCAATATAGTAATAATGCCACCATAGCAGCCAATATATTCATAGTGCCCCACAGTAGCCAATATAGTAATAATGCCACCATAGCAGCCAATATATTCATAGTGCCCCACAGTAGCCAATATAGTAATAATGCCCCCACAACATCCTATATAGTAACAGTGCCTCCAAAGTTGCCAATATAGTAACAGTGCCCCCACAGTAGCAAATATAGCAAAAATGCCACCATTGCAGCCAATATATTCACAGTGCCCCCATAGGAGCCAATATAGTAACAATGGTCCCACTCTAGACAATATAAAAACAGTGTACTCATAGTGGCCAAGTCACAGTGCCTGCTTAACCTACCTTCTCAACTTTGTTCTCATATTCCCCTAGAGGTGACTCTTTTGTACCCACAATAGCAAATATAGTAACAGTGCCCCCGCTGTAGCCAATATAGTAACAGTGCCCCCACTGAAGCCAATATAGTAACAGTGCCCCCACAGTAGTCAAAATAGTAACAATGTCCCCACAGTAGCCAATATAGTTACAGGCCCTTCACAGTAGCCGATATAAAAATAAGTGGCCATGTCACAGTTCCTGCCAAAAACATTAGCCAATATAGTCATTGTCCCCAAACAGTAGGTAATATAATAACAATGCCATCATAGTAGTCAATGTATTCACAGTGCCCCTACAGTAGCCAATATAGTAACAATGCCCCCCACAGTAACCAATATAGTTGGTGACATGGAGACAGGAGGGGTAAGGGAGAAGGGCTGGGGCTGAGATACTGAGCACAGAGGCTGAGATAACGAGCACAGGGGCTGAGATACTGAGCACAGGGGCTGAGATACTGAGCACAGGGGCTGAGATACTGAGCACAGGGGCTGAGATACTGAGCACAGGGGCTGAGATACTGAGCACAGGGGCTGAGATACTGAGCACAGGGGCTGAGATACTGAGCACAGGGGCTGAGATAACGAGCACAGGGGCTGAGATACTGAGCACAGGGGCTGAGATACTGAGCACAGGGGCTGAGATACTGAGCACAGGGGCTGATATACTGAGCACAGGGGCTGATATACTGAGCACAGGGGCTGAGATACTGAGCACAGGGGCTGAGATACTGAGCACAGGGGCTGAGATACTGAGCACAGGGGCTGAGATACTGAGCACAGGGGTTGAGATACTGAGCACAGGGGCTGAGATACTGAGCACAGGGGCTGAGATACTGAGCACAGGGGCTGAGATACTGAGCACAGAGGCTGAGATACTGAGCACAGGGGCTGATATACTGAGCACAGGGGCTGAGATACTGAGCACAGGGGCTGAGATACTGAGCACAGGGGCTGAGATACTGAGCACAGGGGCTGAGATACTGAGCACAGGGGCTGAGATACTGAGCACAGGGGCTGAGATACTGAGCACAGGGGCTGAGATACTGAGCACAGGGGCTGAGATACTGAGCACAGAGGCTGAGATACTGAGCACAGGGGCTGAGATACTGAGCACAGTGGCTGAGATACTGAGCACAGGGGCTGAGATACTGAGCACAGGGGCTGAGATACTGAGCACAGGGGCTGAGATACTGAGCACAGGGGCTGAGATACTGAGCACAGGGGCTGAGATACCGAGCACAGGGGCTGAGATACTGAGCACAGGGGCTGAGATACTGAGCACAGAGGCTGAGATACTGAGCACAGGGGCTGAGATACTGAGCACAGGGGCTGAGATACCGAGCACAGGGGCTGAGATACTGAGCACAGGGGCTGAGATACTGAGCACAGTGGCTGAGATACTGAGCACAGGGGCAGAGATACTGAGCACAGGGGCTGAGATACTGAGCACAGGGGCTGATATACTGAGCACAGGGGCTGAGATAGTGAGCAGAGGGGCTGAGATACCGAGCACAGGGGCTGAGATACCGAGCACAGGGGCTGAGATACCGAGCACAGGGGCTGAGATACCGAGCACAGGGGCTGAGATACCGAGCACAGGGGCTGAGATACCGAGCACAGGGGCTGAGATACTGAGCACAGAGGCTGATATACTGAGCACAGGGGCTGAGATACTGAGCACAGGGGCTGAGATACTGAGCACAGGGGCTGAGATACTGAGCACAGGGGCTGAGATACTGAGCACAGGGGCTGAGATACTGAGCACAGGGGCTGAGATACTGAGCACAGGGGCTGAGATACTGAGCACAGATGCTGAGATACTGAGCACAGGGGCTGATATACTGAGCACATGGGCTGAGATACTGAGCACATGGGCTGAGATACTGAGCACAGGGGCTGAGATACTGAGCACAGGGGCAGAGATACTGAGCACAGGGGCTGATATACTGAGCACAGTGGCCGAGATACTGAGCACAGGGGCTGGGATACTACGCACAGGGGCTGATATACTGAGCACATGGGCTGAGATACTGAGCACATGGGCTGAGATACTGAGCACAGGGGCTGAGATACTGAGCAGAGGGGCTGAAATACTGAGCACAGAGGCTGAGATACTGAGCACAGGGGCTGAGATACTGAGCACGGGGGCCGAGATACCGAGCATGGGGGCTGAGATACTGAGCACAGGGGCCGAGATACTGAGCACAGGGGCTGAGATACTGAGCACAGGGGCCGAGATACTGAGCACAGGGGCCGAGATATGGAGCACGGGGGCTGTGGTACCGAGCGCGGGGGCTGTGATACCGAGCGCGGGGGCTGTGATACCGAGCACGGGGGCTGAGATACCTAGCACGGGGGCTGAGATACCGAGCACGGGGGCTGATACACTGAGCACAGGGGCTGATATACTGAGCACGGGGGCTGATACACTGAGCACAGGGGCTGATATACTGAGCAAGGGGGCTGAGACACCTAGCACGGCGGCTGTGGTACCGAGCGCGGGGGCTGTGTGGGGGAGATAGTGTAATGTAGCTGTCTGTATGGTCACTCCCTATAACCCAGCCCTATATATATCTGCTGGTCTTACTGTCTCTCCACCAAAAATACTCTGTGCTGCTGTGGTGATCAGTCCTGTTATGGGAAAGTTTCAAGGGGATAAAGGACACAGACGAGTCGTGTTATTAATCTGTTTATTTCCATAAGATGGAACGTGATATAACAAAATACACTGAGATGCGGTGATAAGAAGTTGCAGGATCAGATCCAGATCCAGGATCAGTCTCCATTCACATTCTGACATTACACATTCCCATTACTCCACCCAGAATCCTTTGCTGCAGACAGATTAGGGTTCGGAGAAACCACAAACAAGTTGCTGTTGATGGCTCTGACTAATGGGAACTGTAGTTGTTATGGTAAAACTAGCTGATAGATTAAATCCTGTCGTTTCTACTTGTCTTATTTTCCTCAAAGCATTTTAACAGAAAATACATTTTTAGATGACACCGCCATCGTGGACCGCAACCAAAACATTGTGGCTAAAGGAATGTGGGCGTGACGTGAACGTGCAACAGCAGGGAAACTCTCCAATCAAGAGACTACATGATCTGGGAACCCTGATTTGTTATGATTTCTATGCTCCTCCTTTTTCTACTTTTTTCCTATTTTTCTATATAGACTTGTGAAACCAAAAAAAAAAACAGCGCAGTGCTGATTTGCCCCGGGCAATGGTAGCATGAGTGAGACTTGAATCAGCAATTGTCTGAATCATTCCTTACAACGTGCACACATGCATTTACCCAATATGATTGGAAACATACAGCCAGCGCACACTAAAAGAGGATATCTTAAATCCTACCCTAACATTGGCAAGTTGCTGTTGATGGCTCTGACTAATGGAAACTGTAGTCAAGTTGCTGTTGATGGCTCTGACTAATGGAAACTGTAGGCAAGCTGCTGTTGATGGCTCTGACTAATGGAAACTGTAGTCAAGTTGCTGTTGATGGCTCTGATTAATGGAAACTGTAGTCAAGTTGCTGTTGATGGTTTTGACTAATGGAAACTGTAGTCAAGTTGCTGTTGATGGCTCTGATTAATGGAAACTGTAGGCAAGTTGCTGTTGATGGCTCTGACTAATGGAAACTGTAGGCAAGCTGCCGTTGATGGCTCTGACTAATGGAAACTGTAGGCAAGCTGCTGTTGATGGCCCTAACTAATAGAAGCTGTGAAGGAACTGCTGTGAATGCGGCCTGGTACGGTTATAGGAGCGGCTGTGATCTGATCTACTGCTCAACATAACATCAGGCCTGTCTCATTATTCTCATATAATTCACCATCACCCACCCACCATGACCCATGGGCGAGGGGTTTACTGATAAGCACCTCAGTACTAAATACAAAGCCATAATTTGAAAACACTGACAACCTACCTCCTTGCTGATGGTTTCCAGATAATACACATATGGTTGTACAGGATAAAAGCAATATCAGACAATAGTAATAATCGGAGGCGGGGCTCCCCTTTATATACAGTGTCATTGGGTGATACAATCTATTATGTGCTCACATGCTTTACTACACATTTTAATATAAAATTTACCATGAAAAATATGCATAAAAAACAAGATAAAAGTGTAAAAATATTTTTTTCTTTTTCTTTTTTTAATAATAATGATTTGACCTTTCCTGACCCCACAGGGAGCAAGGCCGATGCCCAGGTACTGGAAGACCTACGGCAGGATGCCCAGGTACTGGAAGACCGGGTGCCCCTGTGCCGCCCCCCGGCTGTAGGAGGCCATATTGGCAGCACCATGTTGAATGTTGGCTGAATGTTCCCCGGTGAAGTTGGCTGTGTGGACCCTTGTGGAGTCTCCCGGGGTCACAGTAAATGTCATATACAATAGGGATCCCACTGGAGTTAGGCTTGTGTCTGCTGCTCAGGTTCCTCCGTGCGGACAGCAAAGTGACTGGCTTCTTCCGGGACCTGGAAATGTAATAAAATGTGGAAATTTACAGGTTGCAGAGCTGAAGGGGTGTGAATTTTTGGTTTCAAAATTGGGAGTTTGCTTCCATCTACTGGAGGATAGTGAAATTACAGGTGCTAGCGTAATGACATGACCCCACCAAAATAGTGAGTGCAGCTCTGGGGTATAATACAGGATGTAACTCAGGATCAGTACAGGATAAGTAATGTCATGTATGTACACAGTGACTGCACCAGCAGCAGAATAGTGAGTGCAGCTCTGGGGTATAATACAGGATGTAACTCTGGATCAGTACAGGATAAGTAATGTCATGTATGTACACAGTGACTGCAGCAGCAGAATAGTGAGTGCAGCTCTGCAGTATAATACAGGATGTAACTCAGGATCAGTACAGGATAAGTAATGTCATGTATGTACACAGTGACTGCACCAGCAGCAGAATAGTGAGTGCAGCTCTGGAGTATAATACAGGATGTAACTCAGGGTCAGTACAGGATGAGTAATGTCATGTATGTACACAGTGACTGCACCAGCAGCAGAATAGTGAGTGCAGCTCTGGAGTATAATACAGGATGTAACTCAGGATCAGTACAGGATGAGTAATGTCATGTATGTACACAGTGTCTTCCCAGCAGCAGAATAGTGAGTGCAGCTCTGGAGTATAATACAGGATGTAACTCAGGATCAGTACAGGATAAGTAATGTCATGTATGTACACAGTGACTGCACCAGCAGCAGAATAGTGAGGGCAGCTCTGGGGTAAAATGCAGGATGTAACTCAGGATCAGTACATGATTAGTAATGTCATGTATGTACACAGTGACTGCACCAGCAGCAGAATAGTGAGTGCATCTGCGGGGTATAATACAGGATGTAACTCAGGATCAGTACAGGATAAGTAATGTCATGTATGTACACAGTGTCTGCACCAGCAGCAGAATAGTGAGTGCAGCTCTGGAGTATAATATAGGATGTCACTCAGGATCAGCACAGGATAAGTAATGTCATGTATGTACACAGTGTCTGCACCAGCAGCAGAATAGTGAGTACAGCTCTGGAGTATAATACAGGATGTAACTCAGGGTCAGTACAGGATGAGTAATGTCATGTATGTACATAGTGACTGCACCAGCAGCAGAATAGTGAGTGCAGCTCTGGAGTATAATACAGGATGTAACTCAGGATCAGTACAGGATAAGTAATGTCATGTACGTACACAGTGACTGCACCAGCAGCAGAATAGTGAGTGCAGCTCTGGAGTATAATACAGGATGTAACTCAGGATCAGTACAGGATACAGGATCGTGTTCAGGACTTACCTCCCAGTACAATGAATCATCAAAACATTCAGCATCGGATGGGGCTCCGAAGAAGGGTAACTTCATTATAAATCCTGTATGGGAAAATATTCAAATGATTTGAGAGCTGAGTTTGTCATGAAATCTTGGTGACGTCGCATAGAGGTTGGACACTAGAGTAGGGTGACATGTAAGGACTATAGGCAGTGTCAGACTGGGAAACCTTGGGCCCACCAGTAGAATCTGATTGTGGGGCCAACAACAGCTATAAGTTTGTTCCATAATCTATTAAGGTAATCATATAGATACATAGGATAAATGAGATGTAAAAATGACCCTGTCCAGCACTACTACTGCAGGCTCTGGGGGCCCACCGGTGGATCCACCTGTTCACCTGTGGGCCTGTCCGAGCCTGACTGTAGGTGACTAGAGGGATATCACTATTACTACGCCTGATGACAAATTCTGCTATGGAGGTCCCTGAAAGGTGGACGACCACCGAAAGTATGAAAGAGGTTCACAAAATAAACATTCATTGAATAATAGGAATAGATTCTGGATGAGACGTCATAACATCCAAATATTCCACTCGAATATTCCGTGAGTTCTTGGTGGAAATGTGATATGGTTACACAGCGCCACCTAGTGGCTGGAAGAATAAATAGCAGGGGCCTTATCACTCTCCATTATTATCTGTTGGTTACGACCGGTGGTCAGAAGGTGCAGGTCATTCTCTGCTGATCTCTACATATTGTAACTCACCTACAACTATTCCTCCGACAAAAGCGAATCCCAGGGCGACCAGAAGAGCCAAAGCCTGATACAAGGCCTGAGACTGGGCCGTGCGCGTGGAGTCAGCGATCAGAGGGAAGACGTCAGCCATACTGCAAGAAGAGAGAGGGAGATGTACACATGTTCATAGAGAGAGAGATTGGGTACAGGAAGTATTTAGCCCCTGGTGATAAGTATTCAGCCCCCGGTGATAAGTATTCGGCCCCCGGTGATGAGTATTCGGCCCCCGGTGATGAGTATTCGGCCCCCGGTGATGAGTATTCGGCCCCCGGTGATAAGTATTCAGCCCCCCGGTGATAAGTATTCAGCCCCCGGTGATAAGTATTCAGCCCCCGGTGATAAGTATTCAGCCCCCTGGTGATAAGTATTCAGCCCCCTGGTGATAAGTATTCAGCCCCCGGTGATAAGTATTCAGCCCCCGGTGATAAGTATTCAGCCCCCGGTGATAAGTATTCAGCCCCCGGTGATAAGTATTCATCCCCTAGTGATAAGTATTCAGCCACTGGTGATAAGTATTCAGCCCCTGGTGATAAGTATTCATCCCCTGGTGATAAGTATTCATCCCCTGGTGATAAGTATTCAGCCCCCGGTGATAAGTATTCAGCCCCCGGTGATAAGTATTCAGCCCCCCGGTGATAAGTATTCAGCCCCCCGGTGATAAGTATTCAGCCCCCCGGTGATAAGTATTCAGCCCCTGATGATAAGTATTCAGCCCCCCGGTGATAAGTATTCAGCCCCCCGGTGATAAGTATTCAGCCCCCGGTGATAAGTATTGAGCCCCCGGTGATAAGTATTCAACCCCCTGGTGATGAGTATTCGCCCCCGGTGATAAGTATTCAGCCCCTGGTGATAAGTATTCAGCCCCCGGTGATAAGTATTCAGCACCTGGTGATAAGTATTCAGCCCCTGGTGATAAGTATTCAGCCCCTGGTGATAAGTATTCGCCCCCGGTGATAAGTATTCAGCCCCTGGTGATAAGTATTCAGCCCCCGGTGATAAGTATTCAGCACCTGGTGATAAGTATTCAGCCCCTGGTGATAAGTATTCAGCCCCCCGGTGATAAGTATTCAGCCCCCTGGTGATAAGTATTCAGCCCCTGGTGATAAGTATTCAGCCCCCGGTGATAAGTATTCAGCCCCCGGTGATAAGTATTCGGCCCCCGGTGATGAGTATTCAGCCCCCGGTGATAAGTATTCAGCCCCCGGTGATAAGTATTCAGCCTCTGGTGATAAGTATTCAGCACCTGGTGATAAGTATTCAGCCCCTGGTGATAAGTATTCATCCCCTAGTGATAAGTATTCAGCCCCTGGTGATAAGTATTCAGCCCCTGGTGATAAGTATTCAGCCCCGGTGATAAGTATTCAGCCCCCGGTGATAAGTATTCAGCCCCTTTGCTCAGTGATGAGTAGAAGCAGCTTTGGAGCTGGAGCAGTCAGGAGTTTTCTTGGGAAGATGCCATAAGTTCCTCACCCCTGGATTTGCAGATTCTCTGCCTCTTCCTTGAGGATCCTCTCCAGTTCCCTCAGGTTGGATGATGAACATTGGTGGAAGCCATTTCCAGTCTCTCCAGGGATGCTTTATTGGGTTTAGGTCCAGGCTCTAGCTGGTCCAGTCAGGAATGATTAGGAATAATCTTGGGGTTCTTCTTTACCTCTCTCACCCACGATTGCTTAGTTCCACTGGAGAGCCAAGCCGAGGAAGAGTTTTGGTTGTCCCAAAATTTTTCCATTTAAGAATTATAGAAGCAACTGTGCACTTAGGAACCTTGAGTGCTGCAGAAATTCTTTTGTAACCTTTTCCAGATCTGTTTCTAAGCTCCTTGGGCAGTTCCTTAGACCTCATGATTCCCATGTGCTCTAACATGCACTGTGAGCTGCAAGGCCTTATATAGACAGGGGTCTGCCTTTCCTAATCAAGTCCAATCAGTTTAATGAAACACAACTGTACTCCAGTGAAAGAGTAGAACCATCTCAAGGAGGATCAGAAGAAAATGGATAGCATGTGAATTACATATGAGTGACACAGCAAAGGGACTGTTGTCTTGTAAATTTAAAGGGGTCTGAATACTTTCTGTACCCACTGTACATAGATATGAGATAGATAAACACTTACCCACCACCATAGATATCTGCAGTTGCTGCAAATGCCACCACAACACCTATAAGTGCCCCCAGGATGCCAGGCATGCCATGTAGGTTGTGGACCCCGCATGTGTCCTGTATCTTCAGCTTGGAGTCTAGGATTGGCTGTAATAGGGGAGTAGCTCATTATTGATGAGGGATAATAGATACTACTGTACTATAACCGGAGGGTAAGAAATATACATGTCACTCACTGTTAAAAATTTGTATCCAACTGTGGAAATAATCCCGGCAAGAGAACCAGCAATCATAGCGCCAAATGGTGTCAGCATCATCTCTCCAGATGTTCCCACCGCTACACCCCCTGCCAGAGCTGCATTCTGTATGTGAACCTGAAGGCAAGACATAATAGTATTTATTCTTTATTAATAGTAATTTAATTCTTGTACATAGGGGGCAGCATTATAGTAGTTATATTCCTGTACATAGGGGCAGTATTATAGTAGTTATATTCCTGTACATAGGGGGCAGTATTATAGTAGTAATATTCTTGTACATAGAGGGCAATATTATAGTAGTTATATTCCTGTACATAGGAGGCAGTATTATAGTAGTTATATTCTTGTACATAGGGGGCAGTATTATAGTAGTTATATTCTTGTACATAGGGGACAGTATTATAGTAGTTATATTCTTGTACATAGGGGGCAGTATTATAGTAGTTATATTCCTGTACATAGGGGGCAGTATTATAGTAGTTATATTCTTGTACATAGGGGGCAGTATTATAGTAGTTATAGTCTTGTACATAGGGGCAGTATTATAGTAGTTATATTCTTGTTCATAGGGGGCAGTATTATAGTAGTTATATTCTTGTACATAGGGGCAGTATTATAGTAGTTATATTCCTGCACATAGGGGGCAGTATTATAGTAGTTATATTCCTGTACATAGGGGGCAGTATTATAGTAGTTATATTCCTGTACATAGGGGGCAGTATTATAGTAGTTATATTCTTGTACATAGGGGGCAGTATTATAGTAGTTATATTCTTGTACATAGGGGGCAGTATTATAGTAGTTATAGTCTTGTACATAGGGGCAGTATTATAGTAGTTATATTCTTGTACATAGGGGGCAGTATTATAGTAGTTATATTCTTGTACATAGGGGCAGTATTATAGTAGTTATATTCCTGCACATAGGGGGCAGTATTATAGTAGTTATATTCTTGTACATAGGGGCAGTATTATAGTAGTTATATTCTTGTACATAGGGGGCAGTATTATAGTAGTTATATTCTTGTACATAGGGGGCAGTATTATAGTAGTTATATTCTTGTACATAGGGGGCAGTATTATAGTAGTTATATTCTTGTACATAGGGGGCAGTATTATAGTAGTTATATTCCTGTACATAGGGGGCAGTATTATATTAGTTATATTCCTGTACATAGGGGCAGTATTATATTAGTTATATTCTTGTACATAGGGGGCAGTATTATGGTAGTTATATTCCTGTACATAGGGGGCAGTATTACAATAGTTATATTCTTGTACATAGGGGGCAGTATTATAGTAGTTATATTCTTGTACATAGGGGGCAGTATTATAGTAGTTATATTCTTGTACATAGGGGGCAGTATTATAGTAGTTATATTCTTGTACATAGGGGGCAGTATTATATTATTTGTCCCACTTACCATATCCAGTTTCCCTTCACCATTTAACAGGGCTGACATGGCGAATGTGGCCAGTGTGCAGGCAGCGAGGGAATAGTAGGTGTTCAATACAGTTCGGTGTTGGTCATCTCCATGTGCGGTGACAGCAGAATTGAAGCTTGGCCAGAACATCCACAAGTAAATGGTTCCTGGAATGAAAACAATCATCATGCGTATGTGTAACCCCCTGTAGTCTTGCTATTGTGTATATAGGCCCGGGTAAGTAATGGTGGGGACATACCAATCATGGCGAAGAGGTCTGAGTGATAGACGGATCCTTCCCTGTTACGACTCTTCTCCAGGTGAGGCCTGTACAACACACGAGAGACCACCAGCCCGAAGTAAGCTCCGAATGTATGGATGGTCATTGAGCCACCGGCGTCCTTGGCCTAAGAACAGCAAACCGGACCTCAGTAAGATGTCGGCACAATCTGAAAGCTTAGGTTGACCATGAGATTGTGCATCACGACCTCTGATTGTCCAAGTTCTGGACCCTGTGACCCTTTGTCACTTACCCCAACAATGTTCAGAATAATGTACTCATTGATTCCAAAGAGAGTCACTTCAAACAGAGTCATCACGATCAACTGGACTGGACTTGTCTTCCCAAGGATAGCCCCGAAGGAGATGAGAACCGCTCCGGTGCAGAAGTCTGCATTGATCATACTGAGGAGAACAGAGCCTAAAGTAAGATACCACGATTGTCCTGCCCTCAAAACAACCTCCTAGAAAGTGTCATCTACCACCAGGACATCCCACCAAAATGCTCCTCAAAATCTCTTCTAGCCCTGATTCTGGAGATTTGGCAGAATCTCTAAGCTATTCTTAAATTGCCCGTGTCATGGTAGCCCCTGTCATGGTGGCCCATGTCGTGGTGGCCCCTGTCATGGTGGCCCCTGTCATGGAGGCCTCTGTCATGGTGGCCCCTGTCAAGGTGGCCCATGTCATGGTAGAAGTCATGACTAGCCTGAGGCAAAAAAACACCACATGGCACCACCATATCTAATAGACTTAAGGATCCTTCAAATGCAACCTTCTGATGGTTTCCAAGTGGTCACCAGATTTTAACATGAGATTATGAGATGATTTGACCAACATAGAAGAAGTGTCAATCCAGGCAGATTGAAAGTATAACCTCTGGACCACAACATTTATTGACTTTTTTTTTTCCTTTATGTTTTTTTTAATATCT